>NW_024387174.1:0-70099 GCF_900408965.1 Simochromis diagramma
TCTTCGCAGAGCTTCTTCAAGCTTTATTTGCAAGGCTTCCTTGTGTTTCTCGCTGTCCTGAAGCTTGCAATCCATATCTTCCTTTTTCATGGTCTGTTGCGCTTTCTTCGAAGAAACTCAACCCTTCCTTTCAGCACTTTTTCATTTATCTCAGTGCCTTGGAGTTTTATGACCAGTTGTTTCTTCTCTTGGAGGAGTTCTTGATTTTTTTGCAGAGCTTCATCCAGCTTTACTTGCAGCTCCTGAATCTTTTTTTCCCTCTCTTTCTCGTTTTTCTTCTGTTGGAGGATTTCTTCTGTTGGTTTTTCTTGTACTTTATTGAGCTTTGCTTGGAGCTCAAAGATCCTTCCCCGCATGTCTAGGAGTTCCATTTCTTTCTCCTTTATAATATCTTCCTTATCGAGAAGCTGTCTGAACAGTTTATCTGCTTCAGCGGTCCTTCTCTCACAGTGCTCTCTCAGTAAGATAATCTCCGTTCGTTGTTTAAAAAAACTTTCCCAGATGTAATTGGTGTACTCTGGCTGGGGCGGGTGTCGCGTATTGTGATTGTTCATGAGATTTTCCTCATGCATTTCTTCCAGCACATCTTCTGCAGTTGAGTATCGTCTTCTCGATTGCAAAGAGGAGCGCTGGGCTTTACGTTTTCTCTTTTTTTCTGCTTTCTTGGAGACATGTTGGAATCTGTTAACAGTGACTCTGAAAAGGATCCAAAAAGGGCTTCTCTGGCGAACGTTCGTTTGAATGCTGCAAACATAAATGCTGCGAATAACGGACTAAAAGTTCTTGCGTCTCACCCCTATTTATAGGTTTTAGGATCAAAGGATCGAAGGATCACAGTGGTGGTAAGATTCTAAATGTGTGTGACATCACAGTTCCGTAAGCCAATGAGGTTGTCACATGACATTTGTGAGAGGGCATTCCTTACTTGGACAAATTATCAATAAGCTTTCAATACCAGTAACAATGGTGACAGTATAATTGACAATTATGTGTCCAGTATGTGGCTGATTTGCTTTTACTTTTTGCATATGAAAATAAAAGCTGGGCTGATTTTAACACCATTACAAGAAGTGTTGTTAATTATTCTTTTTGAATCCTAATCAGGTTACCACAAATTGTTTTTTAATTTAGTAGAACTTGAAATGTTTGTCAGTGGGTAAACAATTCATAATGCAAGTCAGAAACATCAAGTTATTCTTAGTACTGCATACTTGCAATACATAAGTTGTCCTAACAGTCATGTAGGGCATCCGTAGTTCAGGGGGTCGGGAAGCTCATCTTGTAACTGGATGTAATATTAGCAGACGGTGGGTTTGATGTTGCAGAATCTTGGAGTTGTACCATGCTGAATTGAAGAGCCCAACTTTCACCAAAGGAAAGAACTAACTGGCCCCTAGATTGCCCAATCAAATCTCTTAATGCCACCAGCCCCCTACCTTCACTGTGTGCTCAGCTTGTAGAAAAGAGTTGAGTGTGGAAGAAATGGCAAAAATGTGGCGCTGAAAAGCTAAGAGAGAAAAAGAAATTATATATAAACCAACGTGTCAAATAACGGACATGTTAGTTATTGGAGTTCTGGCTGCATTTTATATATCTATATTGTGTCCTTTTTATAAAAATAATAAAAACATTATTTATCCTCACTGTATGAACATTGTTGGAGTCCTTGAAGTCTCGTCATGTTGAAGTTACTCATGTGATGTGATGTTGTTATAATGATCCAGCTGGTGTGCAGCCATCATATTAGAGTTCTCTTTCTTCTTCTGATATACAATTTTTCTGTGATGGTGTCACATTTACAGTGGTCGCAACATTTGCACCTATAGGACCCTGAAAAACTGGTGCACAGACTTCAGAGTCTAATAAGTGTCACCACTGTAACCACTGCATAATGCAAACCATGACACGAGTTTAGTCTTGGTGTGAAACTCATTTTGGTTCATAGACGCCAATCTGACCTTAAGTGGAACAGACCCATAAAACTAATGCGTAATAAATAAATCAAACTTCTTCCATCATCATTCTTTGGTAGGAAGTCATAAATAGGAGTTAAATTCAGACTCGCACAGGCTCACCTCTGCACCACTGGCTTCTCCTGTAACCCTGCATGTTTCTAAGGTTTGTTTTCTTTCTTTTTTTTCTTGTTGTTCGTGCTTTTTGTCCTCAGGTGAGGTTTGAAGTGTCTGTGTGGTGCAGCTGGTCTGGTCTGTCCAGGCTGCACCACACAGACACTTCCAATCACCACACATCAAAGTACAAAGCGTATGACGTCATCACATTCTGTGTTAGGAAGTCACATTTAGGAGTTAAATTCATTGTTCATCATACTCAAGAAATCTTTCTGTTATCTTGATTAACTTATCCCAACATTGTCAATCAGACTAAGTGATCACATGATGCTAGTTATCAACTCTATAAGGTAAACCAGGGTTTCCCATTTTAGCTACTAGCCTGTTTACATGAAAGGGGTGGCGTTGGGGGCATCTGACCAATCACATACAGAGCAGCAGAACAGCTGACTTTACAAAGAAAGATAAAACTATAAACATGAAAAGGTTAAACACTTGTATTAATAAAGTTGAAATAGGAACTAAAAGTTCTTTTGCTGAGCTCTGTTGATGTTTACCAGTCTGGGAGAAAATACAAGCATAAATACAAAAATGGGCGTGGATATACTGGGAAAAGCATGTCGAATGATGAGCAGTGATACAGGAGACCAAGAGGAATTGCTCAGATAAGATTAAATGCTTTCATGGACGAGGACATGCTAGGGACAAGCGTTGCAGACAAAAAAAAAACGAGATTAATGTTTAGAGGAATTCAAAATGTTGTGAAATTGTTCTGCAGACAAATGGGAAAAGTCAAAGAATGAAGTTGAATTTAAGAATCTAAACTGATTAGACTACTGATGCTCATCAATGGAAAGATCCTCCCACTATCCATGGCACAGCAGTCCAAAGGGATCTTTCAGGTACTTGTTGTAAAGCAGTTTTCCAGAGAACTGATTGGTAGCTAAGTGGTGATTTCATACTTGTTGATCCGTAATCTCAAACACAACCTGCTCTGAAGCAGGTTTGCTCTACAGTTTAAGTCACTATGGTGATATACTCCAGTAAGAAGTGAGCTACCTTCATAGTACCTCTGTACTCATACCTGTGTGTTTCTTTGGCATTGCTTGTAGATGTGTTTTAAAATGCAGCTGCAGTGCATTTTAAAACCTTAAGGAAGCTGTTATTGATATGGTGTAGATTAGCCAACAGATTTCTTTTTTTTTTACCTGATGGACACAATGCAGTGTAGTAGCCCTGCCCTCGTTATGGTTTGTTCTTCATCATTCACTCACTGTGCGTCGATATGCTGGATGTCTCCACAAACAGTTCTCTGCATGCAGATGCAGTTTTTCTTCATTTGGAGCTTTGTGGGAGCTGAGTTCTGTTTACAGAGATGTTAGTGGTCCTGTATGTGACCTGTCACATTTTATTTATTAAACAGACCACCTTGCAGTGTAGCTTCCACGTTAGCTGAGGTTTGTTTATTTGTTTTTGCTTGTTTTTTATTATCTTGCTGATGATTTGTATTATCTAAATGTAAGGTTCATTCATATCAGTTTGCTTATTTAATTTAATACAGTTTTTTTTTGCCTTTGTCTTTGTCTCCATAACTGATAGTCTCTTATATCAGATTCTGCTCATAAGGTTACTTTAACATTTGAGGCCACGTTATGATTGGTTTAGGTGGCAGCACAAGCCTTCACTTGCATAAAATATTTTTTTTTTTAAATAACATCTGAAGTAATTTAATGAGGAATGAGTCATCCAGTTCAGCTCTGGTATTATGATAATATATATGCTTCAGTCTTAAACAAGCACAGAATTTAATGAGCTGCTTCTTCCCGACTCCCTGATTTCTGCACAGCTGGATTATTGTACCAAAGAAACTGTTTCTGTAATATTTCTGTGAAATATAGTAATCCACTAAAACCCAGTGAGTGTTGGTTAGCTAAGATTTGTTTTTGTTCTTGATGGAATCGAAACACTCAGAAACGTCATTAATATTCGCTCGTCCTGCTGCAGACTTTTCTATCCAATCTAACAGTGAGAGCGAGCATGTGGTGCCCCACCCACTGGCTACAGGCCACATATTTCTGCAGATAAAGGCACCACCGTATTTGCCTTTATTCCGATGAAATGTCCTCTAAAGGACGCCCACACAATTGATGAGAAGTCAGAGACCAGATGCCGATATTGTAATTCCATTAGAAAAAAGGCTGCACTTAAGTAGGGAAGATATGTGTAGGGTTTTTAAGGCCATTGCAGTCCCAAATGGAGGCAGATGGGGTATGTGAAGTTCAATATCTGTGGGCTGAGCACCCTGATACCACAACTCAAGATTTCTGTTTCTGCGCGTTATCAAAGGTAGCCGGTCAGAATATTCTGGATAATCCTTCATAATTGATCAGAATTTGCCAAATAGACTTAACATGGTGTTAAGTCTGTCACATCATTTATGAAAGTCAAAGGTTAAAGTGTGATTTTCATCAAGAAGAACTTGAAAAGAGAAACTACATGACTATGACTCGACATTAGGCACAGACAGGAACGCTCAAGCGGTATTAGCTGTTTGAAGGTACATTAGGAAAATGTTGAACGTAATGCACAACAAGCACCTTATTTCCTCCACAGAAGGTTGATAATTAACCTTTAACCTCCGTCACTGTGATGTGTGAATACTTCTGCTACTTTACGAACTATTGTAATCATAAAACACTTTTAAAATCTGTATACTCCAATGATTTAAAAACAATAATACAGCAAACATTTAAAACAAATCTCATGACCAAGGGCGCTGCTGGCTTCAGGACCATGCAATAATCCATGTGTGGTTTGTATTTGTATTATAATACAGTCTGTAAGAAAGCCTTTTGTTATATTATTGAGAATATTGATCAACTAATTGTGATGGTGATGGTGCTCATCTGTCTTTTATCAGTCACTGCATTTTAACACAGTTTGCTCACCGTACATTCCAGTTTCTGGTCGCTGAAACCAGTCAGACCTGAGCTCCTGGAGCCTCCCTCAGGTGAATGTTGTTTTTTTAAACTTCGTACCGCTTACAAAACTTCCCCAGCAGAACAGTTGGTTTCAGGTTTATTCCTGTAAGAGTTTGTACATGATAGATAGTTGTTGTTTTTTAAATATCGGACACATAATCGGGGAAAACACAAAAGGGAAACATTTGTCTTCTTTCTTTTTCATTTTCCCAGCACTAGTTTATTACATCACAGCTTAAAACACTGATTCCAGTATTCAACTAGTATACATCATTTCCATCCCTTCTTCTTCTTACTGTGTTGAGCCGTCAGAGATGCTTCATATTTGCATGTTTTACAGGATTGTCTGCCTGGAGTCTGTCGTCATTGTCTTTAAATAGTAGTTTTGACTTTTCATGTAAATGTCAGGATAGGCAGCATCTTCTTTAACTAGTTCAAGCTGCCAAAATAATCCAGAATTAAATTTTAATCCTTATAAAAGGTTGAAAATAATTGTTCTGAATCCAAAACAGTTAGATGTAGTTTGTTAATTTCCCTCGTTTTGTTATACCCTAGAGTAGCTTGGTGTATCTTTCTCTCTCAGTTAATATTTATTATAAACATCCATCATAACAGCATATATGCAATTACTGGTCACTTTGTTAGGTACACCTTGTTTATAGCAGGTATGACCCCTGTTGCTGACAGAACTGCGTCATGAAGTCATGTTCATTAATGTTGACTTGAATCTGCCGTTCCACCTCATCCCAAAGATGCTCTATTGGAGTACAGTGAACTCATCTTCATGTTCAAGAAACCAGTTTGAGATGATTTGAGATGATTTGAGATGGAGTGGTACAGTCTATGTTTTTAGGGGAAATCACTGAAAAAAATCATAGCTAATGTAAGAATAGCATTAATGAATACTATTGAAGACATTTCATCAGCAACAATCATAAAATATACTATTCACTGATTTAAGAAAAGCTTTTGACACTCTGCAACACTCCATCTGATTCTAAGTTAAGAACTTATGGTGTGAGAGGAATAGTATTGAACTGGTTAAGCAGCTATTTACATAATAGGTTTCAGTATGTGCAGTGTTTAGGCAATTCATCTGATAGAATGAAAATAGAATGTGGGGTCCCTCAAGGTTCTGTTTTAGGACCAAAACTTTTTAATTTATATATAAATGACATTTGTGATGTGTCAAAAATGTTGAATTTTGTTTTGTTTGCAGACTATACAAATTTTTATTGTTCCGGAGAGAACTTGAAAGAATTGGCTAAAATTATGGTTATTGAAATGAAAAAAATGAAAAAATGGTTTGATGTAAATGAGTTATCACTGAATTTGGAACAAACAAAGTTTATGATATTCGGAAACCGTGTAAAGGAGGAAGAGATAGTATTATCTATAGAGGGAGTATTAATTGAAAGAGTGACAGAATTCCGTTTTCTGGGTGTAATAGTGGATGACAAGTTAACATGGAAATCATATTGAACATGTTAAAAAAAGTTGGCTAAAAGTATTATATCCTGGGTAATGTTAGACATATATTAGATTACAAGACAATGAGAATAATATTTTTCATTGTTTCTACCCTATCTGAGCTATTGTGTTGATATGGGGAATACATACGTGACTAATATGAAACCATTATATTTATCAGAAGAGAGCGATTCGAATTATGCATAATGTTAAATATAGAGAACACACTAATAATTTGTTTATAAAATCGAAATTGTTAAAACTAGAAGACATAGTGAAATTACAGACTTTAACTATTATGTTTAGGGCGAAAATAAAACACTACCTCTTAAGTTACAAAGTTTATTTGTATTGTGTTCAGAAAATGGGGACGGCAGAAGGAAGTTTTATTTTAAGCACCGGTTTGCTCGAACCACACAAAGGCAAATGTGTCCAACAGTCATCGGCATAAGAAACTGGAATTCTCTCAGTGATCATCTTAAGTGTTGTATAAATGTTTCTCAATTTAAAATCTGCTATAAGAATAAAAGATAAACCAATATGAAGAAGTTGAAAAGAATAGAATTTAATTGTAGAAAAATGATCTTTTAGTTTGATATTTAGTGGTATTGCTCATTGTTGAGTATTGTTCTGTTTGCTTTGTTTTGTTATGTGCAGAAAATTGTCATAGTGTAATTTTGGTTGCCTACTTGTATTACCACAGATAGGGGGCAGGTATCAATAAGAATTTATTCTTCTTCCTGCTCCTTTTCATGCATGGAAACAGTGTTACTTTAATTGAAAGGAAGGTTGTGTGTGGGAATGCATTACTGCTGTGTGAAACAAAAAAATACTTTTCCCCCCATTCCATGCAGGCCACTTGGGTTGGCTGGAAGACTGTTTACTTAGCCTAGCAGGGCGAAGGACACTGTCTCAGCTGAACTCTGGACACACACACACACACACTTACACTGATATGCACACACTGATCCCCCCTCCGTTTCCAAACGCCTTCGATGCTTGTGCCCTACCGGGGCAGATGGCAGTCGACTGGACCAGCGCAGACATGCTGCAGGATCGGATGCGCTGTCTACACCGGCTCTCTCTTACCCTTTACCCGCCCCTGTTGCTTATCTTGTGTTTCTATGGTGGATAGTCATGTGCTTTTTGTGCTGAGGTGTTTTTTCTGTTATCAAACTGTTCTCCCACTAGGAGCTCAGTCTGAGTGGAGTTTTTTTTTCTCCTCCTCTCACCTCATGTTATGTATTTTTTGTTTTTTCCTATCAGCCTACCTTTCTGACATGTCTCCCCAATGTGATGTTTGTGTAAAGTTGGTCAGAAGGTTTCTTGTAAGTGCGCATGCGCCATTAGCGTGCTGCCTGCTGTAACCCTAATTTCCTTTGGGATTAATGAAGTATTCTGATTCTGATTTACCCATTAAGATTTTAAATGAAACGATAAACAAAGGCCAAGAAAACTGAGTTAAACTCCTGAGTCTACTATATATTTGCACCATGAAGAAATGAATTGTTTGCACCAGTAATAAATAATCAAATATATCAAATTATCATCAATATTTAAATAAATGAACCATCGCACCAAACAAAACAACAATTCAACAGACAGTTCGATAAAACTGTGGATGATTCAAAGTGCTGCTATAACTGCACAACAAAACTGCAGTGAGAAAAGCTTTGGATGTTCAGTTTAGTTATAATGACAGTTAAACAACTAAAATACTCGATTAAGTAGGTGAGAAAAAGTTACATTTACTGGATCAGTTTAAGACCAAAATACATTTGAATGAATTACTGACATGGACACTTTGTGAAAAATTACTAAACAGTTCAGGCAAAATTTTACTAAAACCTTGAATTAAACTGGAAAGTTTGCATTTAAACTCCACTGTGACTGTGTACACAGGAAAAACTACAAAATAATGTTTGTTTGTTTGTTTGTTTGTTTTTGTAAACACTGTGGACCGATCTGCATTTGTTGTTGCTAAATTTAAATATTTGTTACTATTTGATCATAATCTCATTTGAACATAGGTTTGATTTAGTGGAGTCAGTTGTTCCCATGCATCATTCTGTAAGTGTGAGAATGAACTAAGATTAGAAAATGTCAAATATAAAGTTTGATTTATTTTTATTCATCACAGCATCCTAAACTTTGCTGAACTTTTTGAAAAATAGAATGAAATCACTGAGTGTTGACTGTCACATTTCAAAGCACCAAGTAAAGATAAACTATTAAACTTTAACTGGGTCAGACTTGTTACTGCATGATGTAATCACACATACCACACCCTGCATCATGTGATTGGCTCTTGGTTGCTCTGTAAGAATATATCTCCCTTCACAGATGTGTCTGTATCAGGATGGGTCTAAAGGTGAACAAGAGCAGAGATCTGTTTCCCTTCAGAGCACAGAGGTAGTTTCTGTTCAGAGGAAGTCAAACTGTCTGACAGTCACTGAGAGACGGTGAAATGGCACAGCACATGAATCAAATGGATCAAACAAAAATCTGCTGTTCAGTCTGTTTGGATCTACTGAAGGATCCGGTGACTATTCCCTGTGGACACAGCTACTGCATGAACTGTATTAAAAGCTTCTGGGATGAAGAGGAAAAGAAGAAAATCTACAGCTGCCCTCAGTGCAGACAGACTTTCACAGCGAGGCCTGTCCTGATGAAAAACACCATGTTAGCAGATTTAGTGGAGGAGCTGAAGAAGACTGGACTCCAAGCTGCTCCTGCTGATCACTGCTATGCTGGACCTGAAGATGTGGCCTGTGATGTCTGCACTGGAAGAAAAATGAAAGCCTTCAAGTCCTGTTTATTCTGTTTGACATCTTACTGTGAGAAACACCTTCAGCCTCATTATGTAGCAGCTCAGTTAAAGAAACACAAGCTGGTGGAGCCCTCCAAGAAGCTCCAGGAGAAGATCTGCGCTCGTCATGATGAGTGATGAAGAAGTTCTGCCCGTACTGATCAGCAGAGTATCTGTTATCTCTGCTCTGTGGATGAACATAAAGGCCACACAGTCTCAGCTGCAGCAGAAAGGACTGAGAGGCAGAGAGAGCTGGAGGTGAGTCGACAAAACATCCAGCAGAGAATCCAGGACAGAGAGAAAGATGTGAAGCTGCTTCAACAGGAGGTGGAGGCCATCAATCAGTCTGCTGATCAAACAGTGGAGCACAGTGAGAAGATCTTCACTGAGCTGATCCATCTCATCCAGAAGAAGCTCTGATGTGAAGCAGCAGATCAGATCCCAGCAGGAAACTGAAGTGGATGTTTTACTGTCAGATCCACCAGAGCCAAAGACCAGAGCTGGATTCTTAAAATATTCATGTGAAATCACACTGATCCAAACACGCAAAAAAGAGCTGTTATTATCAGAGGGGAACAGAAAAGCAACAGTAATGGAAGAACAACAGTCTTATTCTGATCATCCAGACAGATTGCTATTTCACAGGTAATTATTAATAATTATATGCTATGAACAAAATCTGCAAATGTGTTTACTCACCTGATAAATGAAAGTTATTTCCTCCTTCAGACTGCTCAGTCTGATGATTCTGACTCTTCATTCCCATTTAAATGAGCGCACAGACACAAAATATGAAGATATACAGTTCATGTTATTGTCATTATTATTATTATTAGAGTTTTTAGATTTCCAGCTTTGCACTTCACACCCAGAAATGAGTGGCGTAGCTCCTTCAGTATTTGTTTCACTGCACAGTGAAAGGAGCTTTTTCATCTGCAGAATCTTATTGCTTAGAAAATAATTCAATTACTCAGCTGCCTCTGCAGTGAGCCTTCCCTACAATGGGTGGGCCCATCCTTTGCAGACACAGACACTCTCCAGAGCAGAAGCAGAGCTGCAGTCGATAACACAAAATACAAAATAATTCCCGTTTCTGTAAAATGTGAAGAATTAAAAGTGAAGGTTTATTCTCACACCAGCCTCCTGCAGCTGCTTTGAACCTGCAGCCTCCTGCAGACGATTAAGACAAGCGCGCCTCAGATGTTTCACACAGGTCAATAAACAAGAAAATTTAAAAATGATGAAACCTGACAAGACGGGAATTGTCAGGCTGGTTATCAGTGGCTGAATTTTCAAAATAAGAGCGAAGGGCATCATCTAAGCAGTTGTAGATGCCATTAATGTGTTTAAGGATAATAATTTAGTTGGCATGAATACCTGAGCCGTCCGGGTTCAGAGGGGTCGTCTTCTAATCTGAAGGTTGGCAGTTAAAATCCTGGCTCCACCGTTCTTTTATCATCCTACATCCTATCATCCTCCTTTTCTGTGGTGTTTCTATAAAAACGCTGACCGATTTCCCTTTCGTGTTCAGACTCTGACGAGGAGCTGGATGATAAACACGAACCTGAAAAGGGGCTCATTACACAAGTGACTTAACAGGTAAGAATACGTAATGACAGACGTCAGTCAGGATTCGTATCCACAGTATTAGTCTGATGTGCTGTTTTTTCTCCACAGGATCTCCGATCCTGAACATGGAGGGATTTTTGGGTCCTCCAGCGTTGTGCTACTGAGGGAAACTTCTGCCTTACACCTTCAGCCATTTTAGTTGTATTGTTCATATCCACAAATGCAGCTCACGTTCTGATATCAGCCTTCTGCACGTACAACCGCGACCGGGAAAGTGCCACTTAAAAGTTTCAGTGTCATGAACTCTGGTTACTGTATGAGTTTTGCACTTGAGTGCGCATGCGCCAACCAGCGTGCAGCCTGTTTCAGTCGCTCCTGTTTTTTCTCTTAGTTTAGCTCTTTTTTCTTACGTATTCTTTTTTTTCTCTGACTTGTATTTTCCTCCTCCGTTTTCTATCTCTTACTCAATCATGTGGATTGAGAGAGTTTTTGTTCTTCTGCTGGCCGTGGAACTGTTACTTTTATCAAGGAACGGGACCGCGGCACATCTCTTAAAATAATTTCCCCCAGGGATTAATAAAGTATTCTGATTCTGATTCTGATTGTGATTTCTCCACCTTTAAGGAACTCGAGACCTTACAAGAGAGTTATCAGAAATAAATCATTACATCCTTATCAGTATCCATCCATCATTCAAAGCATTACATTCATTTTAAAACTTAAAAAATATATTTACACTTCAATTAAAAAACAGAGTTAATGTCTTATTTCCAGCATAATGTTTACTTATAATTCTGTGATCATTTTCTGTGCTTCGGTTGAGTCACTGCAAAGGAAAATAAGCTCATGGATGCCACAGAAAGGATTGTTCAGCCAGTATTGAGCCTGCAGACCAGACTGTAGCAGAAAGAGAAAGTCAAACTCTTAGAGATGTTTATGATTACTTCAATGTCTTAAAAATGTGCATGAAAGAATATTAAGGTAACATATAGAGATGTGAACGATACTGTTTGTTTTGAAACGAGAGTGAAGGATTGTGTGTTAAAGAAAACGAGCCATAAACGTGCAGCATGTACACTCGGAGATTTGGGTTTAGTGCACTGAACAGAAGGGACGCTGCTCTCGAAAGCTGCTGTGACGGGCGGGGAAACGTTCTAATGCAAATGTACATATCTTCATGCATGCTTTGCAAGCTCAGTGGATGTTTATTCTGTTTTTTCTTTTTTAAAGAAAAGCCCGTCTGTATAACAGAATCATTAAAATGTTAAAGGTTATGTGGTTTTGTTTAATTGTTTATGTCAAACGTCGACCTTAAATAGATCAACAAAAAGAACTTAGACATAAATTAGCCTTATGAATAAATAAAATGTGAAAATATCAGTTTGTTTCAGGTAATGTCAGCTGTTTATTAAAAAAATATTCCTTTAAAACCTTTTTCATCTCTATTTTTTCTTAAACCTAATTACTAGTCTTAATTAAGGTGAACAGACTCTGAATGGGGGACTTTTATTTTAATTGTGTGTCATATATTAATTACATTTATTGAATTAAATAAAGATTAACCCTTATTTTTAAAGAAGAAATGCTACTGAATACATGGACTGTAGATAAAAGATGGAGGGACCTTTTACTAGAGTTATGTTTTGAATTTTCTAGTTTTTTTTTCATTCCATTTTGACTTTTTAAGGTCAGTTTAGTGTCAGTTAGTCTCCAAGTGAATTTTCTTCTTTCAGTGTAGTTTTTAGTAGTTTCAGTTACTTTTAGGCTTTTAAATATTATTGTTATATGGAGGCCAAATGTCAGAGGGAACATTTATGAAAATCAGCACAGAGATCACTAAAATAAAGATTTATTTTACCCCCCTTTTTTTTTATTCATTAAATAAGATCAAACTAATTATGGGGGGGGGACTTTATTTAGTAATTTTTGTGGCATAACCAAACAAACAAGCAACATATTAACATTCTCTGACATAAGACCATTTAAGAGAGAGAGGGGGAAAAAAACAGACCACGATTAATATAATGATATGTCGTAGGGGAGATTTATAGCTTTATATTACAATGTTCCAAAGTTCGTGTTTCATTCACCCAAGTATCTGGCCACACATCCATCTCTGGTGGAAGATCTCCACCTTCAGTTGCAGGCTTGCTGTCATTCTTTCCATTGTATGAACTCTTTCAGTCTGTGATTCCATTGAGTTAGGATGGTGAGTTTGTTTGTTTCCATTTCACAGTTATCCTTTTCTTAGCTATCAGTATATATTTTTCATCTATGGGGTACTCTCTCTGGTATAACTCCCAATAGAAATATGGTGGGTTCAGGGCAGGATTGCTATGTAGGATTTTCTCTGTTTCTTCTTTGATTCTTATCCAGAAACCTTGAATTATTGGACAGTCCCAAAAGATATGTGAATCGTCTCCTATTTCCCCCACATTTTCTCCAACATAGTTCTGCATTGGGTTCCTTACAATATGAGGAGATAACAAGAGGTGTATTAAAAAAATCTAAATTTTAAATTTCCAGTCAAACTCTCCATAATTGACTACTTGTTCCCTTGTTTTACACATGTCTTCCCATACATTATCATTGATAATAATATTTAGTTCTAGTTTCCATTTCTCTTTAATATGGCCTGTATTTTAAGATCAAACTAATTTTAATATTAGATAAAAAATAACCCAAGTAAGTAAAAAAGTGTTTTATAAATGATGATTTCGTTAGAAATCCAGAAATCACTCAAACAGAACCTGTCTGTCAAAGTGAAGCAGGCTGAAAGCTCAGAAAAACAAACATCACACCACGATGTAAAGACGCTCAAGAAAACTTATGAGAAAAATTACAAAGTTATTGGCATCTATTAGTCTGCAGATGTTTGTAAGGCTTTGGGGCTCCAGTGAACAACGGAGAGGTGAACTTTCCAAGAAGCTACCAGTGACTCATCCAGGTCACATAAGAACCCAGAATAACATCTAAAGAACTGCAAACCACAAGAAATCTAACATATAAGAAATGTATAAAACCACATGTGCTCAATGGGTTGTTTTTAATTGTTATTCTTCTGTGTTTCAATTCCTGTTAAGATAAACCAGCTGGAGGGAACGCGGCAGATAAACGACTGCAGACAGAAGAAGAAACACAAAGCAGCAGTTTCTGTAATTCTCTTTTATTAATTTTTTCTTCACATTTTTATTGACAGAAGTCAAGTAACCAAGGCATCTGTAAACAGTGCATCCACAAATCTACATGTTGCCTCTCATCAGTGCGATCGTTCAGTCATTCAAAAACTGTTTGGAAATAAATACAATACTGATTGTTTTTTTTCTTTAAAAAAAAAGAAGAAGAAGAAGAAGGTAAAACCTACATCTGCCTGAAGGAGCTCGTAAAGATTCAGTCTTTGTCTGTAGTCACAGTCTGGAAATGATGCCACATATGAAGCAACACACGGAGGTAAACGACTCGATGTGGTAAAATCCTGAAGCCGGAGGATGAAACTGACACCACCTGCACGGCTGGTTATGTGCGGCTAAAATGAGAAGTGAGAATTTCTGGACCTTTGAACCCCTTAAAAAGCTTTCAGCTTCATTATAAAGATTACAGTATATCTATCAGTGCATCAGGTGGTCCAGGTGTGTGATTAGGAGGCTTCCTGTGTGCCTCATTACGAGGTTTATTAAGCTGTACGACACCCAGAAAGCCACAAACTTCCTCCTAACAGCACTGCACCGCTGTCCAAAGACGACTGAAATGTTCCTTTATTACCATGAACACAGACCCACGCATCACTGTGCTGCCCCAAAAGTAACAGGTTGACTAATCCGCCATGAAAAATAGTTCCCAATAAACGCACCTTTTCCTCCTGTTAAACAAAAACTTCCCATTTTCTTTTGTGTGGTATCAAAAAGGGAAAAAAGCCAGCCATCAAGAAATACTGGTGTCAGCAGTTCATCCCCCCAGTGTCGTTTGAGACGTGAAACAGCGCCGCCTGCAGCTAAACCGCAGCGCTGCATGGACAAACTGAAACAGCAGATGTTCTGGTTGTTAAATGTTAAACGGATGGACGAGCATCTCTAACACACACAGACGGACACGGTGAGATTTGTATTAGTTGTTCTCGCGTACATGAAATGGAATGATGTGCTGAAATTTGATTCTACTCTACTTTCTCTACTGGAATCGTGCGTCAAGTTTTCCTTCCATTTACTGAGAAGTGGTGCGATTTTTTTTTTTGTCCCAACGACGTTTCTTGTGTGTGATTATTGTCCACCTGTCCTTAATTTTATCACCTCAAAAGTCACTCTAACATTACAGAACATGTTATTGCATCAGACATGAGCTCTAACCTGTTCAACCATGATAATCACTTTAATTAAAACAAGAATCTTTTTAACATCACTGAACCCTTAAAGCTCACCAGTCAGTCATCAGCTCCAGCACGCGCCTCATCTTGAAATATTCCAGCTTGAATTTTATTTTTATCTATTGCTGCACAAGATGCACCGCGACTCTCTGAGGGGAACAAAATAGGAAGCACGTGTAAAACATAATAATATAATAATGCAGTAACTGTAAACAAAAACAAGGGTCGACTGATCGATTGTTTGTTGGCTGTTATGAGTTTCATGATAACCGTGTATTGACGATTACAGAAGTGACAATACTGTGTCAATAATGCAGGTATAACGTAAACATATGAGCAACTGTTCTCTTTTTACAGGTATGCCTAGACTTGCTCAAACCTTTGAGTTTAACTATTTTGAATTTTAAATTCTTTAAATCTAACCAAGGAAAAAGGGCAGATTAGCTTGGGTAAAAGAATGAAAGTTTAGGCACACAACGATGTGTGCCGCTGGTCAAGTTTCTGGGCTGCTTTTCCTCATAACAGCCATCCCTCAAGATTTTTCCATTTAAAGCAATGCATTGTCAGGGATTGTAACATCGAGTCCTTTTACTGAATCTTTGATGAATGCATAAAAATACAGCCCAAGTCGACCTGTTGGTATCTGTCTGAAGTCTTACTGCTTAAACAGCTGCTTTTATTACGTTTTTATTAGTTTGGTGAAAGAGGTTAAACGCCAGAAAACGGTTTAAAAATTGTCCTTCACCTGCTGGAGCTCAAACCGTGCAGCAAATGAAACAGGTGGCTTTAAATGAGTGTAAACTTTCTGGGGTTCAGGAGTGATGGTCAGGCATCTCATTTTAAAGTTTGCCCAGTTTGAATGCTCAGCATTAAATATCAGAGCTGCTTTTTACCAGAGCTGGTATTAACATCTTCGTTAGGACCAAAACTTGGTAGTTTTCTATACTCGTGGGGACAAACAGGCCTCACAGGGACCAAAATCCCAGTCCCCACATGTTTGAAGGCATTTTTGAGACTCAAAATTTGGTTTTAGTGTCAGGGTTACAATTAGGTTATGGTTAGGTTTAGGGTAAGGGTCAGGGTTAGGCATTCATTTTTGATGGTTAGGGTAAGCAGCTAGCTCGTGTGAGTGCCTTTCCTGCTTTACTCCATGTGCACCTAGAAGCAGTTGAGTCTTCCAGCCAAGTGGTTCACAAAACGTTCATTTCTCAAAGCTTCACACAGCGTGTGTGTGTGTGTGTGTCTGAATATAGCCCCATCTGAACCTAGCCACACGGAGGTAAACGCCTGTTAAAATCTGAAGCCGGAGGATGAAATATTGACACCACCTGCACGGCTGGTTTGCTGGCGGCTAAATGAGAAGGAATTTTCTGGACTTTGACCCCTTAAAAAGCTTTCAGCTTCATTATAAAGATTACCCGTTCTTATATTTCGCTTGTTCTTATGTTTTTGTATTTTTCTTGCAGACAAGAAATTTTGGATACGATTGTCTACCTTGATTTCTCTTGATTGTGTGTGAAATGTGTGTGTAGCTTGGTTCAGTATGTAACCCCAGATAGTGGTTTGGCTTCAGGGTAAAGTAGCAGCAGTCTATAAAGGGCTGCCAGTTAACATCAGACGGCCTCTGATGTCCAAATGAAGCTTTGAAGCTTGGATTGAAAAACGGTTCATGTACTCGAAGCTTTTCAACACAGTCCTGTTTGGTGACATCTGGTGGACAAAACTATGAAGCGCAGCTTGAATCTACAGCTTGTAATGAACTGCTTCATTATGATTGCCCACTCTGCAGAGATGAACTGACAGCTTCTCTTTAATGTCACGTGACAGTTGTGTCTGATATCGGGCTGATATGGTGCTTTGAACATGTATTTGTTTTGCGTGAAAAAATTCTGTTATGTCGATTTTAATAATAAATAATTTAGATGAATAAAACGTTCTTGTGTAAACATGTGCCATGGTGTGTTCTCCTGCTGCTTGTGACTTCTTGTAGTTTGTTAGTAATAAAAATACACTAAATATAACAATGTAAAGCACAATATTATAATAGTTGTATTGTGCTGTGAGGTCACTGCCTCCACCTGATTATGTAATTAACCAGCAGACTGGTACGTTTATATATAATATACTATAAGTTATATCATTATAATTATGTGTACATCATATTTCTTATGTACATTTTAGACCTGGGAGCAGAAATGCTGATGAACTGGTTTTTATTCAGGAACAGGCAGAGCGTCCTCTCTTCCTGGCTCCATGTCTATAATTATGTCACACACTGATTCGCTCTCACAAAATCACCAAAACACGACACAAATCCCACCAATGGTTCAATTCCTTATAAATCATTGAATCAGGTACTGAAGCAGTGACGTGCTGAATGAAGCTTCAGACGTCATTGATCACGTGACTCTGTTCAGTCAAACCAAGCCTCAGCACAGCGTTTCTGAAGCAGTGTGTTGATTTTTTGACTCATGTGCCGGAGCTTCAGCTTCAAACGGGCCGTCACCATCAGAGTTGCTGGAACCATTTCCCACTACTGGCTACTCTGTTTTATTCTGTGTTAAGTTTTTGAATGTGAATTTTCTGTGTTAAGAATAACAAAGAAAATGTAATGAAGTGATTTTAAAGTTTAAACTTTGTGTGAGAGAGTGAGTGATGATTAAATGTCAACAACCTGATTGGCCCAAGTATGAAGATGTGACGTCCACTGAGGGAAGGGGGGAGAAAGGGTGAGCAGGTATAAAAGTGAGGTGAAGAAGAGATTCGGGGTTCTTCCCTTTTGTCCTCTGTGAGATGAGCAGTTCAGAAGTTTGGATCTAAGAGGTTCACAGTTAAAATTCCAGCAGAGACGCTAAAAGGAGAACCACAGTCCAACCTGTGAATGTTTTTAACCCTTTGTGAAACAACAAAGGCATAAATATGATCATATCAATATTATCTACTGGCTCAGACTCATAGGATCAGGGATTAGAACTCCTTTTATCAGAGAGATGAAATCTACTTCCTGTACAGGGTTTTTTTGTGGGCCTACCGATCGACAGAAACTAGAGTCAATAAAAAAACTGGACATTGGCTCAATGTGTGTGTGGCACAGGCAAACAAGGACTGAGCGCTGTGTAGTCCCACATAAAGTCAGACACCTGGTCACCCTAGGTGGACCATGGCATGGTCTATATGGAGGATACAGACACTGCTGAAAACATGACTCTGTCTGGTTTAGATGATCAAATGTCTTTACTTTAGGAGGCTGTGGCTCAGAGTACATTCACATAATGCCTTTGAATAAATGTAAAAAGCTTGTTTTGCTCCTGCTTTGATTTCTTTGTCCAGGTAGAAATTCTGCTTTTTGCCTCTAAAATCTGAAACAGTTTGAAACAAAGTTTGGCGCTCTAATCCTCTCTGTGTTTGTCCTTTGGTCAGATGGTGATATTGAATGAAATATTCCAGTATTCAGTAGCTCAGCAGCTTTGTAACATGTGGTTTTGCACACTGTTCAAACCTCAGATGTTTGTGGAAACAAGTGTGGAGGACACAAACTCACGGGGGGAGGAACGACATTTACTGTTGATGTGTCTGACATTTAGTCTCCATGAGTTCTCATAAGACTGAAGAACTCTGTGATCTCTAACATGCAGCTGTATGTTTTCAAATCATGTGTCTCATTCTCTGGACTTTACTAGACAACGAGTGAAGAACATGTAACGAATATCATCTTTAAAGTGATGAATAATAACTCTGCCTCTGTGTCTTCATAAAAAGATCGTACTTCTGAAAGGTCAGAGGGCAGCATCCACTCTGGGTTTACACAGTTTTGCAGCTTTAGCTCTTCTGAAGTTCAGCGCCTGCTTTTTCAACCAATCAGAAGCCAGTATTGTAGAGAGTTCATATTTCTTTTCATGCAATTGAATCATTTTGAATGTTTAGGTGAATATTTATATTTAGAGTATTTTCTCGATCAGTGTCTTCAGTCCTGACCCTGAGTGTGTACATTTAAAAATAAAGTGATATAACTTCTTTTACATTACTGTGAACTTCTTGTACAGTTTGACAGCTGATTGTTGTCGTGTTTGTCGTCATATGAAGATCGTTTCCTAAAGAGGACTGAACAGTCATTTAGCCTCTGGCTCCATCCATGAATCTGATGTTTGCTGTATAATCTGTGCTGTTAATAGTGTAATGGAACATATAATTTGTACATATAATTTCATATGTAATTATGATGATCTTTACCCATTAAGATTTTAAATGAAACGATAAACAAAGGCCAAGAAAACTGAGTTAAACTCCTGAGTCTACTATATATTTGCACCATGAAGAAATGAATTGTTTGCACCTGTAATAAATAATCAAATATATCAAATTATCATCAATATTCGAATAAAAGCAAACATTGCACCAAACAAAACAACAATTCAACAGACAGCTCTATAAAACTGTGGATGATTCAAAGTGCTGCTATAACTGCACAACAAAACTGCAGTGAGAAAAGCTTTGGATGTTCAGTTTAGTTATAATGACAGTTAAACAACTAAAATACTCGATTAAGTAGGTGAGAAAAAGTTACATTTACTGGATCAGTTTAAGACCAAAATACATTTGAATGAATTACTGACATGGACACTTTGTGAAAAATTACTAAACAGTTCAGGTTTTTTAAATCCACTGTGACTGTGTACACAGGAAAAACTGCAAAATAATGTTTGTTTGTTTTTTAAACATTGTGGAGCGATCTGCATTTGTTGTTGCTAAATTTAAATATTTGTTACTATTTAATGATCATAATCTCATTTGAACATAGGTTTGATTTAGTGGAGTCAGTTGTTCCCATGCATCATTCTGTAAGTGTGAGAATGAACTAAGATTAGAAAATGTCAAAATATAAAGTGTCATTTATTTTTATTCATCACAGCATCCTAAACTTTGCTGAACTTTTTAAAATATAAAATGAACTCACTGAGTGTTGACTGTCAAATTTCAAACATCCAAGTAAAGATAAACTATTAAAGTTTAACTGGGTCAGACTTGTTACTGCATGCTGTAACCAAACATACCACACCCTGCATCATGTGATTGGCTCTTGGTCGCTCTGTAAGAATATTTGTTTAGTGCCTCCCTTCACAGATGTGTCTGTATCAGGATGGGTCTAAACAACATGGTGTAAATGCAGTTGCTGGTGAGCCTCATTTCCTGTAGGAGGTGAGACGCAGAGAAATGGACCTTCCCTGTCGAGCGCTGGGAGAGAAACTCCTGCTCATCCCCTCACTTGGCGCTTCCCCGTTAACCCACTAGATGGCAGGTTTGCCATTAGAAGATCAGGAATAGACCCATTCATTGAAACGTTGATCCCATTACTTACAGAACAAACGACTCTGACCTGTCATATAACAAACTTATAAAAAACATGCCTCAGAAATACCCTTGAGACAGAATACGTACTATCAGACACTTGCATGGAGAAACCTTATGAATACCAGCGCTCACACACTCACGTGTGCACGCAGCTACTTACAGACTCACACTATCTTGGGTGGCTGCTGCCTCAACATATCAAGCATTATCGATTCTGTGTACTGCTTAAAAAGATTCAGCATTCATTATTTACTGTTACCCAGTGTTGGGCAAGTTTGAAAAAGTAATTAATTATAGTTACTAGTTACTTCTTCAAAAAAGTAACTGAGTTAGTAACTGAGTTACAATATTCTAAAAATAATTAATTACTTGAAAAGTAACTATTGTGTCACTTAAAAAAAAAAACGTTTAACCCTCTGGGGTCCAGGGTTTAATTGGCCATTTTTACTACTTTTGATTTTCCCTCCACATTTTACCTTTAAAAACTATTTGCTTTGCCTTGTTTGGTTTCATTCTTTTCAGCACAACCTCACGTGTCTGAATTTACAGTTATGTTTTCATTTTGACATACTGTATGAGCACAATTGATCTAAAATCAGAAAGAAAACATAAAATCTGAGTAGAAAAGGTTTTATTTTCTTACTGTAACAACATGTTTATTGAATCATATTTCATAATTCATAACTTTCATGACATTAAATACAATTGTCAATTTTAAAATCTTATGCACAAGTTTTGCAAACAACAAAGTTATTTGCAGCCATTTACCTTTTTTTTTAAAATAACCATTTCAGACTATTTACAGAACAATCAGCTGTTCTGCATTCAATAAGATGCCACACAAATTATTTGTGCCACTCCAAAAAAAATAATTTCTGTCCACTATAAAGGAAACATCACCGCCTGATACCTGCAGGTCTGACAGCAGCAGGTGTATCACTCCTGTTTCTACCTGGAGACAGCAGTCGCCTCATTGTTCTGACACACAACACAAAACTATCCACAACACTACACACTTACACCAAGACAACACATTAACTACACAATCCAAACACGCTACACGTCACAAATCTCTCACATCTCAAAACTCGCTCTCTCTCTCTCTCTCTCTTTCTGCTGTCTCTCTCTCTCTCTCTCTCTCCCTCCCTCTCACCGTCACTCTTAAATCTTCCCCCTCTTCCTAAACAACCAAATGTCAGGTCACCATATCATTTTTCATTGGTCCACATGGTGCATTTTTCCACCAACATGAACGGGCTGTTTTTTGTTTGCTCATAAGCAGAGAGGTCTCGCTGCGCTGTCCTTAGACAGTAAACGTGACAAAACAATTCAGGAAAAAACAGGCGTATATATTGTTTATCATGATTCTGGTTTTACGCGGCCTATCAACACAATTTAAAAACTGGTATATATCACCTTGTTGCTTTGTCTTAAAGTGGTCATGTGATTGGCTTACCACAACTACTTTATTCTTCCTCAGTCAAACAGCAGCACTCATGTGATTGTTTTACCCCTTAGCTCCAGGTGTTTTTCTTTCCCTCTCCTTCTGTTAACTTTCTTTCTAACTTTTCTTCTTGTTTTCTTTCCCGTCCCTGAGTCCAGTCTGGCCTGATTACAATAATTTAGAATAAAAATAACTAATAAAGATCAAACAAACTATGACAATCAAGTGGACCAGTATAGCAAAAGGCCCACTTGGGAAAGTAAATCTGTTGGGCATTTTTCTTGGCCTTCAGACAATAATTCTGATTGCTACAGTGCCAGACAGGACAAAAAAAAAGTATTGATCATTTTGCGTGAACGTGAACCCAGATGCAGACACAATGCGAAGCACTCTCTTGATTTTCACAAACTTTATTTGCAAACAGGAAATACTTGGTCTGTGGCAAACAGGTCATCAACAATGAGACAGACTTGGGGAACGAGGGAGTTGCAGGGCGAAGGCACTGTGACACTGTGACCCTCTACAAAATGCCAGGTTTAGATAAGTTAGTGAAACAAACTGATCAGCCGTCTTATCCTGTCTTGTGATACAAAATACATCCTCTGTAATCCACAAGGGTGTAACCATGGTTATCCTTGAATCTGTGCATTGTCAGCCAAGATTGTTTGTTTGTTTTTTCCTTTTGACCAGATGCAACTGGTTTCCTGTGCCAACAGCGTGTGGTGCTGTGGTAAAGAATAGAGAAGGCACACAGATAGAGCTGCTGTTATCTTCACAACAGGAAGGTTTATTCTTCCTCTGTGTCCCAAAACACTGCTCGATACCACCAGTGCGCTGTATGCCCTCTAGTGTTCGCATGTGTAATAGCATTACCTCAAACTGCTATAATTCAACAAGAATGTTTAAATGACAGGTTAACAAATACAAACATAATGAAAAATTTCTTGAAGGTGACTGTTTTTCTCTGATTATTTTCAATATTGTATTTTAAAAGAAGCTATTTTAAACTCTTCACATGTTCATCTGGCGAAAGAAAAATGATTTTCTTATAACTAAAATAGATCGTGAAGTACGCTTTCATTAACTCATCTATACAAAGCATTTTGTTGAGGGTACAGAAGCTGTGGTAGTTTATCTTGAACCAACAACTGTAATCTCCATATATTTCAACTATTTCCTGGAAGAAAAAAATGTGAACTTTAACCTCAAAATAAGTAGTTTTATCTTAAGGAGGGTCTAATACGTTGTAATAAACAGACCACACCCTCGCTCTTGTCACTGCCAGGATATTTCTTTAGTGCCTCCCTTCACAGATGTGTCTGTATCAGGATGGGTCTAAACAACATGGTGTAAATGCAGTTGCTGGTGAGCCTCATTTCCTGTAGGAGGTGAACAAGAGCAGAGATCTGTTTCCCTTCAGAGCACAGAGGTTGTTTCTGTTCAGAGGAAGTGAAACTGTCTGACAGTCACTGAGAGACGGTGAAACGGCACAGCACATGAATCAAATGGATCAAATAAAATTCTGCTGTTCAGTCTGTTTGGATCTACTGAAGGATCCGGTGACTATTCCCTGTGGACACAGCTACTGCATGAACTGTATTAAAAGCTTCTGGGATGAAGAGGAAGAGAAGAAAATCTACAGCTGCCCTCAGTGCAGACAGACTTTCACAGCGAGGCCTGTCCTGGTGAAAAACACCATGTTAGCAGATTTAGTGGAGGAGCTGAAGAAGACTGGACTCCAAGCTGCTCCTGCTGATCACTGCTATGCTGGACCTGAAGATGTGGCCTGTGATGTCTGCACTGGAAGAAAAATGAAAGCCTTCAAGTCCTGTTTAGTCTGTCTGGCATCTTACTGTGAGAAACACCTTCAGCCTCATTTAATATCCTCCGCATTTGAAACACACAAGCTGGTGGAGCCCTCCAAGAAGCTCGAGAAGAACATCTGCTCTCGTCATGATGAGGTGATGAAGATGTTCTGCCGTACTGATCAGCAGAGTATCTGTTATCTCTGCTCTGTGGATGAACATAAAGGCCACGACACAGTCTCAGCTGCAGCAGAAAGGACTGAGAGGCAGAGAGAGCTGGAGGTGAGTCGACAAAACATCCAGCAGAGAATCCAGGACAGAGAGAAAGATGTGAAGCTGCTTCAACAGGAGGTGGAGGCCATCAATCAGTCTGCTGATCAAACAGTGGAGCACAGTGAGAAGATCTTCACTGAGCTCATCCATCTCATCCAGAAAAGAAGCTCTGATGTGAAGCAGCAGATCAGATCCCAGCAGGAAACTGAAGTGAGTCGAGTCAAAGAGCTTCAGGAGAAGCTGGAGCAGGAGATCACTGAGCTGAAGAGGAAAGATGCTGAGCTGAAGCAGCTCTCACACACAGAGGATCACATCCAGTTTCTACACAACTACCCCTCACTGTCAGCACTCAGTGAGTCTACAGACTCATCCAGCATCAATATCCGTCCTCTGAGCTACTTTGAGGATGTGACAGCAGCTGTGTCAGAGGTCAGAGATAAACTACAGGACATTCTGAGAGAGGAATGGACAAACATCTCACTGACAGTCACTGAAGTGGATGTTTCACTGTCACAACCAGAGCCAAAGACCAGAGCTGAATTCTTAAAATATTCATGTGAAATCACACTGGATCCAAACACAGGACACAAAGAGCTGGTATTATCAGAGGGGAACAGAAAAGTAACATTCTGTCAGTCAATGAAAGACCTACAGTCTTATTCTGATCATCCAGACAGATTCACTTGGTGGTTTCAGGTCCTGAGTAGAGAGAGTCTGACTGGACGTTGTTACTGGGAGGTGGAGGGGAGAGGAATAGGAGTTGAAGTAGCAGTCGCATACAAGAATATCAGCAGAGCAGGGAAAGGAAATGAATGTGGATTTGGACGTAATGACAAATCTTTTGCTTTCTATTTTCACAACTTTTATTCATTTTGGTACAACAACATCGAAACTCGTGTCTCAGGTCCTTGTTCCTCCAGAGTAGGAGTGTACCTGGATCACAGAGCAGGTATTTTGTCCTTCTACAGCGTCTCTGAAACCATGACTCTCCTCCACAGAGTCCAGACCACATTCACTCAGCCGCTCTATGCTGGACTGAGGCTTTATGATGGTTTAATTTATCCTGGAGACTATGCTGAGTTGATTAAACTGAAATAGATTGAAGTCTTTCATATTGTGGGTTTAAATGTGTATTTTAGTTTCATTTTATTTTCTCTCCATCATTTCTGCACAGAGATCAGCTGTCAGTCAAACATTATGGGTGGTACCTCCACATCTTCTAGTTGTTCTCTTGATGTTTCTGAGTTTTTAAAGGAGATCTTTCCTGTGACTGTTTATGGAGGCTATCACTGCTCATCATCATTTTGATTTACTAAAATATTTCTCCACATGAAAATGTAAACTTCTCTATCCTCTAAATGTTTCTGGAATATTTGTATTGAAAAATGTCGACATTTCTCTTCATGAGTATGGCAGACCGTGTGTGTGTGTGTGTGTGTGTGTGTGTGTTTGTTTTTGACAAAATCATCAAACAAATGAGGAAAAACTGATTTTAATGAATGAATTCATATATTGTGTTGATGTTTTATTGTGTGAATAAACTGGAAGGTTTGACTATAAATCAAACTTTGAACAAAGTCTTTTCTTCTGTCTTCATTCCAGGATCTCACTCAAATCTGATGCAGAAAATATGAAACTAATCTGAGAGAATAACTGAAGCAGTTTTCCTCCTGAAGCATCACAACGTTCAGAGTTCATGTTTAGAGCAGAAGATTCAGCAGTCGCTCTGTGACCTTTCAACTTTCTTCACTAAAACAGCTTCATTACAGAAAAACAAGTCACATTTTCTTGATGTTTTTAAGTCCTTTCAGATGTTTGTAATGGTCCTTGAATGCAGCATCAGTGTTACAGGTTGTGACTCCTGTGAACAAACTGACACAGTGTGATATTACACATATTTAAATCTGTCTTTACTGATGATGTTGAAGCTGCTGAAGGCTCAGTGAAGTTTTGTCTTCCTGCAGGTTAACAAGTGAAATCTGAAAGTGATGCACAACACAAGAGGGCGCCTTCATCCTGCTAACAGGGATGTAGAGGAGGTTAAAGCACCTCAGCTCAGTTTGTCCACATGTTTTACATTCTGCCATGTTTTTAGGCTGAATAAAGCCTTTATCATAAAGTGCACTGTGTCATAGATCATTTTTACATAGAACTGTGTCCTTCTTTGAGTTTTATAATTTTAGAAACACTTTGCATAATATTGTATTAAAATGACTTTTTCTGTATTAAACTGTTTCTCTGTTTAGTTACAGGCCATTCATTCATTAGAAACACATAAAACATTCACATTTAGTTTAGCTGATAATTTACACGACAACATCAGTTTTGTGTACAAATAAGACAAACATGACGTTTGCAGATTTCTTCAATCAGCTGAAGAAGACTGGACTCCAAACTGCTCCTGCTGTAAAACTGATATCACTGCTATGCTGGACCCTAAGTGCTGTACTGTTTTCAATACAGGCTTTTTACACATGAGATATTTAACAGTTATTAGAATTGGAATTTAGATTTGAACATTTGAATTTTTATGTACTAATATTTGTTATTATAATATTAATATAGCACCAGGTTCAGTTACCTTTACATAAAAATTGATGGTAGAATTTTCCTTTAAGGAGCAACTTTTTACTTTTTTACTTTAAGTACATTTCAATAAGGAGAGATCGTCAGAAAGAATGAAGATGATTTATTGATGAACAGAATGTACAAAGGTGTTTGGTGGTCTGTCTCTCTGCAGAACGGAGCTCCAGCTGTGAAACAGATTAGAGCAGGACCCCCCAGAGCCTAGATGCTGGTGATGGAGATGAAGGTGACTTGAATGAAGCTTGAGTGATGAGAGGTGGAACTGGGGAGGAGGTGCTTTGCACAAAGGCGTCTATGAAGGAGAATGACAGATGCACAGTGAGATTTGAAGTACGCAGCATGAATGGTGATTGGCCGGGAGAATGTGATTGGACCAGACCAGTGATGACTCAAACAGCTTGACAGTGGAAGTGATAAAGCTTAGATTCAGCCGGCAGCACCTGGACAGATGTGAGACCATAGATCTTTCTTATTGAACTTACACAGAAGCTTTATTTCAGAGCCTGAACTTTTTTACTCTTAGTTGAGTAACACGAGTACCTGTACTTCCGGGAGAATGTGATTGGACCAGACCAGTGATGACACAAACAGCTTGACAGTGGAAGTAGCTCAACACAACAGTCAGCTGTTACTGTCGGGTATGGAGGATTGAAGACAGCAGGTGACGTTGTAGCAGAAGAGAAGATTCACACTGATGGGCTTCATCCATCAGTGTGAATCTTCTGTTGCCTCTACTGTTGTTAACAGAAAATGCAAATCAAAATTACTATTCTGTTAAATATGGGAAATGTTACCAACTCTGTAGAGAATAATGGTGAGATGCAGTTGCACATCGTCATCATGAGAACTGATTCCTGAACCGCTCGTCCTGCATCATCTTCAATTATCAAGCTCTGTCAGCATGATCTCCATGATTCCTGGGATGTATTCCTCACAGACCACCCTCAGGTGTTTCTGCAGTGTGTTTAGCTTCTGACTCAATATACACCACAGACCTGAATCAGACCCTTTAGGTTACACACAACAGAGCAGGTCAGTCAGGAATCTTTCTAATTACTTTTTAAATGGCAGCACTGCCACAGAGAAGCTTTTAAAAACCTGAAGAATGCTGCTGAAACTAGAGGGTTTATATATCAATAAGATTAAGATTAATAAAGATTATGGCTTCATACAGCCATCACATCAAAAGACTTATTTTTGGAGACAATGCCAACCATACCTTAAATTATCTTTAATGATTCTTAATGATAACACACTTCCCTAAAACAAAGGTAATGTAAAGCATATCATCAAAGAGTAACTGCCACAGGAAAACATGACTGTCAGTGAAGACATCCATCTGTCTGCTGCTTCTACCATGGCACCATAGTCAGCAGAGAAGACCACTTTGGTTTAGTCTCTCTAATTATGCGAGCTGGGACCACATCCTCACTTTAGGTTTGACAGCATTTCTAGTAGATAATGGCAGATGGCTTCAGCATGAACTGAGGCAGCGGTTTGAGGAAGGCCTCACATTATTAAACAACCCACAAACATAAAGCCCTGCTGCTGTCAAACTTCATCATATAAACAAGTGCAGAGAACTGTGCTGAAATCTGGAGTGACAAAGCAAGGCAGGTACAATTACAAATACAGATATCATTGTCACAGTAAAAAGCTTCATTTGAACATGAATTTAGTTGTGATGACGAGCTGAGACAAAAAGGTAATCACTTATTCCACTTCCTCACCCAAAGTGGAACCTGCTCCCATCTGGTTCCCCCTCTCCACCTGCTCTAAAACAGAATAAATGTAAAGCACCCGAATCAGCACATGAAACCTAGAGTTGACATAATGATGCTCACAGAAAAATATGTTTACCTCACAGATGTCTGTGCAGGTTCTCAGTCATCCAGCTCATGGTAGTCTAAGGAGCTGCTTAGGTTTACCTCACATGTGAGATCATGTGCCTTGGAGTGCATTATGGACAGGAAAGTTTCAGGTCCATGAGGTGAGCATATTCTGGATGTGCAGAGATCACCTTATGCAAGTAGGACACAAACCTGCATGTGACTGCTGCCTGATGTTACCTCATCCATAAGTATTAAAGGATGGACATAAACTTCCTGTCAGAAATGACTGAAGGTCCTGTGGGAAGTTTTCATCAATAAGTACAGAATATGTATAGCAGTGGAACAGAAGCTGTTGTTGTGTGTGTGTGTGTGTGTGTGTGTGTGTGTGTGTGTGTGTGTGTGTGTGTGTGTGTGTGTGTGTGTGTGTGTGTGTGTGTGTGTGTGTAGAGGTGGAGCCTCCTCCTGTATGGGCTCAAATTGTGGTCATAAATATTTTGTACTTGTAAATCAGAATGCATATATTTTTGCATCTGTAGATAAGAATTTGTGTGTACGTAAAAAAGATTTGTGTGTGTAAAAATATTTACACAAGTTACAAATTATTTTTGTTAAGCTCTGGTTACAGATACAAAGCAGAAAAAAAAAAAAAAACGAGTGAAACTCTGCCCTCAAGTTTCAACTTACAAGTACGAATTTTGACCCGATTTTTCTTCCTTTCAGCTGATTGGTCAATGTCATGTCAATCACAAATTTAACTATCCAATCAGAGAACAGATGGGTGTGGCTGTCGGAGGGACGCTTTACTGAGCTGCAGGTCCTTGAAGGGTAATACAGTGAGAAAATAAAACAGGCGGGAATTTCAGCTCTGACTCGATCTTTTTTCTACTTTCAACAGAAAATGTTATTTTCAGTATTAAGTGACGTCATCCTCACTATAACCTGTTACTCACTGTGTCACCGTGAAGAATATATTTATACTGTAAAAAAGAAAAGCTAGAAAAAACACTTTCATTAATTACACGTGATCTGTTTCTTCTTTTCACGACAGAGTTTTTTCCTGTTTTTTCTCACTGATGCTTCTTTGTGAATAACTCAAAAACAACTGAAGTAATGCAGGTTCATTATAACCAAAACTCCAGACTGACAGCAAAACATGTTAGAAAATGGAAAATCCACAGCAGTGGAAAGTTCAGGAAGGTTTCTTCATGCTTCACAGGCTGCTCAGCAGAGGATGATTTAAAGATGTGTGTGAAATGGAGTGTTACGATTGGTCAGAAAATGTGGTGAATGTTAACTTTTTATAAAGAAAGACAACACATTTAGTCTTTTCATTTAAATATATAAATATTAAGTTGATTAAAAATCAAAGCTAACACTATGCCAGCTTCTAGCTTTGCTTGACAGGTGTAGAAAAAACCTGATGACAGACACGAACTCACAGAAAACTGAAAAGTCAACCAAACACATCCAAACTTTGAGCCCAAAAACAGCCGTAAACCTGTGTGGTTATTATAGTAAACACTGCAGTCTTTCCTCTGTATGTGTTACTTTATAAATCGATTTATTGTGAGCAACACGAATGTTAACAGATGGAGATCTTTGCTGAAGCACACTGATCACTACATTCACAGATTGCTGTCTTTAACAGTCTCATCATTTTTCTTTCCTTCGTTCTGTGAGAATTTCTCCAAATAACGTGTTGATCGCAGTTATTGACTGTCTGATATAATAAGTAGCTTTGTTTTAATTGTGCACGGCTCGTCTGTGTCACTGTTTCACAGAACAGCATCATCAAGATGTGGCGATAACTAAATTGTCACATGAACACATATTACAGGAATGGAACCATAGCATGAATGCTTAAAAAAATAAGGTATTGATCATCATTATTTTGAGAAAGTAAAAAAAAACCTTCTCTGTAAGAGAAACTCTACCGAGAGAAGGAAACTGAGACACACGATAATCAGGGTCATCTGCATGTGCATCGCTGCATAACAAGGAACTAAACAGTCAGATTCCTTTAGTCCTAAAACTATACAGATGGGTCAAATAGACATACAAATGAAAGACAACTCTAGGTAAGTCGTTCAGAGTGATTAACACCACAGAAAAAATAATTATACACTTCAAGTGTTTCCATTTTGACTAGTAACATACGGTAGCGCCTGGGTGGAGCATGATTTTTAAACTCATGCACAGGTTTATGATGAGAAAACACTGAATTTACATCTTTATGATACTATATCTAAAACAACTACAAACGGTAACAGTCAGAAAACTGTTGATCCACGTCCTGCTTGCTTGCTTACCCTTTCATCAACACATTGTTGTGGAAGTTTTCCATTTAAATAAAGCCTGCAGACGAGCGGTGAGCGGTAGCTAACATTCTTTAATCCAAACACACAAAGAACAGACAACCAAGCTTGATGGAGAGCCTACATGACCACGGGGCAGGGTCAGCAGAGTCTCGCTGAGCCTAGCATGGCTCTCAGTTAAATAGCTTCTCCAGGAACAAAAGGCAGTACACAGCTGTTTCACACCTTAAGGTTCACACTCCCTTGCTACTTCCCAGAGTCCTAGAAGAGACAAAAGGCTCTTCCTGTGGAGTTCCTGTTTCCCCCAACATCCTTACTTCACCCCCTCTTAACGTATGAGTGTCAGACATGTTAAAATCCAGTGGCACCAAGGCATCATACAATAATGTGATTAATACATAAGTGAAAGAAATTCCTATACAATCCCACCCTTTGATTCTTAAATCAAGAATCACATTCAAACCAGAATTTCGTTCCTGACATCCTGTATATCACATCAACATTATTGTACACTTAGCATAACAATAGCACAGTGAAGCTGGAGGATGAACACCAACTTTTTTTCCACTCGATAAAAGTTAACGTGACGGATTCTGGTGGTCAGGGACAAATGCAATCGCATAGCAGGATGCTATACACGGGCCAAACTTCAGTCAGGAGAACAACTGAGATCATTCATCCACAATACAAGGTTAGTTATTATATACTGCAACAACATGGGAATAGAGCAGCTGCGAGAGAATTCAGATGTTACAGAAGTGGAGGAAGCGCAGTTTTTGGCTTTCCCCATATTTCAAAAGTGCTTCATCTCTTTGCTATGACTGTCGGCATAATTTGCAGATGATAACGGTTTATAATGGTTTATCAGCGGCTACCTCTGCGACGCTTTCGACCAAAACAGGCGCAGCTTGATGACATCATCAACATGCGTTATCGCGATAGAGCGGTATAGTCAAAATCTCTATCGTTGGCCAAATTTATATCGTTTCTATCGTATATCATTTATATTGCCCACCCCTATGGTGGAGGCCAGCAGGTGGATGGGGGAAAGGGGAGGCGGAGGTGGAGAGACCGAAGGCGGCCGCCGGTCCGACTGTCAGGTGAAATGAGCTTCAGGTAAGAAGTTATGACCTGCAGTCTATCTGGGTCAGATATAAACCAAGTTTAGGTGCAGTTTATTTTCATTGTGCTAACTTTTTACAGTCAGTTACAATAACTCGTACTGTGTACTAGCTAGCATGACGGAGTTTCTATACAGTTGGGTGGGTGCTATGATGTTACTGGTGAACTTTATTTTATTCATATGGTTAGTTAATAGAGTTGCATACCGTCCCGTAAAAAACGGAATCCTCTGGTATTCAGAGTTAATATTACGCATTTCGTATTGAGCTGAAAATAAACGCGATTTGTCCGGTACTTCAGCTACAATAAAAAAAAAAGACAAAAAGCTGGAGTTATTCTGTGTCTTTACGCTGTCAGCTGCCTCTTCTTCTCTCCTTCTCCCCCCTCCCTCTCCTGCTGCTACTTCAATCATGAAACTGATCAATGATCATCTGATCGGCGTTTCTGCCACAAGTCCCGTCTCTCTTGCTTGTTTATCTCCCGCTTTGTGCCAGAAAGAGGAAACTAGCGGAGGTCGCGTTAAACAGCAGAAGCGCCTTTAAACTTGATAAGCTGTTGTTAGAATTTTTTTAATATTACTTTCTAGTATCATCTGATGTTTGCTGGAGCCATGGCCGTAAAAGCTGCTGGCTATGATATCTGTTTGTATATCTGGTGAGAGCTAAACATGAAGATGAAACCAGGAGATGTCCTTACTGACTCATCAGAGCTGAACAGGTGATGGAGAAACAGGTTTACCTTTTAGGTGACATGAACGGGTTGAAGGAAAGCTATGAACTGTTTCTGAGAGACAACTTACACCAGGATCCTTTTCTATGTAGCTGACAGCTGGTAACTGTGCAGGGGCGAGTCTAGCAAAGTGTTGCCAGGGGTCCATGTACGGCATTAACAGGGAAAGGGGGGCACAAAGAAATACTTTTCTTTCTTATTCTCATTTAAAATTTCTAGCTTTTAACAAGTAATTATCCGAATCTTACAATCAAAGTTTTCATCTGATGTCAAATTTATAGAAATCCGTTATTGTACATAGTAAGTTTTTTTTCAGGGTCCCAACATAATTTCTTCAGAAGAAAGTACTGTACATGATGCCAGTATTTTCCCACATTTTCTAGATACTGTACTAGTACTGTGTGTAAAATGCCATCAAAAAGTCAGTTAAGTTTTATTCTTTCTCACCAGTCTTTCTGTCTCCTTTCACTTTTAAAAGGTTGCCATGTTAGAAAAAATATTTTGCCCTGCCATGCTGTTTATTGATGTGGCAAATAAATACTTTATGAAAATATCACTAAATCTGTCATTTATTATTTTTAATATTCAGTAATGGTCATGTGTCACCTCTAGTCTTCTCTGTCTTAATTTCAGGTTTCCACCATATGTTGTAGATAGTTCAGGAAGTTAACTCAACCAAGCAGTCTTTGGGTTTCGGCTAAATACTGTTTAGAATAACAGAATAGGGAGGATGGTGTAGGTTTAAGTTTATTAGATTGATACATATGTACCAACAAGACAGTGTACATCACTGTCACAACGACGTTTGTTTTCATTCAAAGGCTTTATGGTTTTTCCTATAATACCTGGTGGACCGGGCTGATTTTTTGTCCCAGTCCAGCCCTGGTCATACCGAGTGGTCGCTACCACAGCGAGATTTGATCGGTTAAGAGAGAGAGTGATATCAAAACAGCCACGAAAAGTCCGCATATATGTGCCCAAGTGTTGTATTGAAGCAAGCAAGTGATGAATAACTGTTTTCCACTATGTTTTTTTTGTTTTTTCATTGTTGATTTGTTTTTCACCAACACAGCTAATAAAGCATGATGGAACACAATTTTGCTGACCCTTTCACTCCTTTGATTTTTTCCTCGTACTTTGTTTTTTGGCCTTTTCGTCAAGTCTGTCTTCGTATGGACCTGCCAAGTTCTTCGTTGTTTTGTACATAACTGTTTTGGGGGTAAATAAAATGCAAGTAGGGATTAAAACCGCAAAATTAATGATTACCGGTGCTGGAAATGCTAGTGTTTGATGCAGTGTCTTGATGTTGTTGCCACTCGTACCCGGCATGCAATGCGCGAAAGTCACGTGGTCTGTCAATCTCTATTTCAAACAGTAACAGTTCAAAACTGGAAAAATAAAATTCCAATGAAACCTGTTTGCACTTGTAGCGATCTCTGAAGATAGTAGCTACTCCTCCACCTCGACCAGATCTGCGTGGGACATTAAAATAGCAGCAGTCTGAAGGCAAAAGTTCTGCAAAGGCGCTGGAATCACCAGCAGTTATTCACGTCTCAGTTAGGCAGAGAAAGTCCAAGTACTGTGACAAAAAATATTCCTTAAGGATAAAAGTCTTATTCAATACCAGCGTTTACCAGGCCAAATTTAGCCGGAGTTGAATAGTCACCAGACTTAGAAGCTCGCGCAACATAACGCAGGTTTTGCAGATTCACTCCGCGCTGCCGTGGACAGGGAGGCAGGGAGTGGCCGGGCGGGAACAGCTCAGAGCCAGCGAGCGGCACCAGATACGTATAGGATGGCTTACGAAGATGCCAGGGAAAAGGGGGGCGACAGGAAACGCCAGACAGGCCTTCAATTTCACTAATCTCCCACTCCGTTTGCCGACCTCGCTTCCGCAGAGACGGCACAGGTACACGGAGCAGGTGAGTAGGAACCAAGGAGAGGAGTGGAGGCGGTATTTTGTGTGCATTTCCCAGTCTACACACCGGCGTATTGGGAGATAGTCGAAGATCAAGTAAAACTTGGCCGATCATAGACCAGCAGGGAGTCTACATCATAGCAGAATAAAAACATTAAAACAGGAATTTGGAGAAACAGACGGCAAGACATACACATTGGCGCCATCTTCGATCCAGCAATCTGCGATTTTCTGACTCCACTAGTGGAGTCAGTTGTTCCCATGCATCATTCTGTAAGTGTGAGAATGAACTAAGATTAGAAAATGTCAAAACATAAAGTGTCATTTATTTTTATTCATCACATCATCCTAAACGTTGCTGAACGTATAAAATGAACTCGCTGAGTGTTGACTGTCATAACTCAAGAAAAGTTAAACTGGGCTGACCCAGTTGAAAGTAATTTTAACAGTTTAAACCAGTTAAACCAGTTTACCTGGGTCAGACTTGTTACTGCATGCTGTAACCAAACATACCACACCCTGCATCATGTGATTGGCTCTTGGTCGCTCTGTAAGAATATTTCTTTAGTGCCTCCCTTCACAGATGTGTCTGTATCAGGATGGGTCTAAACAACATGGTGTAAATGCAGTTGCTGGTGAGCCTCATTTCCTGTAGGAGGTGAACAAGAGCAGAGATCTGTTTCCCTTCAGAGCACAGAGGTTGTTTCTGTTCAGAGGAAGTGAAACTGTCTGACAGTCACTGAGAGACGGTGAAACGGCACAGCACATGAATCAAATGGATCAAACAAAAATCTGCTGTTCAGTCTGTTTGGATCTACTGAAGGATCCGGTGACTATTCCCTGTGGACACAGCTACTGCATGAACTGTATTAAAAGCTTCTGGGATGAAGAGGAAAAGAAGAAAATCTACAGCTGCCCTCAGTGCCGGAGGACTTTCACACCAAGGCCTGTCCTGGAGAAAAACACCATGTTAGCAGATTTAGTGGAGGAGCTGAAGAAGACTGGACTCCAAGCTGCTCCTGCTGATCACTGCTATGCTGGACCTGAAGATGTGGCCTGTGATGTCTGCACTGGAAGAAAAATCAAAGCCTTCAAGTCCTGTTTATTCTGTCTGGTCTCTTACTGTGAGAAACACCTTCAGCCTCATTATGATGTGGCTCCATTAAAGAAACACAAGCTGGTGGAGCCCTCCAAGAAGCTCCAGGAGAACATCTGCTCTCGTCATGATGAGGTGATGAAGATGTTCTGCCGTTCTGATCAGCAGAGTATCTGTTATCTCTGCTCTGTGGATGAACATAAAGGCCACGACACAGTCTCAGCTGCAGCAGAAAGGACTGAGAGGCAGAGAGAGCTGGAGGTGAGTCGACAAAACATCCAGCAGAGAATCCAGGACAGAGAGAAAGATGTGAAGCTGCTTCAACAGGAGGTGGAGGCCATCAATCAGTCTGCTGATCAAACAGTGGAGCACAGTGAGAAGATCTTCACTGAGCTGATCCATCTCATCCAGAAAAGAAGCTCTGATGTGAAGCAGCAGATCAGATCCCAGCAGGAAACTGAAGTGAGTCGAGTCAAAGAGCTTGAGGAGAAGCTGGAGCAGGAGATCACTGAGCTGAAGAGGAAAGATGCTGAGCTGAAGCAGCTCTCACACACAGAGGATCACATCCAGTTTCTACACAACTACCCCTCACTGTCAGCACTCAGTGAGTCTACAGACTCATCCAGCATCAATATCCGTCCTCTGAGCTACTTTGAGGATGTGACAGCAGCTGTGTCAGAGGTCAGAGATAAACTACAGGACATTCTGAGAGAGGAATGGACAAACATCTCACTGACAGTCACTGAAGTGGATGTTTTACTGTCACAACCAGAGCCAAAGACCAGAGCTGGATTCTTAAAATATTCATATGAAATCATACTGGATCCAAACACAGCAAACAAACGGGTGTTATTATCAGAGGGGAACAGAAAAGCAACAACAGTGGAACAACAACAGTCTTATTCTGATCATCCAGACAGATTCACTAACAGACTGCAGGTCCTGAGTAGAGAGAGTCTGACTGGACGTTGTTACTGGGAGGTGGAGTGGAGAGGGGGAGGAGTTTATGTGGCAGTCGCATACAAGAATATCAGCAGAAAAGGAGGGAGTGAATGTAAATTTGGACATAATGACAAATCTTGGGCATTAGATTGTAACAACAACAGTTACACATTTCGGTACAACAACATCCAAACTCCTGTCTCAGGTCCTCGTTCCTCCAGAGTAGGAGTGTACCTGGATCACAGAGCAGGTATTTTGTCCTTCTACAGCGTCTCTGAAACCATGACTCTCCTCCACAGAGTCCAGACCACATTCACTCAGCCGCTCTATGCTGGACTGTTGGTTTACTATAGAGGACTTGGAGATACAGCTGAGTTGATTAAGCACAAATAGACTGAAGTCTTTCATATTGTGGGTTTAAATCTGTATTTTAGTTTCATTTTATTTTCTCTCCATCATTTCTGCACAGAGATCAGCTGTCAGTCAAACATTATGGGTGGTACCTCCACATCTTCTAGTTGTTCTCTTGATGTTTCTGAGTTTTTAAAGGAGATCTTTCCTGTGACTGTTTATGGAGGCTATCACTGCTCATCATCATTTTGATTTACTAAAATATTTCTCCACATGAAAATGTAAACTTCTCTATCCTCTAAATGTTTCTGGAATATTTGTATTGAAAAATGTCGACATTTCTCTTTATGAGTATGGCATGTGTGTGTGTTTGTGTTTGTTTTTGTCAAAATCATCAAACAAATGAGGAAAAACTGTGATTTTAATGAATGAATTCATATATTGTGTTGATGTTTTATTGTGTGAATAAACTGGAAGGTTTGACTATAAATCAAACTTTGAACAGAGTCTTTTCTTCTGTCTTCATTCCAGGATCTCACTCAAATCTGATGCAGAAAATATGAAACTAATCTGAGAGAATAACTGAAGCAGTTTTCCTCCTGAAGCATCACAAAGTTCAGAGTTCATGTTTAGAGCAGAAGTTTCAGCAGTCGCTCTGTGACCTTTCAACTTTCTTCACTAAAACAGCTTCATTACAGAGAAACAAGTCACATTTTCTTCATGTTCTTAAGTCCTTTAAAATGTTTGTAATGGTCCTTGAATGCAGCATCAGTGTCGCAGGTTTAAAAGGTCACTTTCTGTTGTGTTGAAAGATTTCCTTCAGATATGGTCTTTAATCAGTAAAGCCAGTGATACAGCAGTGTCATTAGCTGTGTTATTGGCACCAGGCTGTGTTTATGTATGTATTTAATTCTGTCTGAGGATGTCTTCAGCATGAAATGATCATTTGCTCAGCTGCTGTGTCTCAAACGACTCCTACAGTCTTTGCTTATGTGACCAACTTTTAAACAACCAAAACAAATTCCCCTTTCCTTGATAAAAGTCAACTTATCTCGATGCATTTTAGCTTTAAACTGCTTACAATTCTCTAGTAAATGATTGTTGTGTGAACAAAACAAACAACTATGCAGAACAGTGGAATTTGTTCTGCTTCCAGTTGATTGAGTTTTGACTCCTGGAACCGTACTGACATTAGTGGCAAAACTACTTCCCTTTTTTCTTTGCTTGGTGGAACTTGAAACTTTAAAGCTGCTTCCAGATTGTGAGTCTTGGATGTTGCCAAACACTGGATCTTATGCTACTTTCACCTGTTTTATTATGAAGGCAACCAGGTCAGTGAACACTGCTCTGTGACCATTTTGTTCCTGCAGTTCATAGGCAACAACTCTCCATTTCCCCCTCAATTTGTATGGAAGTTTCATAACAATCATTCTCATATTTGAGGGCAAGTCCAACTCCTTCATATAAACAACTTGCTGTGTTAGATTTGAACATCCTTGAAGAAAAAGAGAGAATGACTGTAGACCTTTCACATCCTCACTTTTAATAGGTGCCCAACTCACAATCCTCTCCATATATGCAGAGGCAATTTTATTTTCGTTTCCCAAAATGTTCTTCAAGAAGATATTTGGCTGTGGAATAGCCCTGCTCAGGAGGTAAATGCTGACAACTATGCACCAAGTCTTTAGGCTGCCCCCTAGTGAACTGCTCTAAAAAATGCAAACAGTCGCTCCAGTTATCAGTTTTAGCTTCCACTCCATTTTCAAAGGCATTCATAAATGATCTGTACTGTAAAGGGTCTCCATCAAACATACGGATGTTTCTAGCTGGAAGGACAGAAGATACGTTTCGTTTTACAAGCAAAGTAGTGATGTCATTTTGTTTTTGCATAACATTGACAATCTCCTTCGTGCAATTCTCAGTCAAAGTAAGAGACTGAGGCTGTGTTTGCTGCGTCACTTGAGCTGAATCATCAACTTTTACCATCACCTCATCCACCTGATGTTGGTTTTGACTTTGTCTAGGTGCGATTACTTGTGATTCAGATGCAGAATTTGTACCAGAGTAATCTCTTTCTACCGGAACAAATGTATCAGCACAAGGCGCTTCTTGTACGTGCCCTCTTTCAAAATAAGAGTTCATTCCATCAGAACGCTCAGAGCTACAAGCTGAGTTTATTTTTAAGACACGAAGCTTTGCCTTAGTTGCTGCCAACTCTGTTTCCAAGGATAATTTCTCCTTTTCTTTTCTCAGTTTTTCCTCTTGCGCTTCAATAGAATGTTTTTCTTTAATGCAGCGAGTCGCTCCATGAGCGCTGCCTTGTCAGCCGCAGCTTTAATGCGTGCGGAAGATGTTGATGAAATTCGACTTTGCTGTGACAATGTTTTCGAAGGTGGCTTTACACTTGAGATATTAGAGACACTGTCTTCAGGATTTATTTCATCCAAACTTTCAACAGCTTGATCATTAAGAGCAGTATTGCTTTGTTCAGTATACGGCTCGCCTGCTTCCTGCAACCAAACCTTTACTTTGTCCATAAAAACAGAGAATGCTGTCACCTTAGACTGAAAATGTGCGCTTTGCCTTTTCACTTCATCTTCTGGCAGTGGCAAACTTAAAAAGGATTCTTGCAAAGCGTTTACATCTTGATAGCATTTAATAAACTTCCCAAATTCAGAAGACACTTCCTTAACCTTCTCATGTGAGGTCATTAAAGCAGAAGTTTTCCCCATGTACTTAGATGGTTGCTTACACATTGAACTCCGCTTTTCTTGGCATGTCTTTATATACAAATCCAAACCTTTTGGCGTAAATTTGATGCTTCTTTCCTCTGCTTGCATCTGAGTGTCATCCTCTTGTTTACTCTCTTGTTTACTCTTAATATCCGACATTTTTATTGTCCTCTTGGATTATTTCAAACATTATAAAGATGCACAGCACACTGAGAATCCATAGCATAAAGCGCAAACATGATTGCAGTGAACAAACATTTCCACAGAGGGCGTTGGCATGTTTCAATTAGTGATCCTATTATGCACAAATTTAGTACATCAAAACTCAGTTCATCAGTCTTTGTAGTGAAATAATGTCTTTAAACTCCAATAGCTTCACCGTTTTCCTTTACGGCTTAAACAATATTGTCACTCACCAGCTTTGATGAACGAGTGACATGTTGATCCAGGCTTCAACATCAAATCCGTCTGGAGTACTTACAGACGATCCAGTAACTTTTATTCGAGTTCGACGGTGATCCTTGAAATCCATATATCCAACATATCCATTAATGAAGGATTATTCCTTTGTCCACGGGCAGGTTTTTTACTTTTTGTAGTGGCAATTCCTTTTGTTTGACAAACCAAACATCCCACAATTAAAAGTCCACAAGCCACTGCTGCACTGAGATAATATTTCGTACGCAGGCAACAGAAGTCCACTGTCCAAACTTTAAAGTTGCGTTTTTATGGTTTATTTTATCCAGTTTGGCAAGCAATAACAAGATCCATTTTTAGTTACTTCCTGCTGCTTCTCCTGCTCTAGTAAAAAACCATAGGCTCACCCCAGTGCATGCTGGTCCTATACCAGTCTCTTTATTCATAGAAACAAAATGGCCCTACAGCTTTTACTGACTAATTTAACAAGGTAACATCAAACAAACAAAACATTGAAACAAATATTAACCTACAAATAAACTTGTAAATAAACCCCAAATATAAGTAAACTAACAACAAACTTTAACTAATTTCAAAATAATAAAAAATAAGAACAAATAGCTCCAACAGAAGTTATTGCTGCAGACTGAAGGTTCTGTAAACTACTCAGTCATAGAATGATTACGATATTGAACTAAAACAAATGCCTGAATCCTAAATTATGGATATCCTATTGTGGTGATCTAAAATGTAACACTAAATGTGATTAAAACACTAAAACTCTGGACTCCGGGGCTGAACGACCGCGGGGATCACCAGCCCGAGGAAAACACAAAATACACATGACTCCGTGAGAAAGACAATTCATTCTTGAATGAAGACGTTGATCAGACACATTTAAAATGTAGCCAATTGTGTTTATTATTAAATTATTAAGGAAGTAGAAAAGGGGGGAGAGGTGGGGGGTAAAGAAGAGGGTAAAGGAAAGGGATAGAAAGGAGGAAAGAGAGGAGAGAGAACCCCAACTATGCCCTCTGAGCAAGCACTGGGTGCGACAGTGGATAGGAACAACTCCCTTTAAAGGAAGAAACCTATGACAGAACCAGGCTCTAGAGGGGCCAGTCAACTGTCGGGACTGGTTGGGGGGTGAGGGTGAAAGAGAGAATGGGGGGGGGGGGTGCAGGTGTTAGGAGTTAAGGTGAAAATTACGATGCAACGGTGGAGGAGGAAGACAGGGTGACATCAGCAGAAGGAAAAGTAGAAAACGTAGAAAAAGCAGGAGTGCTCTTTCTCCAGAAGAAGCGGAAGCGTTTTTTCTTCTTCTCTGTGATCTTTTCCACGAGCACTCTTTTCTCTAGGATGAGGGTTCGTAACTCATCAATTGTTTGTGTGTTTTCCTTCTCAAGTTTCCTGCATGTTGTCTCCACTTCTTCTAATTTGGCTTGTTTTTCTTCGAGCCTTTCTTTCAGTTCTTTACATTTGGCCTCCTGCATAAGCTTTGCCTCGTGCATCTCTGTATAACTGTGTTGTAATTTGTTGTGTGCGTCTTGTAGCTGCTGACTTCTCTCGAGTTCTTGAAGTGTACACTGCAGGTCTTTGGTTGTTTTCTCTACTTGCTGCTTTAACATCTGCACCTCAGTGTTTTTGCACTTCAAGTTGTTGGAAAGTTTCTCCAGTTCTGTGTTTTTTCTCAGCATGTCACTGAGCTTACTCTGCATCTCTGAGCATTGTTTTTGCACTTTTTTCTTTTCCCCCTCCAGCTCAGTTGTTTTGGAGTTCAGTTGTTATAACGGTCTTGCAGTTGTTGGTTTTTCCTCTCAAAGTCCTGGAGAATTTGTTTATCTTCTTTCTGCTTTATTTCCCATTGTTCTTTGTCTTGTAGGAAATCCTTATTTCTTTGCACTGTTTTATCAAGCTTTATTTTCAGCGCGGTGTATTTTTCCTCCACGCCTTCAAGCTTGGAGTCCGTTTCTTTCTGTTTAATTTCTAGTTGCTTTTTTTCTTGAAGCAACTCTTTATTTTTGTTCAGTGTTTTATCAAGCTTCGCCTGCAGTGCTTTGTACTTTCCCTCCATGCCTTGCAGTTTGCGCTGCTTTATGTCCATTTGTTCTTTTTCTTGGAGGAGTTCTTGATTTCTTCGCAGAGCTTCTTCAAGCTTTATTTGCAAGGCTTCCTTGTGTTTCTCGCTGTCCTGAAGCTTGCAATCCATATCTTCCTTTTTCATGGTCTGTTGCGCTTTCTTTCGAAGAAACTCAACCCTTCCTTTCAGCACTTTTTCATTTATCTCAGTGCCTTGGAGTTTTATGACCAGTTGTTTCTTCTCTTGGAGGAGTTCTTGATTTTTTTGCAGAGCTTCATCCAGCTTTACTTGCAGCTCCTGAATCTTTTTTCCCTCTCTTTCTCGTTTTTCTTCTGTTGGAGGATTTCTTCTGTTGGTTTTTCTTGTACTTTATTGAGCTTTGCTTGGAGCTCAAAGATCCTTCCCCGCATGTCTAGGAGTTCCATTTCTTTCTCCTTTATAATATCTTCCTTATCGAGAAGCTGTCTGAACAGTTTATCTGCTTCAGCGGTCCTTCTCTCACAGTGCTCTCTCAGTAAGATAATCTCCGTTCGTTGTTTAAAAAAACTTTCCCAGATGTAATTGGTGTACTCTGGCTGGGGTGGGTGTCGCGTATTGTGATTGTTCATGAGATTTTCCTCATGCATTTCTTCCAAGCACATCTTCTGCAGTTGAGTATCGTCTTCTCGATTGCAAAGAGGAGCGCTGGGCTTTACGTTTTCTCTTTTTTTCTGCTTTCTTGGAGACATGTTGGAATCTGTTAACAGTGACTCTGAAAAGGATCCAAAAAGGGCTTCTCTGGCGAACGTTCGTTTGAATGCTGCAAACATAAATGCTGCGAATAACGGACTAAAAGTTCTTGCGTCTCACCCCTATTTATAGGTTTTAGGATCAAAGGATCGAAGGATCACAGTGGTGGTAAGATTCTAAATGTGTGTGACATCACAGTTCCGTAAGCCAATGAGGTTGTCACATGACATTTGTGAGAGGGCATTCCTTACTTGGACAAATTATCAATAAGCTTTCAATACCAGTAACAATGGTGACAGTATAATTGACAATTATGTGTCCAGTATGTTGGCTGATTTGCTTTTACTTTTTGCATATGAAAATAAAAGCTGGGCTGATTTTAACACCATTACAAGAAGTGTTGTTAATTATTCTTTTTGAATCCTAATCAGGTTACCACAAATTGTTTTTTAATTTAGTAGAACTTGAAATGTTTGTCAGTGGATAAACAATTCATAATGCAAGGTCAGAAACATCAAGTTATTCTTAGTACTGCATACTTGCAATACATAAGTTGTCCTAACAGTCATGTAGGGCATCCGTAGTTCAGGGGGTCGGGAAGCTCATCTTGTAACTGGATGTAATATTAGCAGACAGAGGGTTTGATGTTGCAGAATCTATGGAGTTGTACCATGCTGAATTGAAGAGCCCAACTTTCACCAAAGGAAAGAACTAACTGGCCCCTAGATTGCCCAATCAAATCTCTTAATGCCACCAGCCCTCCCCTACCTTCACTGTGTGCTCAGCTTGTAGAAAAGAGTTGAGTGTGGAAGAAATGGCAAAAATGTGGAGCTGAAAAGCTAAGAGAGAAAAAGAAATTATATATAAATCAACGTGTCAAATAACGGACATGTTAGTTATTGGAGTTCTGGCTGCATTTTATATATCTATATTGTGTCCTTTTTATAATAATAATAAAAACATTATTTATCCTCACTGTATGAACATTGTTGGAGTCCTTGAAGTCTCGTCATGTTGAAGTTACTCATGTGATGTGATGTTGTTATAATGATCCAGCTGGTGTGCAGCCATCATATTAGAGTTCTCTTTCTTCTTCTGATTTTATACAATTTTTCTGTGATGGTGTCACATTTACAGTGGTCGCAACATTTGCACCTATAGGACCCTGAAAAACTGGTGCACAGACTTCAGAGTCTAATAAGTGTCACCACTGTAACCACTGCATAATGCAAACCATGACACGAGTTTAGTCTTGGTGTGAAATCATTTTGGTTCATAGACGCCAATCTGACCTTAAGTGGAACAGACCCATAAAACTAATGCGTAATAATATTAAATCAATCGAAATTCTTCCATCATCATTCTTTGGTAGGAAGTCACTAAATAGGAGTTAAATTCAGACTCGCACAGGCTCACCTCTGCACGACTGGCTTCTCCTGTAACCCTGCATGTTTCTAAGGTTTGTTTTCTTTCTTTTTTTGTTGTTGTTCTTGTGCTTTTTGTCCTCGGGTGAGGTTTAAAGTGTATGTGTGGTGCAGCTGGTCTGGTCTGTCCAGGCTGCACCACACAGACACTTCCAATCACCACACATCAAAGTACAAAGCGTATGACGTCATCACATTCTGTGTTAGGAAGTCACATTTAGGAGTTAAATTCATTGTTCATCATACTCAAGAAATCTTTCTGTTATCTTGATTAACTTATCCCAACATTGTCAATCAGACTAAGTGATCACATGATGCTAGTTATCAACTCTATAAGGTAAACCAGGGTTTCCCATTTTAGCTACTAGCCTGTTTACATGAAAGGGGTGGGGTTGGGGGCATCTGACCAATCACATACAGAGCAGCAGAACAGCTGACTTTACAAAGAAAGATAAAACTATAAACATGAAAAGGTTAAACACTTGTATTAATAAAGTTGAAATAGGAACTAAAAGTTCTTTTGCTGAGCTCTGTTGATGTTTACCAGTCTGGGAGAAAATACAAGCATAAATACAAAAATGGGCGTGGATATACTGGGAAAAGCATGTCGAATGATGAGCAGTGATACAGGAGACCAAGAGGAATTGCTCAGATAAGATTAAATGCTTTCATGGACGAGGACATGCTAGGGACAAGCGTTGCAGACAAAAGAAAAAACGAGATTAATGTTTATAGAGGAATTCAAAATGTTGTGAAATTGTTCTGCAGACAAATGGAAAAGTCAAAGAATGAAGTTGAATTTAAGAATCTAAACTGATTAGACTACTGATGCTCATCAATGGAAAGATCCTCCCACTATCCATGGCACAGCAGTCCAAAGGGATCTTTCAGGTACTTGTTGTAAAGCAGTTTTCCAGAGAACTGATTGGTAGCTAAGTGGTGATTTCATACTTGTTGATCCGTAATCTCAAACACAACCTGCTCTGAAGCAGGTTTGCTCTACAGTTTAAGTCACTATGGTGATATACTCCAGTAAGAAGTGAGCTACCTTCATAGTACCTCTGTACTCATACCTGTGTGTTTCTTTGGCATTGCTTGTAGATGTGTTTTAAAATGCAGCTGCAGTGCATTTTAAAACCTTAAGGAAGCTGTTATTGATATGGTGTAGATTAGCCAACAGATTTCTTTTCCTTTTTTTTTACCTGATGGACACAATGCAGTGTAGTAGCCCTGCCCCTCGTTATGGTTTGTTCTTCATCATTCACTCACTGTGCGTCGATATGCTGGATGTCTCCACAAACAGTTCTCTGCATGCAGATGCAGTTTTTCTTCATTTGGAGCTTTGTGGGAGCTGAGTTCTGTTTACAGAGATGTTAGTGGTCCTGTATGTGACCTGTCACATTTTATTTATTAAACAGACCACCTTGCAGTGTAGCTTCCACGTTAGCTGAGGTTTGTTTTATTTGTTTTTGCTTGTTTTTTATTATTCTTGCTGAGGATTTGTATTATCTAAATGTAAGGTTCATTCATATCAGTTTGCTTATTTAATTTAATACAGTTTTTTTTTGCCTTTGTCTTTGTCTCCATAACTGATAGTCTCTTATATCAGATTCTGCTCATAAGGTTACTTTAACATTTGAGGCCACGTTATGATTGGTTTAGGTGGCAGCACAAGCAGCTTCACTTGCATAAAATATATATTTTTTTTTAAATAACATCTGAAGTAATTTAATGAGGAATGAGTCATCCAGTTCAGCTCTGGTATTATGATAATATAATATGTGCTTCAGTCTTAAACAAGCACAGAATTTAATGAGCTGCTTCTTCCCGACTCCCTGATTTCTGCACAGTTGGATTATTGTACCAAAGAAACTGTTTCTGTAATATTTCTGTGAAATATAGTAATCCACTAAAACCCAGTGAGTGTTGGTTAGCTAAGATTTGTTTTTGTTCTTGATGGAATCGAAACACTCAGAAACGTCATTAATATTCGCTCGTCCTGCTGCAGACTTTTCTATCCAATCTAACAGTGAGAGCGAGCATGTGGTGCCCCACCCACTGGCTACAGGCCACATATTTCTGCAGATAAAGGCACCACCGTATTTGCCTTTATTCCGATGAAATGTCCTCTAAAGGACGCCCACACAATTGATGAGAAGTCAGAGACCAGATGCCGATATTGTAATTCCATTAGAAAAAAGGCTGCACTTAAGTAGGGAAGATATGTGTAGGGTTTTTAAGGCCATTGCAGTCCCAAATGGAGGCAGATGGGGTATGTGAAGTTCAATATCTGTGGGCTGAGCACCCTGATACCACAACTCAAGATTTCTGTTTCCTGCGTTATCAAAGGTAGCCGGTCAGAATATTCTGGATAATCCTTCATAATTGATCAGAATTTGCCAAATAGACTTAACATGGTGTTAAGTCTGTCACATCATTTATGAAAGTCAAAGGTTAAAGTGTGATTTTCATCAAGAAGAACTTGAAAAGAGAAACTACATGACTATGACTCGACATTAGGCACAGACAGGAATGCTCAAGCGGTATTAGCTGTTTGAAGGTACATTAGGAAAATGTTGAACGTAATGCACAACAAGCACCTTATTTCCTCCACAGAAGGTTGATAATTAACCTTTAACCTCCGTCACTGTGATGTGTGAATACTTCTGCTACTTTACGAACTATTGTAATCTTAAAACACTTTTAAAATCTGTATACTCCAATGATTTAAAAACAATAATACAGCAAACATTTAAAACAAATCTCATGACCAAGGGCGCTGCTGGCTTCAGGACCATGCAATAATCCATGTGTGGTTTGTATTTGTATTATAATACAGTCTGTAAGAAAGCCTTTTGTTATATTATTGAGAATATTGATCAACTAATTGTGATGGTGATGGTGCTCATCCGTCTTTTATCAGTCACTGCATTTTAACACAGTTTGCTCACCGTACATTCCAGTTTCTGGTCGCTGAAACCAGTCAGACCTGAGCTCCTGGGGGCCTTCCTCAGGTGAATGGTGGTTTTTAAACTTCGTACCGCTTACAAAACTTCCCCAGCAGAACAGTTGGTTTCAGGTTTATTCCTGTTAAGAGTTTGTACATGATAGATAGTTGTTGTTTTTTTAAATATCGGACACATAATCGGGAAAACACAAAAGGGAAACATTTGTCTTCTTTCTTTTTCATTTTCCCAGCACTAGTTTATTACATCACAGCTTAAAACACTGATTCCAGTATTCAACTAGTTATACATCATTTCCATCCCTTCTTCTTACTGTGTTGAGCCGTCAGAGATGCTTCATATTTCCATGTTTTACAGGATTGTCTGCCTGGAGTCTGTCGTCATTGTGTTTAAATAGTAGTTTTGACTTTTCATGTAAATGTCAGGATAGGCAGCATCTTCTTTAACTAGTTCAAGCTGCCAAAATAAATCCAGAATTAAATTTTAATCCTTATAAAAGGTTGAAAATAATTGTTCTGAATCCAAAACAGTTAGATGTAGTTTGTTAATTTCCCTCGTTTTGTTATTACCCTAGAGTAGCTTTGGTGTATCTTTTCTCTCTCAGTTAATATTTATTATAAACATCCATCATAACAGCATATATGCAATTACTGGTCACTTTGTTAGGTACACCTTGTTTACAGCAGGTATGACCCCTGTTGCTGACAGAACTGCGTCATGAAGTCATGTTTATTAATTGTTGACTTGAATCTGCCGTTCCACCTCATCCCAAAGATGCTCTATTGGAGTACAGTGAACTCATCTTCATGTTCAAGAAACCAGTTTGAGATGATTTGAGATGATTTTGAGATGGAGTGGTAAAGTCTATGTTTTTAGGGGAAATCACTGAAAAAGAAATCATTGTAGCAGAATCTAAAAACAAGACATCCATGATGGGTTAGACATGGTCATCGTAAAAAAGACCTTGGATTGTATAATCAAACCTCTCTGTTATATTTTTAATCTCTCATTTTATTCGGGTGTATTTCCTGACCGAATGAAAGTGGCAAAAGTTATCCCTCTTTATAAATCGGGAGACAGACATAGTTTTAATAATTATAGACCAATATCATTGCTATCACAGTTTTCTAAAGTGCTTGAAAAACTCTTTCCACAAAGATTTGATAGTTTCATTGAAAAACATCAACTGTTAAGCGAAAGTCAGTACGGATTTCGACGGAACAGATCAACAGCAATAGCATTAATGAATACTATTGAAGACATTTCATCAGCAACACATCATAATAAATATACTATTCATTGATTTAAGAAAAGCTTTTGACACTCTGCAACACTCCATTTTGATTTCTAAGTTAAGAACTTGTGGTGTGAGAGGAATAGTATTGAACTGGTTAAGCAGCTATTTACATAATAGGTTTCAGTATGTGCAGTGTTTAGGCAATTCATCTGATAGAATGAAAATAGAATGTGGGGTCCCTCAAGGTTCTGTTTTAGGACCAAAACTTTTTAATTTATATATAAATGACATTTGTGATGTGTCAAAAATGTTGAATTTTGTTTTGTTTGCAGACTATACAAATTTTTATTGTTCCGGAGAGAACTTGAAAGAATTGGCTAAAATTATGGTTATTGAAATGAAAAAAATTAAAAAATGGTTTGATGTAAATGAGTTATCACTGAATTTGGAAAAAACAAAGTTTATGATATTCGGAAACCGTGTAAAGGAGGAAGAGATAGTATTATCTATAGAGGGAGTATTAATTGAAAGAGTGACATAATTCTGTTTTCTGGGTGTAATAGTGGATGACAAGTTAACATGGAAATCACATATTGAACATGTTAAAAAAAAGTTGGCTAAAAGTATTTATATCCTGGGTACTGTTAGATATATATTAGATTACAAGACAATGAGAATATTATATTTTTCATTGTTTCTACCCTATCTGAGCTATTGTGTTGAAGTATGGGGGAATACATACGTGACTAATATGAAACCATTATATTTATTACAGAAGAGAGCGATTCGAATTATGCATATTGTTAAATATAGAGAACACACTAATAATTTGTTTATAAAATCAAAATTGTTAAAACTAGAAGACATAGTGAAATTACAGACTTTAACTATTATGTTTAAGGCAAAAAATAAAACACTACCTCTTAAGTTACAAAGTTTATTTGTATTGTGTTCAGAAAATGGGGACGGCAGAAGGAAGTTTTATTTTAAGCACCGGTTTGCTCGAACCACACAAAGGCAAATGTGTCCAACAGTCATCGGCATAAGAAACTGGAATTCTCTCAGTGATCATCTTAAGTGTTGCATAAATGTTTCTCAATTTAAAATCTGCTATAAGAATAAAATGATAAACCAATATGAAGAAGTTGAAAAGAATTTAATTGTAGAAAAATGATCTTTTAGTTTGATATTTAGTGGTATTGCTCATTGTTGAGTATATTGTTCTGTTTGCTTTGTTTTGTTATGTGCAGAAAATTGTCATAGTGTAATTTTGGTTGCCTACTTGTATTACCACAGATAGGGGGCAGGTATCAATAAGAATTTATTCTTCTTCCTGCTCCTTTTCATGCATGGAAACAGTGTTACTTTAATTGAAAGGAAGGTTGTGTGTGGGAATGCATTACTGCTGTGTGAAACAAAAAAATACTTTTCCCCCCATTCCATGCAAGGCCACTTGGGTTGGCTGGAAGACTGTTTACTTAGCCTAGCAGGGCGAAGGACACTGTCTCAGCTGAACTCTGGACACACACACACACACTTACACTGATATGCACACACTGATCCCCCCTCCGTTTCCAAACGCCTTCGATGCTTGTGCCCTACCGGGCAGATGGCAGTCGACTGGACCAGCGCAGACATGCTGCAGGATCGGATGCGCTGTCTACACCGGCTCTCTCTTACCCTTTACCCGCCCCTGTTGCTTATCTTGTGTTTCTATGGTGTATTGATAGTCATGTGCTTTTTGTGCTGAGGTGTTTTTTCTGTTATCAAACTGTTCTCCCACTAGGAGCTCAGTCTGAGTGGAGTTTTTTTTTCTCCTCCTCTCACCTCATGTTATGTATTTTTGTTGTTTTTTTCCCATCAGCCTACCTTTCTGACATGTCTCCCCAATGTGATGTTTGTGTAAAGTTGGTCAGAAGGTTTCTTTGTAAGTGCGCATGCGCCATTAGCGTGCTGCCTGCTGTAACCCTAATTTCCTTTGGGATTAATGAAGTATTCTGATTCTGATTTACCCATTAAGATTTTAAATGAAACGATAAACAAAGGCCAAGAAAACTGAGTTAAACTCCTGAGTCTACTATATATTTGCACCATGAAGAAATGAATTGTTTGCACCAGTAATAAATAATCAAATATATCAAATTATCATCAATATTTAAATAAATGAACCATCGCACCAAACAAAACAACAATTCAACAGACAGTTCTATAAAACTGTGGATGATTCAAAGTGCTGCTATAACTGCACAACAAAACTGCAGTGAGAAAAGCTTTGGATGTTCAGTTTAGTTATAATGACAGTTAAACAACTAAAATACTCGATTAAGTAGGTGAGAAAAAGTTACATTTACTGGATCAGTTTAAGACCAAAATACATTTGAATGAATTACTGACATGGACACTTTGTGAAAAATTACTAAACAGTTCAGGCAAAATTTTACTAAAACCTTGAATTAAACTGGAAAGTTTGCATTTAAACTCCACTGTGACTGTGTACACAGGAAAGACTACAAAATAATGTTTGTTTGTTTGTTTGTTTGTTTTTGTAAACACTGTGGACCGATCTGCATTTGTTGTTGCTAAATTTAAATATTTGTTACTTTTTAATGATCATAATCTCATTTGAACATAGGTTTGATTTAGTGGAGTCAGTTGTTCCCATGTATCATTCTGTAAGTGTGAGAATGAACTAAGATTAGAAAATGTCAAAATATAAAGTGTCATTTATTTTTATTCATCACAGCATCCTAAACTTTGCTGAACTTTTTGAAAAATAGAATGAAATCACTGAGTGTTGACTGTCACATTTCAAAGCACCAAGTAAAGATAAACTATTAAACTTTAACTGGGTCAGACTTGTTACTGCATGATGTAATCACACATACCACACCCTGCATCTTGTGATTGGCTCTTGGTCGCTCTGTAAGAATATATCTCCCTTCACAGATGTGTCTGTATCAGGATGGGTCTAAAGGTGAACAAGAGCAGAGATCTGTTTCCCTTCAGAGCACAGAGGTTGTTTCTGTTCAGAGGAAGTCAAACTGTCTGACAGTCACTGAGAGACGGTGAAACGGCACAGCACATGAATCAAATGGATCAAACAAAAATCTGCTGTTCAGTCTGTTTGGATCTACTGAAGGATCCGGTGACTATTCCCTGTGGACACAGCTACTGCATGAACTGTATTAAAAGCTTCTGGGATGAAGAGGAAAAGAAGAAAATCTACAGCTGCCCTCAGTGCCGGAGGACTTTCACAGCGAGGCCTGTCCTGATGAAAAACACCATGTTAGCAGATTTAGTGGAGGAGCTGAAGAAGACTGGACTCCAAGCTGCTCCTGCTGATCACTGCTATGCTGGACCTGAAGATGTGGCCTGTGATGTCTGCACTGGAAGAAAAATGAAAGCCTTCAAGTCCTGTTTTGTGTGTTTGGTCTCTTACTGTGAGAAACACCTTCAGCCTCATTATGTAGCAGCTCAGTTAAAGAAACACAAGCTGGTGGAGCCCTCCAAGAAGCTCCAGGAGAACATCTGCTCTCGTCATGATGAGGTGATGAAGATGTTCTGCCGTACTGATCAGCAGAGTATCTGTTATCTCTGCTCTGTGGATGAACATAAAGGCCACGACACAGTCTCAGCTGCAGCAGAAAGGACTGAGAGGCAGAGAGAGCTGGAGGTGAGTCGACAAAACATCCAGCAGAGAATCCAAATCCAGGACAGAGAGAAAGATGTGAAGCTGCTTCATCAGGAGGTGGAGGCCATCAATCAGTCTGCTGATCAAACAGTGGAGCACAGTGAGAAGATCTTCACTGAGCTGATCCATCTCATCCAGAAAAGAAGCTCTGATGTGAAGCAGCAGATCAGATCCCAGCAGGAAACTGAAGTGAGTCGAGTCAAAGAGCTTGAGGAGAAGCTGGAGCAGGAGATCACTGAGCTGAAGAGGAAAGATGCTGAGCTGAAGCAGCTCTCACACACAGAGGATCACATCCAGTTTCTACACAACTACCCCTCACTGTCAGCACTCAGTGAGTCTACAGACTCATCCAGCATCAATATCCGTCCTCTGAGCTACTTTGAGGATGTGACAGCAGCTGTGTCAGAGGTCAGAGATAAACTACAGGACATTCTGAGAGAGGAATGGACAAACATCTCACTGACAGTCACTGAAGTGGATGTTTTACTGTCAGATCCACCAGAGCCAAAGACCAGAGCTGGATTCTTAAAATATTCACGTGACATCACACTGGATCCAAACACAGCAAACAAATGTCTGTTATTATCAGAGGGGAACAGAAAAGTAACATTAATGAATCAACAACAGTGTTATTCTGATCATCCAGACATATTCAATTGGTGGTTTCAGGTTCTGAGTAGAGAGAGTCTGACTGCACGTTGTTACTGGGAGGTGGAGTGGAGAGGGAAAGAAGTTTATGTAGCAGTCGCATACAAGAATATCAGCAGAAAAGGGATTAAATGTAAATTTGGACATAATGACAAATCTTGGGTATTAAATTGTAACAACAACAGTTTTACATTTTGGTACAACAACATCCAAACTCGTGTCTCAGGTCCTCGTTCCTCCAGAGTAGGAGTGTACCTGGATCACAGAGCAGGTATTTTGTCCTTCTACAGCGTCTCTGAAACCATGACTCTCCTCCACAGAGTCCAGACCACATTCACTCAGCCGCTCTATGCTGGTCTGTTGGTTTACTATAATTATGGAGACACAGCTGAGTTGATTAAGTTCAAATAGACTGAAGTCTTTCATATTGTGGGTTTAAATCTGTATTTTAGTTTCATTTTATTTTCTCTCCATCATTTCTGCACAGAGATCAGCTGTCAGTCAAACATTATGGGTGGTACCTCCACATCTTCTAGTTGTTCTCTTGATGTTTCTGAGTTTTTAAAGGAGATCTTTCCTGTGACTGTTTATGGAGGCTATCACTGCTCATCATCATTTTGATTTACTAAAATATTTCTCCACATGAAAATGTAAACTTCTCTATCCTCTAAATGTTTCTGGAATATTTGTATTGAAAAATGTCGACATTTCTCTTTATGAGTATGGCAGACCATGTGTGTGTGTTTGTGTTTGTTTTTGTCAACATCATCAAACAAATGAGGAAAAACTGTGATTTTAATGAATGAATTCATATATTGTGTTGATGTTTTATTGTGTGAATAAACTGGAAGGTTTGACTATAAATCAAACTTTGAACAAAGTCTTTTCTTCTGTCTTCATTCCAGGATCTCACTCAAATCTGATGCAGAAAATATGAAACTAATCTGAGAGAATAACTGAAGCAGTTTTCCTCCTGAAGCATCACAAAGTTCAGAGTTCATGTTTAGAGCAGAAGATTCAGCAGTCGCTCTGTGACCTTTCAACTTTCTTCACTAAAACAGCTTCATTACAGAGAAACAAGTCACATTTTCTTCATGTTCTTAAGTCCTTTCAGATGTTTTTAATGGTCCTTGAATGCAGCATCAGTGTCGCAGGTTTAAAAGGTCACTTTCTGTTGTGTTCAAAGATTTCCTTCAGATATGGTCTTTAATCAGTAAAGCCAGTGATACAGCAGTGTCATTAGCTGTGTTATTGGCACCAGGCTGTGTTTATGTATGTGTTTAATTCTGTCTGAGGATGTCTTCAGCATGAAATGATCATTTGCTCAGCTGCTGTGTCTCAAACGACTCCTACAGTCTTTGCTTATGTGACCAACTTTTAAACAACCAAAACAAATTCCCCTTTCCTTGATAAAAGTCAACTTATCCTGATGCATTTTAGCTTTAAACTGCTTACAATTCTCTAGTAAATGATTGCTGTGTGAACAAAACAAACAACTATGCAGAACAGTGGAATTTGTTCTGCTTCCAGTTGATTGAGTTTTGACGCCTGGAACCGTACTGACATTAGTGGCAAAACTACTTCCCTTTTTTCTTTGCTTGGTGGAACTTGAAACTTTAAAGCTGCTTCCAGATTGTGAGTCTTGGATGTTGCCAAACACTGGATCTGATGCTACTTTCACCTGTTTTATTATGAAGGCAACCAGATCAGTGAACGCTGCTCTGTGACCATTTTGTTCCTGCAGTTCATAGGCAACAACTCTCCATTTTTCCCTCAATTTGTATGAAAGTTTCATAACAATCATTCTCTTGAAGTGTCTGTGTGGTGCAGCTGGTCTGGTCTGTCCAGGCTGCACCACACAGACACTTCCAATCACCACACATCAAAGTACAAAGCGTATGACGTCATCACATTCTGTGTTAGGAAGTCACATTTAGGAGTTAAATTCATTGTTCATCATACTGAAGATATCTTTCTGTTATCTTGATTAACTTATCCCAACATTGTCAATCAGACTAAGTGATCACATGACGCTAGTTATCAACTCTATAAGGTAAACCAGGGTTTCCCATTTTAGCTACTAGCCTGTTTACATGAAAGGGGTGGGGTTGGGGGCATCTGACCAATCACATACAGAGCAGCAGAACAGCTGACTTTACAAAGAAAGATAAAACTATAAACATGAAAAGGTTAAACACTTGTATTAATAAAGTTGAAATAGGAACTAAAAGTTCTTTTGCTGAGCTCTGTTGATGTTTACCAGTCTGGGAGAAAATACAAGCAATACAAAAATGGGCGGATATACTGGGAAAAGCATGTCGAATGATGAGCAGTGATACAGGAGACCAAGAGGAATTGCTCAGATAAGATTAAATGCTTTCATGGACGAGGACATGCTAGGGACAAGCGTTGCAGACAAAAGAAAAAAACGAGATTAATGTTTATAGAGGAATTCAAAATGTTGTGAAATTGTTCTGCAGACTGGTGATTTCATACTTGTTGATCCGTAATCTCAAACACAACCTGCTCTGAAGCAGGTTTGCTCTACAGTTTAAGTCACTATGGTGATATACTCCAGTAAGAAGTGAGCTACCTTCATAGTACCTCTGTACTCATACCTGTGTGTTTCTTTGGCATTGCTTGTAGATGTGTTTTAAAATGCAGCTGCAGTGCATTTTAAAACCTTAAGGAAGCTGTTATTGATATGGTGTAGATTAGCCAACAGATTTCTTTTTTTTTACCTGATGGACACAATGCAGTGTAGTAGCCCTGCCCCTCGTTATGGTTTGTTCTTCATCATTCACTCTGGATTCACAGAGTTTACATAAAAAGCCCTTTTTTGTCATGTACATCGTTATCAGGATGAGAAATGTCTTACATGAGGATATGAGATTTTGGTCATCGCACAGCCCTAACCCCAAATGTTTAATTGAATCCTACAACTTCTCATGTTTTTGTGTTGTATTAAAACTTATGATTATTATTTTAGATGGAATAAACTTACATAAAATATTCCTCTAGTAACAAAGAATATAACTGCCTCACTCAGGTCATTTTAGCCTCAGTTGTGTCAGGGTTAACTTTAACATTCAGAGTATTTGTCATGATGAGCTGTTTGTGTTTGTCAGGTGAACGGCGGCATTCAGAATCGGCTGGAACAAGAAGTCCTGCACTACGACTACCACGCCTCCTTCTTCGACATCTTTGTAAGGTTCTTTCTTTTGCTTTAAATGATCAACTTTATATCTTTTATTTTATGTGGGGGTTTTTTTTCACTATTTTTTCCTTCCTTTTTGTTTCCCTCCTCCTTCTGTGCCACCTTCACCTTCCTCCCCTCCCTCAGCTGCTGGCAGTTTTCAGGTTTGCCGTCCTCATCCTGGCCTACGCTGTCTGCAAGCTTCGTCACTGGTGGGCCATCGCGGTAGGTTTTAAGGCTGTACGCCACAACAGTGCTTCTGTAATTGCGCCAGCAGAGGGCGCTGCCCAGCAAGAGCTCACATTGTTGGGTGCACAGTGAAGTGTCTGGCAGGAGGATGCACTAATTCTTGTTTCTGTGCATTAAATATGTCATCAGGGGGCATCGGTGTGTGTTACAGGCTGATTCTGTGATTTTCCATTTCACTTCATTATATTCAGTATATTTAGAGAGTTAAAGACCATTAACATGAGGATGTTTTCAGGTAAAAGGGGTTCTGTTTAAAATATTAGCAAAAATAACAGCATGAGCATTTCTGATGTTTTCTGTCTTTGTGCAGATCACCACTGCAGTCAGCTGTGCTTTCCTGATTGCTAAAGTCATTTTGTCGAAGGTAAGAAAAAGCTTTACAATTCCTAACTGTCTGCACTCCTGGGTGTACACACACACACACACACACACACACACACACACACACACACACACACACACACACACACACACACACACACACACCTTAACAGCACCTCAGAAAACAGGGTGGTACTTAAAGCTTTGATCTAAGAAACCTGACAACATCTAATATTTTCATTGTTTGTAACAAAAATGTTGCACTGACTTTAGTTTTTTACTTCTAATAATATCTTTATTTATTTTAGTATTGGTGTCAATGTCCACACACAAAAACCTCTTAGAGGACAGTTTGTTGTTGGAGTTAATTTTCCTCTGCAGTCTTTGCTCCATATTCCCCGATGGCGATGCAAACATGTATGAGGATTTAAGGAAGTGAAGCAAACTTCCTGTACAGGAAAACCTGTAATTGCTGCTGCTTAACAATAATAAATATTTGTTTTTGCAGCTTCTAAATTTTAAATGGTCAGATTTTGTATGCTTTGTGTAGAATTACGTATTCATATTGGGACGTGTGTGTTTCTTGTGTAGCTGCTGAGTCAGGGGGCCTTTGGGTACCTGCTGCCCATCATCTCCTTCGTTCTGGCCTGGATAGAAACGTGGCTGCTCGACTTCAAGGTCCTGCCTCAGGAGATCGAAGACGAAAACAGTGAGTCTCAATTGAGCTAATAATAAAAAAGGCACCTTCATTACTGCTGCAGTACTGCTGCTGTCACTGCTGTGATCTCTGTCAACAGATCGTTTACCTTACAGGCTCCTTTTAAAACCTTCCTTTAAGTTAGCAAAAGAATGTGAAAAAACAAGTACTATGACTCAAGAGCCTCTGAGTGGAGAATGAAAAAGAAACAAGAAAACGATAAAGAGCAGCAGCAGGCGCTCTGGTGAAACACTGCCACCTGCTGGTGAACATTCAAAGCTACATACTGAGTAATTTTATTCAGTTTTATTTAAAATAAATGATCATGGGATAAGAAGTTAATATTATAATTATTTATTATAATGTTAGAGTAAAAAGCGTAATGCATCAGCTTCCTGTTGCTATTTCACAGGTAATTATTAATAATTATATGCTATGAACAAAATCTGCAAATGTGTTTACTCACCTGATAAATGAAAGTTATTTCACCACTGTTATGTTATTCTAACCTCATTGATGTCCTGCTGATGCAGTTATTCCTGCTTCCTTCATCCTTCTGTGTTTCAGGACATCAGTCCATCATAGATACAAGTAGGGCTCCTCTCCTGGGTCCAGGTCCTTTATCTGATGGGCAGTTCTACTCTCCGCCAGAGTCTTTGGCAGGTCTGTTTCCTCCCACTGACATCAGACAAACCCAAACACACCCGACACACTCGCTTCAGCTGTCGCTCCTTCAGACTGCTCAGTCTGATGATTCTGACTCTTCATTCCCATTTAAATGAGCGCACAGACACAAAATATGAAGATATACAGTTCATGTTATTGTCATTATTATTATTATTAGAGTTTTTAGATTTCCAGCTTTGCACTTCACACCCAGAAATGAGTGGCGTAGCTCCTTCAGTATTTGTTTCACTGCACAGTGAAAGGAGCTTTTTCATCTGCAGACATCTTATTGCTTAGAAAATAATTCAATTACTCAGCTGCCTCTGCAGTGAGCCTTCCCTACAATGGGTGGGCCCATCCTTTGCAGACACAGACACTCTCCAGAGCAGAAGCAGAGCTGCAGTCGATAACACAAAATACAAAAATAATTCCCGTTTCTGTAAAATGTGAAGAATTAAAAGTGAAGGTTTATTCTCACACCAGCCTCCTGCAGCTGCTTTGAACCTGCAGCCTCCTGCAGACGATTAAGACAAGCGCGCCTCAGTTGTTTCACACAGGTCAATAAACAAGAAAATTTAAAAATGATGAAACCTGACAAGACGGGAATTGTCAGGCTGGTTATCAGTGGCTGAATTTTCAAAATAAGAGCGAAGGGCATCATCTGCTATTAAGCAGTTGTAGATGCCATTAATGTCTTTAAGGATAATACATTTAGTTGGCATGAATACCTGAGCCGTCCGGGTTCAGAGGGGTCGTCTTCTAATCTGAAGGTTGGCAGTTAAAATCCTGGCTCCACCGTTCTTTTATCATCCTACATTTTCTGTGGTGTTTCTATAAAAACGCTGACCGATTTCCCTTTCGTGTTCAGACTCTGACGAGGAGCTGGATGATAAACACGAACCTGAAAAAGGGCTCATTACACAAGTGACTTAACAGGTAAGAATACGTAATGACAGACGTCAGTCAGGATTCGTATCCACAGTATTAGTCTGATGTGCTGTTTTTTTCTCCACAGGATCTCCGATCCTGAACATGGAGGGATTTTTGGGTCCTCCAGCGTTGTGCTACTGAGGGGAAAACTTCTGCCTTACACCTTCAGCCATTTTAGTTTGTATTTGTTCATATCCACAAATGCAGCTCACGTTCTGATATCAGCCTTCTGCACGTACACCGCGACCGGGAAAGTGCCACTTAAAAGTTTCAGTGTCATGAACTCTGGTTACTGTATGAGTTTTGTTTCTCCACCTTTAAGGAACTCGAGACCTTACAAGAGATTTATCAGAAATAAATCATTACATCCTTATCAGTATCCATCCATAATTCAAAGCATTACATTCATTTTAAAACTTAAAAAATATATATATACACTTTCAATTAAAAAACAGAGTGTTAATGTCTTATTTCCAGCATAATGTTTACTTATAATTCTGTGATCATTTTCTTGTGCTTCGGTTGAGTCACTGCAAAGGAAAATAAGCTCATGGATGCCACAGAAAGGATTGTTCAGCCAGTATTGAGCCTGCAGACCAGACTGTAGCAGAAAGAGAAAGTCAAACTCTTAGAGATGTTTATGATTACTTCAATGTCTTAAGAATGTGCATGAAAGAATATTAAGGTAACATATAGAGATGTGAGCGATACTGTTTGTTTTGAAACGAGAGTGAAGGATTGTGTGTTAAAGAAAACGAGCCATAAACGTGCAGCATGTACACTCGGAGATTTGGGTTTAGTGCACTGAACAGAAGGGACGCTGCTCTCGAAAGCTGCTGTGACGGGCGGGGAAACGTTCTAATGCAAATGTACATATCTTCATGCATGCTTTGCAAGCTCAGTGGATGTTTATTCTTTTTTTTCTTTTTTAAAGAAAAGCCCATCTGTATAACAGAATCATTAAAATGTTAAAGGTTATGTGGTTTTGTTTAATTGTTTATGTCAAACATCGACCTTAAAGAGATCAACAGAATAAGAACTTGGACATAAATTAGCCTTATGAATAAATAAAATGTGAAAATATCAGTTTGTTTCAGGTAATGTCAGCTGTTTATTAAAAAAAATATTCCTTTAAAAACCTTTTTCATCTCTATTTTTTCTTAAACCTAATTACTAGTCTTAATTAAGGTGAACAGACTCTGAATGGGGGACTTTTATTTTAATTGTGTGTAATATATTAATTACATTTATTGAATTAAATAAAGATTAAGCCTTATTTTTAAAGAAGACATGCTACTGAATACATGGACTGTAGATAAAAGATGGAGGTGACCTTTTACTAGAGTTATTAGTTTTGAATTTTCTAGTTTTTATTTTTCATTCCATTTTGACTTTTTAAGGTCAGTTTAGTGTCAGTTAGTCTCCAGAGTGAATTTTCTTCTTTCAGTGTAGTTTTTAGTAGTTTCAGTTACTTTTAGGCTTTTAAATTATTATTGTTATATGGAGGCCAAATGTCAGAGGGAACATTTATGAAAATCAGCAGAGAGATCACTAAAAATAAAGATTTATTTTACCCCCCCTTTATTTTTTATTCATTAATTAAGATCAAACTAATTTTTTGGGGGGAGGGACTTTTTATTTAGTAATTTTTGTGGCAATAACCAAACAAACAAGCAACATATTAACATTCTCTGACATGAGACCATTTAAGAGAGAGAGAGGAAAAAAAACAGACCACGATTAATATAATGATATGTCGTAGGGGAGATTTATAGCTTTATATTACAATGTTCCAAAGTTCGTGTTCATCCACCCAAGTATCTGGCCACACATCCATCTCTAGTGGAAGATCTCCACCTTCAGTTGCAGGCTTGCTGTCATTCTTTCCATTGTATGAACTCTTTTCAGTCTCTGTTTCCATTGAGTTATGGATGGTGAGTTTGTTTGTTTCCATTTCACAGTTATCCTTTTCTTAGCTATCAGTATATATTTTTCATCTATGGTGTACCTCTCTCTAGGTATAACTCCCAAGAGAAATATGGTGGGTTCAGTGCAGGATTTACTTGTAGGATTTTCTCTGTTTCTTCTTTGATTCTTATCCAGAAACCTTGAATTATTGGACAGTCCCAAAAGATATGTGAATCATCTCCTATTCCCCCACATTTTCTCCAACATAGTTCTGCATTGGGTTCCTTACAATATGAGGAGATAACAAGAGGTGTATTAAAAAATCTAAATTTTAAATTTCCAGTCAAACTCTCCATAATTGACTACTTGTTCCCTTGTTTTACACATCTCTTCCCATACATTATCAGTGATAATAATATTTAGTTCTAGTTTCCATTTCTCTTTAATTTGGCCTGTATTTTAAGATCAAACTAATTTCAATATTAGATAAAAAATAACCCAAGTAAGTAAAAAAGTGTTTTATAAATGATGATTTCGTTAGAAATCCAGAAATGACTCAAACAGAACCTGTCTGTCAAAGTGAAGCAGGCTAAAAGCTCAGAAAAACAATCATCACACCACGATGTAAAGACGCTCAAGAACACTTATGAGAACAATTACAAAGTTATTGGCATCTATTAGTCTGCAGATGTTTGTAAGGCTTTGGGGCTCCAGTGAACAACGGAGAGGTGAACTTTCCAAGAAGCTACCAGTGACTCATCCAGGTCACATAAGAACCCAGAATAACATCTAAAGAACTGCAAACCACAGAAATCTAACATATAAGAAATGTATAAAACCACATGTGCTCAATGGGTTGTTTTTAATTGTTATTCTTCTGTGTTTCAATTCCTGTTAAGATAAACCAGCTGGAGGGAACGCGGCAGATAAACGACTGCAGACAGAAGAAGAAACACAAAGCAGCAGTTTCTGTAATTCTCTTTTATTAATTTTTTTCTTCACATTTTTATTGACAGAAGTCAAGTAACCAAGGCATCTGTAAACAGTGCATCCACAAATCTACATGTTGCCTCTCATCAGTGCGATCGTTCAGTCATTCAAAAACACTGTTTGGAAATAAATACAATACTGATTGTTTTTTTTTTCTTTAAAAAAAGAAGAAGAAGAAGAAGAAGGTAAAACCTACATCTGCCTGAAGGAGCTCGTAAAGATTCAGTCTTTGTCTGTAGTCACAGTCTGGAAATGATGCCACATATGAAGCAACACACGGAGGTAAACGACTCGATGTGGTAAAATCCTGAAGCCGGAGGATGAAATACTGACACCACCTGCACGGCTGGTTATGTGCGGCTAAAATGAGAAGTGAGAATTTCTGGACCTTTGAACCCCTTAAAAAGCTTTCAGCTTCATTATAAAGATTACAGTATATCTATCAGTGCATCAGGTGGTCCAGGTGTGTGATTAGGAGGCTTCCTGTGTGCCTCATTACAAGGTTTATTAAGCTGTACGACACCCAGAAAGCCACAAACTTCCTCCTAACAGCACTGCACCGCTGTCCAAAGACGACTGAAATGTTCCTTTATTACCATGAACACAGACCCACTCCCACATGCATCACTGTGCTCCCCCAAAAGTAACAGGTTGACTAATCCGCCATGAAAAATAGTTCCCAATAAACGCACCTTTTCCTCCTGTTAAACAAAAACTTCCCATTTTCTTTTTGTGTGGTATCAAAAAGGGAAAAAAAGCCAGCCATCAAGAAATACTGGTGTCAGCAGTTCATCCCCCCAGTGTCGTTTGAGACGTGAAACAGCGCCGCCTGCAGCTAAACCGCAGCGCTGCATGGACAAACTGAAACAGCAGATGTTCTGGTTGTTAAATGTTAAACGGATGGACGAGCATCTCTAACACGACACAGACAGACACGGTGAGATTTGTATTAGTTGTTCTCGCTGTACATGAAAATGGAATGATGTGCTGAAATTTGATTCTACTCTACTTTCTCTACTGGAATCGTGCGTCAAGTTTTCCTTCCATTTACTGAGAAGTGGTGCGATTTTTTTTTTTGTCCCAACAACGTTTCTTGTGTGCGATTATTGTCCACCTGTCCTTAATTTTATCACCTCAAAAGTCACTCTAACATTACAGAAACATGTTATTGCATCAGACATGAGCTCTAACCTGTTCAACCATGATAATCACTTTAATTAAAACAAGAATCTTTTTTAACATCACTGAACCCTTAAAGCTCACCAGTCAGTCATCAGCTCCAGCACGCGCCTCATCTTGAAATATTCCAGCTTGAATTTTATTTTTTATCCTATTGCTGCACAAGATGCACCGCGACTCTCTGAGGGGAACAAAATAGGAAGCACGTGTAAAACAATAATAATAATAATAATAATAATAATAATAATAATAATAATGTAGTAACTGTAAACAAAAACAAGGGTCGACTGATCGATTGTTTGTTGGCTGTTATGAGTTTCATGATAACCGTGTATTGACGATTACAATGAAGTGACAATACTGTGTCAATAATGCAGGTATAACGTAAACGTATGAATAACTGTTCTCTTTTTACAGGTATGCCTAGACTTGCTCAAACCTTTGAGTTTAAATATTTTGAATTTTAAATTCTTTAAATCTAACCAAGGAAAAAGGGCAGACTAGCTTGGGTAAAAGAACGAAAGTTTAGGCACACAACGATGTGTGCCGCTGGTCAAGTTTCTGGGCTGCTTTTCCTCATAACAGCCATCCCTCAAGATTTTCTCCATTTAAAGCAATGCATTGTCAGGGATTGTAACATCGAGTCCTTTTACTGAATCTTTGATGAATGCATAAAAATACAGCCCAAGTTGACCTGTTGGTGTCTGTCTGAAGTCTTACTGCTTAAATAGCTGCTTTTATTACGTTTTTATTAGTTTGGTGAAAGAGGTTAAACGCCAGAAAACGGTTTAAAAATTGTCCTTCACCTGCTGGAGCTCAAACCGTGCAGCAAATGAAACAGGTGGCTTTAAATGAGTGTAAACTTTCTGGGGTTCAGGAGTGATGGTCAGGCATCTCATTTTAAAGTTTGCCCAGTTTGAATGCTCAGCATTAAATATCAGAGCTGCTTTTTACCAGAGCTGGTATTAACATCTTCGTTAGGACCAAAACTTGGTAGTTTTCTATACTCGTGGGGACAAACAGGCCTCACAGGGACCAAAATCCCAGTCCCCACATGTTTGAAGGCATTTTTGAGACTCAAAATTTGGTTTTATTGTCAGGGTTACAATTAGGTTATGTTAGGTTTAGGGTAAGGGTCAGGGTTAGGCATTCATTTTTGATGGTTAGGGTAAGCAGCTAGCTCGTGTGAGTGCCTTTCCTGCCTTTACTCCATGTGCACCTAGAAGCAGTTGAGTCTTCCAGCCAAGTGGTTCACAAAACGTTCATTTCTCAAAGCTTCACACAGCGTGTATGTGTGTGTGTGTGTGTGTGTGTGTAGTGTGTGTGTGTGTGTGTGTGTGCGTGTGTGTGTGTGTGTGTGTGTGTGTGTGTGTGTGTGTGGTGTGTGAGGGTATAATGAAGGTCGTCTTCATTACTTAACCATATAAACACACATGGGTGATTTTAATATTGATATTTAACTCAAACAAAAGTTTGTTATGTTTTATTGAATGTTTGTTTATAATCCTCAGATTTACCCGTTCTTATATTTTGCTTGTTCTTATGTTATTATATTGTATTTTGCTTGCAGACAAGAATTTTGGATACGATTGTCTTACCTGTGGTTTCTCTTGATTGTGTGTGAAATGTGTGTGTAGCTTAGTTCAGTATGTAACCCCAGATAGTGGTTTGGCTTCAGGGTAAAGTAGCAGCAGTCTATAAAGGGCTGCCAGTTAACATCAGACGGCCTCTGATGTCCAAATGAAGCTTTCTGAAGCTTGGATTGAAAAACGGTTCATTACTCGAAGCTTTTCAACACAGTCCTGTTTGGTGACATCTGGTGGACAAAACTATGAAGCGCAGCTTGAATCTACAGCTTATAATGAACTGCTTCATTATGATTGCCCACTCTGCAGAGATGAACTGACAGCTTCTCTTAATGTCACGTGACAGTTGTGTCTGATATCGGGCTGATATGGTGCTTTGAACATGTATTTGTTTTACGTGAAAAAAATTCTGTTATGTCGATTTTAATAATAAATAATTTAGATGAATAAAACGTTCTTGTGTAAACATGTGCCATGGTGTGTTCTCCTGTTGCTTGTGACCTTCTTGTAGTTTGTTAGTAATAAAAAATACACTAAATATAACAATGTAAAGCACAATATTATAATAGCTGTGAGTATTGTGCTGTGAGGTCACTGCCTCCACCTGATTATGTAATTAACCAGCAGACTGGTACGTTTATATATAATATACTATAAGTTATATCATTATAATTATGTGTACATCATATTTCTTATGTACATTTTAGACCTGGGAGCAGAAATGCTGATGAACTGGTTTTTATTCAGGAACAGGCAGAGCGTCCTCTCTTCCTGGCTCCATGTCTATAATTATGTCACACACTGATTCGCTCTCACAAAATCACCAAAACACGGCACAAATCCCACCAATGGTTCAATTCCTTATAAATCATTGAATCAGGTACTGAAGCAGTGACGTGCTGAATGAAGCTTCAGGCGTCATTGATCACGTGACTCTGTTCAGTCAAACCAAGCCTCAGCACAGCGTTTCTGAAGCAGTGTGTTGATTTTTTGACACATGTGCCGGAGCTTCAGCTTCAAACGGGCCGTCACCATCAGAGTTGCTGGAACCATGTCCCACTACTGGCTACTCTGTTTTATTCTGTGTTAAGTTTTTGAATGTGAATTTTCTGTGTTAAGAATAACAAAGAAAATGTAATGAAGTGATTTTAAAGTTTAAACTTTGTGTTAAATCTTGTAAATCAGAGAGAGAGAGAGATGAGGTGTGGGTGCACATCAGATGATCAAATGTCAACAACCTGATTGGCCCAAGTGTGCAGATGTGACGTCCAGTGAGGGAAGGGGGGAGAAAGGGTGAGCAGGTATAAAAGTGAGGTGAAGAAGAGATTCGGGGGTTCTTCCCTTTTGTCCTCGTGGAGATGAGCAGTTCAGAAGTTTGGATCTAAGAGGTTCACAGTTCAAATTCCAGCAGAGACGCTAAAAGGAGAACCACAGTCCAACCTGTGAATGTTTTTAACCCTTTGTGAAACAACAAAGGCATAAATATGATCATATCAATATCATCTACTGGGTCAGACTCATAGGATCAGGGATTAGAACTCCTTTTATCAGAGAGATGAAATCTACTTCCTGTACAGGGTTTTTTTTGTGGGCCTACCGATCGACAGAAACTAGAGTCAATAAAAAAACTGGACATTGGCTCAATGTGTGTGTGGCACAGGCAAACAAGGACTGAGCGCTGTGTAGTCCCACATAAAGTCAGACACCTGGTCACCCTAGGTGGACCATGGCATGGTCTATATGGAGGATACAGACACTGCTGAAAACATGACTCTGTCTGGTTTAGATGATCAAATGTCTTTTACTTTAGGAGGCTGTGGCTCAGAGTACATTCACATAATGCCTTTGAATAAATGTAAAAAGCTTGTTTTGCTCCTGCTTTGATTTCTTTGTCCAGGTAGAAATTCTGCTTTTTGCCTCTAAAATCTGAAACAGTTTGAAACAAAGTTTGGCGCTCTAATCCTCTCTGTGTTTGTCTTTGGTCAGATGGTGATATTGAATGAAATATTCCAGTATTCAGTAGCTCAGCAGCTTTGTAACATGTGGTTTTGCACACTGTTCAAACCTCAGATGTTTGTGGAAACAAGTGTGGAGGACACAAACTCACGGGGGGAGGAACGACATTTACTGTTGATGTGTCTGACATTTAGTCTCCATGAGTTCTCATAAGACTGAAGAACTCTGTGATCTCTAACATGCAGCTGTATGTTTTGAAATCATGTGTCTCATTCTCTGGACTTTACTAGACAACGAGTGAAGAACATGTAACGAATATCATCTTTAAAGTGATGAATAATAACTCTGCCTCTGTGTCTTCATAAAAAGATCGTACTTCTGAAAGGTCAGAGGGCAGCATCCACTCTGGGTTTACACAGTTTTGCAGCTTTAGCTCTTCTGAAGTTCAGCACCTGCTTTTTCAACCAATCAGAAGCCAGTATTGTAGAGAGTTCATATTTCTTTTCATGCAATTGAATATTTTGAATGTTTAGGTGAATATTTATATTTAGAGTATTTTCTCGATCAGTGTCTTCAGTCCTGACCCTGAGTGCGTACATTTAAAAATAAAGTGATATAACTTCTTTTACATTACTGTGAACTTCTTGTACAGTTTGACAGCTGATTGTTGTCGTGTTTGTCGTCATATGAAGATCGTTTCCTAAAGAGGACTGAACAGTCATTTAGCCTCTGGCTCCATCCATGAATCTGATGTTTGCTGTATAATCTGTGCTGTTAATAGTGTAATGGAACATAAATTTGTACATATAATTTCATATGTAATTATGATGATCTTTACCCATTAAGATTTTAAATGAAACGATAAACAAAGGCCAAGAAAACTGAGTTAAACTCCTGAGTCTACTATATATTTGCACCATGAAGAAATGAATTGTTAAAGTATAACTGGGTCAGACTTGTTACTGCATGCTGTAACCAAACATACCACACCCTGCATCATGTGATTGGCTCTTGGTCGCTCTGTAAGAATTTTCTTTAGTGCCTCCCTTCACAGATGTGTCTGTATCAGGATGGGTCTAAACAACATGGTGTAAATGCAGTTGCTGGTGAGCCTCATTTCCTGTAGGAGGTGAACAAGAGCAGAGATCTGTTTCCCTTCAGAGCACAGAGGTTGTTTCTGTTCAGAGGAAGTGAAACTGTCTGACAGTCACTGAGAGACGGTGAAACGGCACAGCACATGAATCAAATGGACCAAACAAAATTCTGCTGTTCAGTCTGTTTGGATCTACTGAAGGATCCGGTGGCTATTCCCTGTGGACACAGCTACTGCATGAACTGTAATTAAAAGCTTCTGGGATGAAGAGGAAAAGAAGAAAATCTACAGCTGCCCCAGTGCCGAGGACTTTCACAGCGAGGCCTGTCCAGTGGAGAAAAACAACCATGTTAGCAGATTTGTGGAGGAGCTGCAGAAGAACTGGGACTCCAAGCTGCTCCTGCTTGATTCTACTGCTATGCTGGACCTGAAAGATGTGGCCTGTGATGGTTACTGCACTGGAAGAAAAAATGAAAGCCTTCAAGTCCTGTTATTCTGTCTGGCATCTTACCTGTGGACCAGAAAAGGGCACCTTCAGCCTCATTATTGATTCTTCTCCATTCAAGAAACACAAGCTGGTGGAGCCCTCCAAGAAGCTCCAGGAGAACATCTGCTCTCGTCATGATGAGGTGATAAGATGTTCTGCCGTACTGATCAGCAGAGTATCTGTTATCTCTGCTCTGTGGATAACATAAAGGCCACGACACAGTCTCAGCTGCAGCAGAAAGGACTGAGAGGCAGAGAGAGCTGGAGGTGAGTCGACAAAACATCCAGCAGAGAATCCAGGACAGAGAGAAAGATGTGAAGCTGCTTCAACAGGAGGTGGAGGCCATCAATCAGTCTGCTGATCAAACAGTGGAGCACAGTGAGAAGATCTTCACTGAGCTGATCCATCTCATCCAGAAAAGAAGCTCTGATGTGAAGCAGCAGATCAGATCCCAGCAGGAAACTGAAGTGAGTCGAGTCAAAGAGCTTGAGGAGAAGCTGGAGCAGGAGATCACTGAGCTGAAGAGGAAAGATGCTGAGCTGAAGCAGCTCTCACACACAGAGGATCACATCCAGTTTCTACACAACTACCCCCTCACTGTCAGCACTCAGTGAGTCTACAGACTCATCCAGCATCAATATCCATCCTCTGAGCTACTTTGAGGATGTGACAGCAGCTGTGTCAGAGGTCAGAGATAAACTACAGGACATTCTGAGAGAGCAATGGACAAACATCTCACTGACAGTCACTGAAGTGGATGTTTTATGTCAGATCCACCAGAGCCAAAGACCAGAGCTGGATTCTTAAAATATTCATGTGAAATCACACTGAATCCAAACACGCACACGAAGAGCTGTTATTATCAGAGGGGAACAGAAAAGTAACAGTAATGTATCAACAACATTATTCTGATCATCCAGACAGATTCACTGACTGGTCTCAGGTCCTGAGTAGAGAGAGTCTGACTGGACGTTGTTACTGGGAGGTGGAGTGGAGTGGAGAACAAGTTTATGTGGCAGTCGCATACAAGAATATCAGCAGAGAAGGATATGAATGTAGATTTGGACTAATGACAAATCTTGGTCATTAGATATTGACAACAACAGTTTTACATTTTGGTACAACAACATTGAAACTCCTGTCTCAGGTCCTCGTTCCTCCAGAGTAGGAGTGTACCTGGATCACAGAGCAGGTATTTTGTCCTTCTACAGCGTCTCTGAAACCATGACTCTCCTCCACAGAGTCCAGACCACATTCACTCAGCCGCTCTATGCTGGACTTTGGCTTCACTATGATGAACTGATGGTTTACTACGATTATGATGATGATTGTGGAGCCACAGCTGAGTTGATTAAGCTCAAATAGACTGAAGTCTTTCATATTGTGGGTTTAAATCTGTATTTTAGTTTCATTTTATTTTCTCTCCATCATTTCTGCACAGAGATCAGCTGTCAGTCAAACATTATGGGTGGTACCTCCACATCTTCTAGTTGTTCTCTTGATGTTTCTGAGTTTTTAAAGGAGATCTTTCCTGTGACTGTTTAGGAGGCTATCACTGCTCATCATCATTTTCATTTACTAAATATTTCTCCACATGAAAATGTAAACTTCTCTATCCTCTAAATGTTTCTGGAATATTTGTATTGAAAAATGTCGACATTTCTCTTTATGAGTATGGCAGACCATGTGTGTGTGTTTGTGTTTGTTTTTGTCAAAATCATCAAACAAATGAGGAAAAACTGTGATTTTAATGAATGAATTCATATATTGTGTTGATGTTTTATTGTGTGAATAAACTGGAAGGTTTGACTATAAATCAAACTTTGAACAAAGTCTTTTCTTCTGTCTTCATTCCAGGATCTCACTCAAATCTGATGCAGAAAATATGAAACTAATC
>NW_024387174.1:70124-146424 GCF_900408965.1 Simochromis diagramma
TAACTCCAACAACAAACTGTCCTCTAAGAGGTTTTTGTGCGCGGACATTGACACCAATACTAAATATAAATACAGAATATATTAGAAGTAAAACAACTCACGTCCGTGCAACATTTTTGTTAACAAACAACTAAACATTATAGATGTTGTCAGGTTTCCTTAGATCAAAGCTTCTAAGTACCACCTGTTTTCTGAGTCGTGCTGTTAAGGTTGTGTGTGTGTTGTGTGTGTGTGTGGTTTGTTGTGTGTGTGTGTGTGGTGTGTGTGTGGTGGTACACCCAGGAGTGCAGGACAGTTAGGAATTGCTTAAAGCTTTCTCTTACCTTCGTACAAAAAGTGATCTTTAGCAATCAGGAAAGCACGCTGAACTGCAGTGGTATCCGCACGAAGTACGAGACACATCCGAAATGCTCCTGCTGTTATTTTTGCTAATATTTATAACCAGGAACCCCCTTTTGACCTGAAAAATCTCCCTCATGTCAATTGGTTTTCAACTCTCTCATTATACTGCTATTATGAACGTTGAACTGGGGACAAACTCACAGCATCCAGCCGTTGTAACCACACACTGATTGCCCCCTGCATGCCTTATTAATGCCACAGACACGAATTTGTGCTTCCTCTGCGACCACTTCACTGTGCCCCCACAATTGAGCTCTTGCTGGCAGCGCTCTCGCCCTGTGCCGCCGCAATTACAGAACAGCACTGTTGTGGCCGTACAGCCTTACAAACCTCCCGCGATGGCCCACAAGTGACGCGCTTGCATACCAGCGTAGGCCAGGATGAGGAGGCACAACCTGGAAAACTGCAGCAGCAGCTTGGTCGAGGGGAGGAAGTTTGAAGGTGCACCGAGACGGAGGAGGGAAACCAAAAGGATAGGAAAAACTAGTGAAAAACAAAACCACCCCACTAAAAAATGATATAAAGTTGATCATTTAAGCAAAAAGCAACACTTACAAGACTGCGACATGAAGAGGCGTGGTAGTGTAGTCTCAGGACTCTTGTTCCAGCCGATTCTGAATGCCGCCCGTTTCACCTGACAAACACAACCAGCTATTCATGACAAATACCTGAATGTTAAAGTTAACCCTGACACACTGAGGCTAACATGACTGAGTTGCAGGCATATTTCTTTGTTATAGCGGACTATTTTATGTAACGTTATTCCATCTCAAATATAAACAATCACAAGTTTTAATAACCAAAAAAAAAACATGAGAAGTTGTGGATTCAATTAAACATTGCCGGGTAGGCTGTGCGACTGACAAAAATCTCCATACCTATCTAAGACATTTCATCACTTGATTGGATACGATGTAATGACAAAAAAGGGCTTTTTATGTAACTCTGTGAATTCTTGGTGAATATGATGACAGAACAAACCATAACTAGGGGCAGGGCTACTACACTGCACTGTTGTACATCAGTATAAAAAAGAAAAGAATCTGTTGGCTTAAATCACACCATATCACAACAGCTTCCTTATGTTTAACATGCACTCAGCTGCATTTTAAAAACATATCTACAGCATGCCAAGACAACGCAACACCGGATGAGTACAGAGAGGTACTATGACGGTAGCCACCTCTACTGTGGAGTATATTTCACCATAGTGACTTAACTGTACTAGCACCCTGTTCCGAGCAGGTTGTGTTTCAGATTACGGACATCAACAAGTATGAAATCCCCACTCTAGTAACCAATCAGTTCTCTTGGCAAATGAATGTACAAACAATACCTGAAAGATCACCCTTTTGACTGCTAGTGCCATGGATAGATGGGAGGTCATTTTCCATTGGTGAGCATCATAGCTAATCATTTTAGATTCTTACAATTTCAACTTCCTTCTTTGACTTCTCCCATTTGTCTGCCAGACACCAATTTTCCACACATTGATTCCTCTTAAACATTAATCTCGTTTTTTTTTTGTCTGCAACCGCTGTCCCTCTGCATGTCTCGTCCATGAACAAGCATTAATCTTCTCTGAGACAATTCCTCTCTGGTCCTCTGTATCCCTGCTCATCATTCGCTCATGCTTTCCAGTTCTATCTCCACGCCCATTTTTTGTATTTATCTTGTATTTCTCCCAGCCTGGTAACACATCAACAGAGCCTTCAGCAAAAGAACTTTGTTCTAATATTCAACTTTATAAACACGTTTTAACCTTTTTCCTGTTTATAGTTTTATCTTCTTTGTAAAGTCAGCTGTTCTGCGCTCGTAGTGCTGGTCAGATGCCCCGAAGCCACCCCTTTAATGGTAAACGGCTCAGTAGCTAAAATGGGAAACCCCTGGTTTACCTTTGAGTGACACTCAGGCTCATGTGATCCACTTATCTGATTGACCAATGTTGGGATAGTTAATCAGACCTAAGCGACAGATTTCTCTCGTATGATGACACAACTGAAATTTAACTCCTAAATGTGCCTCCAACAGCCATGATGATGACGTCAGAGCTTTGTACTTGATGTGTGGTGATTCGGGGACAGTGTCTGTGTGGTGCAGCCTGGCACGACCAGACCAGCCTGCACCACACGACACTTCAAGAGAATGCATTGTTATGCAAACTTCTACAAATTGACGGGGGAAATGGAGCAGTTGTTGCCTCATTTGAAACTGCAGGAACACAAAAGGTCACAGGCAGGTTCACTGCTCTGGTGCCTTCCATAAATAAAACAACGGTGAACGTAGCATAGATCCAGTGTTTGGCACACTCCAAGACTCACAATCTGGACCCAGCACGCTTAAAGTTCTAAGTCCACAAAGCAAAGAACAAAAGGGAAGTAGTTTTAGCCACTAATGTCAGTACGGTTCCTGAGTCAAAACTCAATCAACTTGAAGCAGAACAATTCCACTGTTCTGCATTAGTTCGTTTGTTTTTGTCACACAGCAATTCATTTACTACAGACATGTAAGCAGTTTTTAAGCTAAAATTGCATCGATTCGTAAGTTGACTTATTCAAGGAATGGAATTTGTTTTGGTTGTTTTAAAACAGGTGGTCACATTAAGCAAGGACTGCTAGGAGTCGTTTGAGACACAGCAGCTTGAGCCACTGATCATTCATGCGAAGACCATCCTCCCACGACAGAATTAAAACACATACATCCAACACAGCCTGGTGCCAATACCCCCGCTCAATGACACTGCTGTATCACTGGGCTTTTACTTATACGACCATCACTGAAGGCAGGAATCTCTTGAACACACCGAAAGTGACCCTTTTACACGCGCACCTGATGCTGCCCTTCAGGCCCATTAAAACTCTGAAGGACTTAAGAACATCAGAACCTGTGATGTTTCTCTGTAATGAAGCTGTTTTAGTGAAGGAACTGTGCAAAGGTCACAGAGCGATGCGAAATCTCTGCTTAAACATGAATCTCGAACTTTGTGATGCTTCAGGAAGGGAAAACTGCTTAGTTGCTCTCAGATTAGGTTTCTTATTTTCTGCCATCGATTTGAGTGAGATTCTGGAATGAACGCCAGGAGAAAAGACTTGTTCTATAAGTTTTGCTTTATAGTCAAACCTCTCCAGTTTTCATCCCACAATAAAACATCAACACAATATTGACGTCCATTCATTAAACCCAGTTTTTCCATCATCTCTTTGATGATTTGACAAAAATCCAAAACACAAACACACACACATGGTTTGCCAACTCATAAAGAGAAATGTCGACCCTTTTTGCATACTAAATTTCCAGAACACATTTAGAGATAGGAAGTTTACATTTTCAGGGAGAAATATTTAGTAAATCATAAATGATGATGAGCAGTGATAGCCTCCATATAACATCACAGGAAAGATCTCCTTTAAAAACTAGAAACCTCAAAGAAAAACTAGAAGAGTGCGAGGTTTTGTACCACCATAACTGTGATTCTGTACCGCTGATCTCTCCTGTGCAGAATGATGGATGAGAATAATAAACTGAAACTAAAACACAGATTTAAACCACACAATATGAAAGACTTCAGTCTATTTCACTTAATCAACTCAGCTTGTGGCCTCAAATCGACGTGTTTAGTAAAAAGTCTAGTCAAGGCATAGAGTCTGAGCTGAGATGAGTCGATGGTTGGACCTGGCTTGTGGGGCAGGTCATGGTTTTCAGACGACCGCTGTAGAAGACAAAATACCCTGCCTCTCTGTGATCCAGACACACTCCTACTCATGCTGGACCGAGGACCTGAGACACGGGTTTGATGTTGTTGTACGTAAAATGTTAAAACTTTTTGTTACAATCTAATGACCAGATTTGTCATTATGTCCAAAAAATACACTCACTCCTGTTTCTTGCTGTCATTCTGTATGGGCTTCTACATAAAATCCTCCCCCTCTCCACTCCACCTCCATTAACAACAGTCCGTTCGACTCTCTCTACCAGGACCGTTTATACGAAAGTGAATCTTTCTTGATGATCAAATAAGACGTTGTTGATTCATTAATTTGCTTTCTGTTCTCCTCTGATTAATAACGCTGTTTGTGTTTGCTGTGTTGGATCACTTGTGACTTTCCCGTGAAATTTAAGAAATCAGATCTCTGGTCTTGACCTTGGCTGGATCTGACAGTTACAAACATCCACTTCAGTGACTGTCTCGTGAGATGTTGGTCCCTTCCTCTCTCAGAATGTCCTGTAGTTCTTCTGACCTCTGACCACAGCTGCTGTCACATCCTCAAAGTCGCTCAGAGACGGACTTGCATGCTGGGATGAGTCTGTCGCTCGCCTGAGTGCTTGACAGTGAGGGGGTAGTTGTGTATGCAACTGGATGCTGATCCTCTGGTGTGATGAGTGTCTTAAGCTCAGCATCTTCCTCTCAGCTCATTGATCTCCTGCTCCCCTTCTCTTCAGCTCTTTGACTCGACTCACTTTCAGTTTTCGCGCTGGGATTATGATCTGTCTGCTTCTCATCAGAGTTCTTTGTCTGGTGCAGATGGGCAGCTCAGTGACGATCTTCACTTTGATCCAGGTTTGCACAGCAGATTTTGATGTGCCTCCACACTCTGTTTCGAACAGCTTCACACTTCTTCTCTCTGTTCCTGTGATCTCTGCTGGCTGTTTTGCGACTAACTCTCAGCTCTCTCTGCTGCTCAGTCCTTTCTGTGCAGCTGAGTACGTGTGCGTGCCTTGTGTTCATCCACAGCGCAGAGATAACAGTACTCTGCTGATCAGTCGCGGCCCGACCATCTTCAACACCTTCATCATCGTAGTTGCTCGTGACAGATGTTTCTCTTGTGAGTTTCTTTAGTAGGCTCCACCAGTTGTGTTTCTTTAATGAAAGCTGCAACATTATATGAGCTGAAGGTGTTTCTGCCACCAGTACGATGCCAGACCGACTAAAACAGGACTGAAGGCTTTCCATTTTTCTCTCCAGTGCAAGACATCACAGGCATCTCAGGTCCACTAGCAGTGAACTCAGCAGGCAGCAGCTTGGAGTCCAGTCTTCTTCAGCTTCCTCCACAATACTCTTCTAACATGTTGTTTTCCGAGCAGGCCCTCGCGTGTGAAATTCCTCGGCACGCGGTTCAGCTGTAGATTTTTCTCTCTTCCTTTCTTCTCCCAGAAGCTTTTAATTACTCTTCTTGCAGTAGCTGTCAGTCCCCAGGGACTAGTAACCGGCTCCTTAGTAGATCCAAAACCAGATGCCTGAACCGCAGAATTTTGTTTTGATCCCTTTGCTTCATGTGCTGTGCCGTTCACCGTCCTCTCTAGTGACGTCAGACCGTTTCACTTCCTCTGAACAGAAACAACCTCTGTGCTCTGAAGGGAAACAGATCTCTGCTCTTGTTCACCTCCTACAGGAAATGAGGCTCACCAGCAACTGCATTTACACCATGTTGTTTAGACCCATCCTGATACAGACACATCTGTGAAGGGAGGCACTAAAGAAATATTCTTACAGAGCGACCAAGAGCCAATCACATGATGCAGGGTGTGGTATGTTTGGTTACAGCATGCAGTAACAAGTCTGACCCAGTTAAAGTTTAATAGTTTATCTTTACTTGGTGCTTTGAAATGTGACAGTCAACACTCAGTGAGTTCATTTTATATTTCAAAAAGTTCAGCAAAGTTTAGGATGCTGTGATGAATAAAACACTTTATATTTTGACATTTTCTAATCTTAGTTCATTCTCACACTTACAGAATGATGCATGGGAACAACTGACTCCACTAAATCAAACCTATGTTCAAATGAGATTATGATCATTAAATAGTAACAAATATTTAAATTTAGCAACAACAAATGCAGATCGGTCCACAGTGTTTACAAAAACAAACAAACAAACAAACATTATTTTGTAGTCTTTCCTGTGTATACAGTCACAGTGGAGTTTAAATGCAAACTTTCAAGTTTAATTCAAGGTTTTAGTAAAATTTTGCCTGAACTGTTTAGTAATTTTTCACAAAGTGTCCATGTCAGTAATTCATTCAAATGTATTTTGGTCTTAAACTGATCCAGTAAATGTAACTTTTTCTCACCTACTTAATCGAGTATTTTAGTTGTTTAACTGTCATTATAACTGATGATAATTTGATATATTTGATTATTTATTACTGGTGCAAACAATTCATTTCTTCATGGTGCAAATATATAGTAGACTCAGGAGTTTAACTCAGTTTTCTTGGCCTTTGTTTATCGTTTCATTTAAAATCTTAATGGGTAAAGATCATCATAATTACATATGAAATTATATGTACAAATTATATGTTCCATTACACTATTAACCAGCACAGATTATACAGCAAACATCAGATTCATGGATGGAGCCAGAGGCTAATGCCTGTTCAGTCCTCTTTAGGAAACGATCTTCATATGACGACAAACACGACAACAATCAGCTGTCAAACTGTACAAGAAGTTCACAGTAATGTAAAAGAAGTTATATCACTTTATTTTTAAATGTACGCACTCAGGGTCAGGACTGAAGACACTGATCGAGGAAATACTCTAAATATAAATATTCACCTAAACATTCAAAATGATTCACTTGCATGAAAAGAAATATGAACTCTCTACAATACTGGCTTCTGATTGGTTGAAAAAGCAGGTGCTGAACTTCAGAAGATCTAAAGCTGCAAACTGTGTAAACCCAGAGTGGATGCTGCCCTCTGACCTTTCAGAAGTACGATCTTTTTATGAAGACACAGAGGCAGAGTTATTATTCATCACTTTAAAGATGATATTCGTTACATGTTCTTCACTCGTTGTCTAGTAAAGTCCAGAGAATGAGACACATGATTTCAAAACATACAGCTGCATGTTAGAGATTCACAGAGTTCTTCAGTCTTATGAGAACTCATGGAGACTAAATGTCAGACACATCAACAGTAAATGTCGTCCTCCCCCCGTGAGTTTGTGTCCTCCACACTTGTTTCCAACAACATCTGAGGTTTGAACAGTGTGCAAAACCACATGTTACAAAGCTGCTGAGCTACTGAATACTGGAATATTTCATTCAATATCACCATCTGACCAAAGGACAAACACAGAGAGGATTAGAGCGCCAAACTGTGTTTCAAAACTGTTTCAGATTTTAGAGGCAAAAAGCAGAATTTCTACCTGGACAAAGAAATCAAAGCAGGAGCAAAACAAGCTTTTTACATTTATTCAAAGGCATTATGTGAATGTACTCTGAGCCACAGCCTCCTAAAGTAAAGACATTTGATCATCTAACCAGACAGAGTCATGTTTTCAGCAGTGTCTGTATCCTCCATATAGACCATGCCATGGTCCACCTAGGGTGACCAGGTGTCTGACTTTATGTGGGACTACACAGCGCTCAGTCCTTGTTTTGCCTGTGCCACACACACATTGAGCCAATGTCCAGTTTTTTTATTGACTCTAGTTTCTGTCGATCGGTAGGCCCACAAAAAAACCCTGTACAGGAAGTAGATTTCATCTCTCTGATAAAAGGAGTTTCTAATCCCTGATCCTATGAGTCTGACCCAGTAGATAATATTGATATGATCATATTTATGCCCTTTGTTGTTCACAAGGGTTAAAACAGTTCACAGGTTGGACTGTGGTTCTCCTGTTAGGCGTCTCTGCTGGAATTTGAACTGTGAACCTCTTAGATCCAAACTTCTGAACTGCTCATCTCACAGAGGACAAAAGGGAAGAACCCCGAATCTCTTCTTCACCTCACTTTTATACCTGCTCACCCTTTCTCCCCCCTTCCCTCACTGGACGTCACATCTGCACACTTGGGCCAATCAGGTTGTTGACATTTGATCATCTGATGTCCACCCACACCTCATCTCTCTCTCTCTGATTTACAAGATTTAACACAAAGTTTAAACTTTAAAATCACTTCATTACATTTTCTTTGTTATTCTTAACACAGAAAATTCACATTCAAAAACTTAACACAGAATAAACAGAGTAGCCAGTAGTGGGACATGGTTCCAGCAACTCTGATGGTGACAGCCCGTTTGAAGCTGAAGCTCCGGCACGTGTGTCAAAAAATCAACACACTGCTTCAGAAACGCTGTGCTGAGGCTTGGTTTGACTGAACAGAGTCACGTGATCAATGACGTCTGAAGCTTCATTCAGCACGTCACTGCTTCAGTACCTGATTCAAAGATTTATAAGGAACTGAACCATTGGTGGGATTTGTGCTGTGTTTTGGTGGTTTTGTGAGAGCGAATCAGTGTGTGACATAATTATAGACATGGAGCCAGGAAGAGAGGACGCTCTGCCTGTTCCTGAATAAAAACCAGTTCATCAGCATTTCTGCTCCCAGGTCTAAAATGTACATAAGAAATATGATATACACATAATTATAATGATATAACTTATAGTATATTATATATAAACGTACCAGTCTGCTGGTTAATTACATAATCAGGTGGAGGCAGTGACCTCACAGCACAAGCATACTCACAACCTATTATAATATTGTGCTTTACATTGTTATATTTAGTGTATTTTTTATTACTAACAAACTACAAGAAGTCACAAGCAACAGGAGAACACACCATGGCACATGTTTACACAAGAACGTTTTATTCATCTAAATTATTTATTATTAAAATCGACATAACAGAATTTTTTTCACGTAAAACAAATACATGTTCAAAGCACCATATCAGCCCGATATCAGACACAACTGTCACGTGACATTAAAGAGAAGCTGTCAGTTCATCTCTGCAGAGTGGGCAATCATAATGAAGCAGTTCATTATAAGCTGTAGATTCAAGCTGCGCTTCATAGTTTTGTCCACCAGATGTCACCAAACAGGACTGTGTTGAAAAGCTTCGAGTAATGAACCGTTTTTTCAATCCAAGCTTCAGAAGCTTCATTTGGACATCAGAGGCCGTCTGATGTTACTGGCAGCCCTTTATAGACTGCTGCTACTTTACCCTGAAGCCAACCACTATCTGGGGTTACATACTGAACTAAGCTACACACACATTTCACACACAATCAAGAGAAACCACAGGTAAGACATCGTATCCAAATTCTTGTCTGCAAGCAAAATACAAAAACATAAGAACAAGCAAATATAAGAACGGGTAAATCTGAGGATTATAAACAACATTCAATAAAACATAACAAACTTTTGTTTGAGTTAAATATCAATATTAAAATCACCCATGTGTGTTTATATGGTTAAGTAATGAAGACGACCTTCATTATACCCTCACACACACACACACACACACACACACACACACACACACACAACACACAACACACACACACACACACCCACACACACACACACACACACACACACACATACACGCTGTGTTGAAGCTTTGAGAAATGAACGTTTTGTGAACCACTTTGGCTGGAAGACTCAACTGCTTCTAGGTGCAACATGGAGTAAAGGCAGGAAAGGCACTCACACGAGCTAGCTGCTTACCCTAACCATCAAAATGAATGCCTAACCTGACCCTTACCCTAAACCTAACATAACCTAATTGTAACCCTGACACTAAAACCACATTTTGAGTCTCAAAAATGCCTTCAACATGTGGGGACTGGGATTTGGTCCCTGTGAGGCCTGTTTGTCCCCACGAGTATTAGAAAACTACCAAGTTTTGGTCCTAACGAAGATGTTAATACCAGCTCTGGTAAAAAGCAGCTCTGATATTTAATGCTGAGCATTCAAACTGGGCAAACTTTAAAATGAGATGCCTGACCATCACTCCTGAACCCCAGAAAGTTTACACTCATTTAAAGCCACCTGTTTCATTTGCTGCACGGTTTGAGCTCCAGCAGGTGAAGGACGATTTTTAAAACGTTTTCTGGCGTTTAACCTCTTTCACCAAACTAATAAAAACGTAATAAAAGCAGCTGTTTAAGCAGTAAGACTTCAGACAGATACCAACAGGTCGACTTGGGCTGTATTTTTATGCATTCATCAAAGATTCAGTAAAAGGACTCGATGTTACAATCCCTGACAATGCATTGCTTTAAATGGAGAAAATCTTGAGGGATGGCTGTTATGAGGAAAAGCAGCCCAGAAACTTGACCAGCGGCACACATCGTTGTGTGCCTAAACTTTCATTCTTTTACCCAAGCTAATCTGCCCTTTTTCCTTGGTTAGATTTAAAGAATTTAAAATTCAAAATAGTTAAACTCAAAGGTTTGAGCAAGTCTAGGCATACCTGTAAAAAGAGAACAGTTGCTCATATGTTTACGTTATACCTGCATTATTGACACAGTATTGTCACTTCATTGTAATCGTCAATACACGGTTATCATGAAACTCATAACAGCCAACAAACAATCGATCAGTCGACCCTTGTTTTTGTTTACAGTTACTGCATTATTATCATTATTATTATTGTTTTACACGTGCTTCCTATTTTGTTCCCCTCAGAGAGTCGCGGTGCATCTTGTGCAGCAATAGAATAAAAAATAAAATTCAAGCTGGAATATTTCAAGATGAGGCGCGTGCTGGAGCTGATGACTGACTGGTGAGCTTTAAGGGTTCAGTGATGTTAAAAAAGATTCTTGTTTTAATTAAAGTGATTATCATGGTTGAACAGGTTAGAGCTCGTGTCTGATGCAATAACATGTTTCTGTAATGTTAGACTGACTTTTGAGGTGATAAAATTAAGGACAGGTGGACAATAATCACACACAAGAAACGTCGTTGGGACAAAAAAAAAATCGCACCACTTCTCAGTAAATGGAAGGAAAACTTGACGCACGATTCCAGTAGAGAAAGTAGAGTAGAATCAAATTTCAGCACATCATTCCATTTTCATGTACAGCGAGAACAACTAATACAAATCTCACCGTGTCCGTCTGTGTTGTGTTAGAGATGCTCGTCCATCCGTTTAACATTTAACAACCAGAACATCTGCTGTTTCAGTTTGTCCATGCAGCGCTGCGGTTTAGCTGCAGGCGGCGCTGTTTCACGTCTCAAACGACACTGGGGGGATGAACTGCTGACACCAGTATTTCTTGATGGCTGGCTTTTTTCCCTTTTTGATACCACACAAAAAGAAAATGGGAAGTTTTTGTTTAACAGGAGGAAAAAGTGTGTTTATTGGGGACTATTTTTCATGGCGGATTAGTCAACCTGTTACTTTTGGGGCAGCACAGTGATGCATGTGGGTCTGTGTTCATGGTAATAAAGGAACATTTCAGTCGTCTTTGGACAGCGGTGCAGTGCTGTTAGGAGGAAGTTTGTGGCTTTCTGGGTGTCGTACAGCTTAATAAACCTCGTAATGAGGCACACAGGAAGCCTCCTAATCACACACCTGGACCACCTGATGCACTGATAGATATACTGTAATCTTTATAATGAAGCTGAAAGCTTTTTAAGGGGTTCAAAGGTCCAGAAATTCTCACTTCTCATTTTAGCCGCACATAACCAGCCGTGCAGGTGGTGTCAGTATTTCATCCTCCGGCTTCAGGATTTTACCACATCGAGTCATTTACCTCCGTGTGTTGCTTCATATGTGGCATCATTTCCAGACTGTGACTACAGACAAAGACTGAATCTTTACGAGCTCCTTCAGGCAGATGTAGGTTTTACCTTCTTCTTCTTCTTCTTTTTTTTTAAAGAAAAAAAACAATCAGTATTGTATTTATTTCCAAACAGTGTTTTTGAATGACTGAACGATCGCACTGATGAGAGGCAACATGTAGATTTGTGGATGCACTGTTTACAGATGCCTTGGTTACTTGACTTCTGTCAATAAAAATGTGAAGAAAAAAATTAATAAAAGAGAATTACAGAAACTGCTGCTTTGTGTTTCTTCTTCTGTCTGCAGTCGTTTATCTGCCGCGTTCCCTCCAGCTGGTTTATCTTAACAGGAATTGAAACACAGAAGAATAACAATTAAAAACAACCCATTGAGCACATGTGGTTTTATACATTTCTTATATGTTAGATTTCTGTGGTTTGCAGTTCTTTAGATGTTATTCTGGGTTCTTATGTGACCTGGATGAGTCACTGGTAGCTTCTTGGAAAGTTCACCTCTCCGTTGTTCACTGGAGCCCCAAAGCCTTACAAACATCTGCAGACTAATAGATGCCAATAACTTTGTAATTTTTCTCATAAGTGTTCTTGAGCGTCTTTACATCGTGGTGTGATGTTTGTTTCTCTGAGCTTTTAGCCTGCTTCACTTTGACAGACAGGTTCTGTTTGAGTGATTTCTGGATTTCTAACGAAATCATCATTTATAAAACACTTTTTTACTTACTTGGGTTATTTTTATCTAATATTAAAATTAGTTTGATCTTAAAATACAGGCCATATTAAAGAGAAATGGAAACTAGAACTAAATATTATTATCACTGATAATGTATGGGAAGAGACGTGTAAAACTTGTCACAAGGGAACAAGTAGTCAATTATGGAGAGTTTGACTGGAAATTTAAAATTAGATTTTTTTAATACACCTCTTGTTATCTCCTCATATTGTAAGGAACCCAATGCAGAACTATGTTGGAGAAAATGTGGGGGAATAGGAGACGATTCACATATCTTTTGGGACTGTCCAATAATTCAAGGTTTCTGGATAAGAATCAAAGAAGAAACAGAGAAAATCCTACAAGTAAATCCTGCACTGAACCCACCATATTTCTCTTGGGAGTTATACCTAGAGAGAGGTACACCATAGATGAAAAATATATACTGATAGCTAAGAAAAGGATAACTGTGAAATGGAAACAAACAAACTCACCATCCATAACTCAATGGAAACAGAGACTGAAAAGAGTTCATACAATGGAAAGAATGACAGCAAGCCTGCAACTGAAGGTGGAGATCTTCCACCAGAGATGGATGTGTGGCCAGATACTTGGGTGAATGAACACGAACTTTGGAACATTGTAATATAAAGCTATAAATCTCCCCTACGACATATCATTATATTAATCGTGGTCTGTTTTTTTCCCCCTCTCTCTCTTAAATGGTCTTATGTCAGAGAATGTTAATATGTTGCTTGTTTGTTTGGTTATTGCCACAAAAATTACTAAATAAAAAGTCCCCCCCCCCATAATTAGTTTGATCTTATTTAATGAATAAAAAATAAAGGGGGGTAAAATAAATCTTTATTTTTAGTGATCTCTCTGCTGATTTTCATAAATGTTCCCTCTGACATTTGGCCTCCATATAACAATAATAATTTAAAAGCCTAAAAGTAACTGAAACTACTAAAAACTACACTGAAAGAAGAAAATTCACTCTGGAGACTAACTGACACTAAACTGACCTTAAAAAGTCAAAATGGAATGAAAAATAAAAACTAGAAAATTCAAAACTAATAACTCTAGTAAAAGGTCACCTCCATCTTTTATCTACAGTCCATGTATTCAGTAGCATTTCTTCTTTAAAAATAAGGGTTAATCTTTATTTAATTCAATAAATGTAATTAATATATGACACACAATTAAAATAAAAGTCCCCCATTCAGAGTCTGTTCACCTTAATTAAGACTAGTAATTAGGTTTAAGAAAAAATAGAGATGAAAAAGGTTTTTAAAGGAATATTTTTTTAATAAACAGCTGACATTACCTGAAACAAACTGATATTTTCACATTTTATTTATTCATAAGGCTAATTTATGTCTAAGTTCTTATTCTGTTGATCTATTTAAGGTCGACGTTTGACATAAACAATTAAACAAAACCACATAACCTTTAACATTTTAATGATTCTGTTATACAGACGGGCTTTTCTTTAAAAAAGAAAAAACAGAATAAACATCCACTGAGCTTGCAAAGCATGCATGAAGATATGTACATTTGCATTAGAACGTTTCCCCGCCCGTCACAGCAGCTTTCGAGAGCAGCGTCCCTTCTGTTCAGTGCACTAAACCCAAATCTCCGAGTGTACATGCTGCACGTTTATGGCTCGTTTTCTTTAACACACAATCCTTCACTCTCGTTTCAAAACAAACAGTATCGTTCACATCTCTATATGTTACCTTAATATTCTTTCATGCACATTTTTAAGACATTGAAGTAATCATAAACATCTCTAAGAGTTTGACTTTCTCTTTCTGCTACAGTCTGGTCTGCAGGCTCAATACTGGCTGAACAATCCTTTCTGTGGCATCCATGAGCTTATTTTCCTTTGCAGTGACTCAACCGAAGCACAAGAAAATGATCACAGAATTATAAGTAAACATTATGCTGGAAATAAGACATTAACACTCTGTTTTTTAATTGAAGTGTAAATATATATTTTTTAAGTTTTAAAATGAATGTAATGCTTTGAATGATGGATGGATACTGATAAGGATGTAATGATTTATTTCTGATAAATCTCTTGTAAGGTCTCGAGTTCCTTAAAGGTGGAGAAATCACAATCAGAATCAGAATCAGAATACTTTATTAATCCCTGGGGGAAATTATTTTAAGAGATGTGCCGCGGTCCCGTTCCTTGATAAAAGTAACAGTTCCACGGCCAGCAGAAGAACAAAAACTCTCTCAATCCACATGATTGAGTAAGAGATAGAAAACGGAGGAAAATACAAGTCAGAAAAAAAAAGAATACGTAAGAAAAAAGAGCTAAACTAAGAGAAAAACAGGAGCGACTGTAACAGGCTGCACGCTGGTTGGCGCATGCGCACTCAAGTGCAAAACTCATACAGTAACCAGAGTTCATGACACTGAAACTTTTAAGTGGCACTTTCCCGGTCGCGGTGTACGTGCAGAAGGCTGATATCAGAACGTGAGCTGCATTTGTGGATATGAACAAATACAAACTAAAATGGCTGAAGGTGTAAGGCAGAAGTTTCCCCTCAGTAGCACAACGCTGGAGGACCCAAAAATCCCTCCATGTTCAGGATCGGAGATCCTGTGGAGAAAAAAACAGCACATCAGACTAATACTGTGGATACGAATCCTGACTGACGTCTGTCATTACGTATTCTTACCTGTTAAGTCACTTGTGTAATGAGCCCCTTTTCAGGTTCGTGTTTATCATCCAGCTCCTCGTCAGAGTCTGAACACGAAAGGGAAATCGGTCAGCGTTTTTATAGAAACACCACAGAAAAGGAGGATGATAGGATGTAGGATGATAAAAGAACGGTGGAGCCAGGATTTTAACTGCCAACCTTCAGATTAGAAGACGACCCCTCTGAACCCGGACGGCTCAGGTATTCATGCCAACTAAATGTATTATCCTTAAACACATTAATGGCATCTACAACTGCTTAGATGATGCCCTTCGCTCTTATTTTGAAAATTCAGCCACTGATAACCAGCCTGACAATTCCCGTCTTGTCAGGTTTCATCATTTTTAAATTTTCTTGTTTATTGACCTGTGTGAAACATCTGAGGCGCGCTTGTCTTAATCGTCTGCAGGAGGCTGCAGGTTCAAAGCAGCTGCAGGAGGCTGGTGTGAGAATAAACCTTCACTTTTAATTCTTCACATTTTACAGAAACGGGAATTATTTTTGTATTTTGTGTTATCGACTGCAGCTCTGCTTCTGCTCTGGAGAGTGTCTGTGTCTGCAAAGGATGGGCCCACCCATTGTAGGGAAGGCTCACTGCAGAGGCAGCTGAGTAATTGAATTATTTTCTAAGCAATAAGATGTCTGCAGATGAAAAAGCTCCTTTCACTGTGCAGTGAAACAAATACTGAAGGAGCTACGCCACTCATTTCTGGGTGTGAAGTGCAAAGCTGGAAATCTAAAAACTCTAATAATAATAATAATGACAATAACATGAACTGTATATCTTCATATTTTGTGTCTGTGCGCTCATTTAAATGGGAATGAAGAGTCAGAATCATCAGACTGAGCAGTCTGAAGGAGGAAATAACTTTCATTTATCAGGTGAGTAAACACATTTGCAGATTTTGTTCATAGCATATAATTATTAATAATTACCTGTGAAATAGCAATCTGTCTGGATGATCAGAATAAGACTGTTGTTCTTCCATTACTGTTGCTTTTCTGTTCCCCTCTGATAATAACAGCTCTTTGTTTGCTGTGTTTGGATCCAGTGTGATTTCACATGAATATTTTAAGAATCCAGCTCTGGTCTTTGGCTCTGGTGGATCTGACAGTAAAACATCCACTTCAGTTTCCTGCTGGGATCTGATCTGCTGCTTCACATCAGAGCTTCTTTTCTGGATGAGATGGATCAGCTCAGTGAAGATCTTCTCACTGTGCTCCACTGTTTGATCAGCAGACTGATTGATGGCCTCCACCTCCTGTTGAAGCAGCTTCACATCTTTCTCTCTGTCCTGGATTCTCTGCTGGATGTTTTGTCGACTCACCTCCAGCTCTCTCTGCCTCTCAGTCCTTTCTGCTGCAGCTGAGACTGTGTCGTGGCCTTTATGTTCATCCACAGAGCAGAGATAACAGATACTCTGCTGATCAGTACGGCAGAACATCTTCATCACCTCATCATGACGAGAGCAGATCTTCTCCTGGAGCTTCTTGGAGGGCTCCACCAGCTTGTGTTTCTTTAACTGAGCTGCTACATAATGAGGCTGAAGGTGTTTCTCACAGTAAGATGTCAAACAGAATAAACAGGACTTGAAGGCTTTCATTTTTCTTCCAGTGCAGACATCACAGGCCACATCTTCAGGTCCAGCATAGCAGTGATCAGCAGGAGCAGCTTGGAGTCCAGTCTTCTTCAGCTCCTCCACTAAATCTGCTAACATGGTGTTTTTCATCAGGACAGGCCTCGCTGTGAAAGTCTGTCTGCACTGAGGGCAGCTGTAGATTTTCTTCTTTTCCTCTTCATCCCAGAAGCTTTTAATACAGTTCATGCAGTAGCTGTGTCCACAGGGAATAGTCACCGGATCCTTCAGTAGATCCAAACAGACTGAACAGCAGATTTTTGTTTGATCCATTTGATTCATGTGCTGTGCCATTTCACCGTCTCTCAGTGACTGTCAGACAGTTTGACTTCCTCTGAACAGAAACTACCTCTGTGCTCTGAAGGGAAACAGATCTCTGCTCTTGTTCACCTTTAGACCCATCCTGATACAGACACATCTGTGAAGGGAGATATATTCTTACAGAGCAACCAAGAGCCAATCACATGATGCAGGGTGTGGTATGTGTGATTACATCATGCAGTAACAAGTCTGACCCAGTTAAAGTTTAATAGTTTATCTTTACTTGGTGCTTTGAAATGTGACAGTCAACACTCAGTGATTTCATTCTATTTTTCAAAAAGTTCAGCAAAGTTTAGGATGCTGTGATGAATAAAATAAATCAAACTTTATATTTTGACATTTTCTAATCTTAGTTCATTCTCACACTTACAGAATGATGCATGGGAACAACTGACTCCACTAAATCAAACCTATGTTCAAATGAGATTATGATCATTAAATAGTAACAAATATTTAAATTTAGCAACAACAAATGCAGATCGGTCCACAGTGTTTACAAAAACAAACAAACAAACAAACAAACAAACATTATTTTGTAGTTTTTCCTGTGTACACAGTCACAGTGGAGTTTAAATGCAAACTTTCCAGTTTAATTCAAGGTTTTAGTAAAATTTTGCCTGAACTGTTTAGTAATTTTTCACAAAGTGTCCATGTCAGTAATTCATTCAAATGTATTTTGGTCTTAAACTGATCCAGTAAATGTAACTTTTTCTCACCTACTTAATCGAGTATTTTAGTTGTTTAACTGTCATTATAACTAAACTGAACATCCAAAGCTTTTCTCACTGCAGTTTTGTTGTGCAGTTATAGCAGCACTTTGAATCATCCACAGTTTTATCGAACTGTCTGTTGAATTGTTGTTTTGTTTGGTGCGATGGTTCATTTATTTAAATATTGATGATAATTTGATATATTTGATTATTTATTACTGGTGCAAACAATTCATTTCTTCATGGTGCAAATATATAGTAGACTCAGGAGTTTAACTCAGTTTTCTTGGCCTTTGTTTATCGTTTCATTTAAAATCTTAATGGGTAAATCAGAATCAGAATACTTCATTAATCCCAAAGGAAATTAGGGTTACAGCAGGCAGCACGCTAATGGCGCATGCGCACTTACAAAGAAACCTTCTGACCAACTTTACACAAACATCACATTGGGGAGACATGTCAGAAAGGTAGGCTGATAGGAAAAAAACAACAAAAATACATAACATGAGGTGAGAGGAGGAGAAAAAAAAACTCCACTCAGACTGAGCTCCTAGTGGGAGAACAGTTTGATAACAGAAAAAACACCTCAGCACAAAAAGCACATGACTATCAATACACCATAGAAACACAAGATAAGCAACAGGGGCGGGTAAAGGGTAAGAGAGAGCCGGTGTAGACAGCGCATCCGATCCTGCAGCATGTCTGCGCTGGTCCAGTCGACTGCCATCTGCCCCGGTAGGGCACAAGCATCGAAGGCGTTTGGAAACGGAGGGGGGATCAGTGTGTGCATATCAGTGTAAGTGTGTGTGTGTGTGTGTGTCCAGAGTTCAGCTGAGACAGTGTCCTTCGCCCTGCTAGGCTAAGTAAACAGTCTTCCAGCCAACCCAAGTGGCCTTGCATGGAATGGGGGGAAAAGTATTTTTTTGTTTCACACAGCAGTAATGCATTCCCACACACAACCTTCCTTTCAATTAAAGTAACACTGTTTCCATGCATGAAAAGGAGCAGGAAGAAGAATAAATTCTTATTGATACCTGCCCCCTATCTGTGGTAATACAAGTAGGCAACCAAAATTACACTATGACAATTTTCTGCACATAACAAAACAAAGCAAACAGAACAATATACTCAACAATGAGCAATACCACTAAATATCAAACTAAAAGATCATTTTTCTACAATTAAATTCTATTCTTTTCAACTTCTTCATATTGGTTTATCATTTTATTCTTATAGCAGATTTTAAATTGAGAAACATTTATACAACACTTAAGATGATCACTGAGAGAATTCCAGTTTCTTATGCCGATGACTGTTGGACACATTTGCCTTTGTGTGGTTCGAGCAAACCGGTGCTTAAAATAAAACTTCCTTCTGCCGTCCCCATTTTCTGAACACAATACAAATAAACTTTGTAACTTAAGAGGTAGTGTTTTATTTTTCGCCCTAAACATAATAGTTAAAGTCTGTAATTTCACTATGTCTTCTAGTTTTAACAATTTCGATTTTATAAACAAATTATTAGTGTGTTCTCTATATTTAACATTATGCATAATTCGAATCGCTCTCTTCTGTAATAAATATAATGGTTTCATATTAGTCACGTATGTATTTCCCCATACTTCAACACAATAGCTCAGATAGGGTAGAAACAATGAAAAATATAATATTCTCATTGTCTTGTAATCTAATATATGTCTAACATTACCCAGGATATAAATACTTTTAGCCAACTTTTTTTTAACATGTTCAATATGTGATTTCCATGTTAACTTGTCATCCACTATTACACCCAGAAAACGGAATTCTGTCACTCTTTCAATTAATACTCCCTCTATAGATAATACTATCTCTTCCTCCTTTACACGGTTTCCGAATATCATAAACTTTGTTTGTTCCAAATTCAGTGATAACTCATTTACATCAAACCATTTTTCATTTTTTTCATTTCAATAACCATAATTTTAGCCAATTCTTTCAAGTTCTCTCCGGAACAATAAAAATTTGTATAGTCTGCAAACAAAACAAAATTCAACATTTTTGACACATCACAAATGTCATTTATATATAAATTAAAAAGTTTTGGTCCTAAAACAGAACCTTGAGGGACCCCACATTCTATTTTCATTCTATCAGATGAATTGCCTAAACACTGCACATACTGAAACCTATTATGTAAATAGCTGCTTAACCAGTTCAATACTATTCCTCTCACACCATAAGTTCTTAACTTAGAAATCAAGATGGAGTGTTGCAGAGTGTCAAAAGCTTTTCTTAAATCAGTGAATAGTATATTTATTATGATGTGTTGCTGATGAAATGTCTTCAATAGTATTCATTAATGCTATTCTGTTACATTAGCTATGATTTCTTTTTCAGTGATTTCCCCTAAAAACATAGACTGTACCACTCCATCTCAAAATCATCTCAAATCATCTCAAACTGGTTTCTTGAACATGAAGATGAGTTCACTGTACTCCAATAGAGCATCTTTGGGATGAGGTGGAACGGCAGATTCAAGTCAACAATTAATGAACATGACTTCATGACGCAGTTCTGTCAGCAACAGGGGTCATACCTGCTATAAACAAGGTGTACCTAACAAAGTGACCAGTAATTGCATATATGCTGTTATGATGGATGTTTATAATAAATATTAACTGAGAGAGAAAAGATACACCAACGCTACTCTAGGGTAATAACAAAACGAGGGAAATTAACAAACTACATCTAACTGTTTTGGATTCAGAACAATTATTTTCAACCTTTTATAAGGATTAAAATTTAATTCTGGATTTATTTTGGCAGCTTGAACTAGTTAAAGAAGATGCTGCCTATCCTGACATTTACATGAAAAGTCAAAACTACTATTTAAAGACAATGACGACAGACTCCAGGCAGACAATCCTGTAAAACATGCAAATATGAAGCATCTCTGACGGCTCAACACAGTAAGAAGAAGAAGGGATGGAAATGATGTATAACTAGTTGAATACTGGAATCAGTGTTTTAAGCTGTGATGTAATAAACTAGTGCTGGGAAAATGAAAAAGAAAGAAGACAAATGTTTCCCTTTTGTGTTTTCCCGATTATGTGTCCGATATTTAAAAAAACAACAACTATCTATCATGTACAAACTCTTTACAGGAATAAACCTGAAACCAACTGTTCTGCTGGGGAAGTTTTGTAAGCGGTACGAAGTTTAAAAAAACAACATTCACCTGAGGGAGGCTCCCAGGAGCTCAGGTCTGACTGGTTTCAGCAACCAGAAACTGGAATGTACGGTGAGCAAACTGTGTTAAAATGCAGTGACTGATAAAAGACAGATGAGCACCATCACCATCACAATTAGTTGATCAATATTCTCAATAATATAACAAAAGGCTTTCTTACAGACTGTATTATAATACAAATACAAACCACACATGGATTATTGCATGGTCCTGAAGCCAGCAGCGCCCTTGGTCATGAGATTTGTTTTAAATGTTTGCTGTATTATTGTTTTTAAATCATTGGAGTATACAGATTTTAAAAGTGTTTTATGATTACAATAGTTCGTAAAGTAGCAGAAGTATTCACACATCACAGTGACGGAGGTTAAAGGTTAGTTATCAACCTTCTGTGGAGGAAATAAGGTGCTTGTTGTGCATTACGTTCAACATTTTCCTAATGTACCTTCAAACAGCTAATACCGCTTGAGCGTTCCTGTCTGTGCCTAATGTCGAGTCATAGTCATGTAGTTTCTCTTTTCAAGTTCTTCTTGATGAAAATCACACTTTAACCTTTGACTTTCATAAATGATGTGACAGACTTAACACCATGTTAAGTCTATTTGGCAAATTCTGATCAATTATGAAGGATTATCCAGAATATTCTGACCGGCTACCTTTGATAACGCAGAAACAGAACTCTTGAGTTGTGGTATCAGGGTGCTCAGCCCACAGATATTGAACTTCACATACCCCATCTGCCTCCATTTGGGACTGCAATGGCCTTAAAAACCCTACACATATCTTCCCTACTTAAGTGCAGCCTTTTTCTAATGGAATTACAATATCGGCATCTGGTCTCTGACTTCTCATCAATTGTGTGGGCGTCCTTTAGAGGACATTTCATCGGAATAAAGGCAAATACGGTGGTGCCTTTATCTGCAGAAATATGTGGCCTGTAGCCAGTGGGTGGGGCACCACATGCTCGCTCTCACTGTTAGATTGGATAGAAAGTCTGCAGCAGGACGAGCGAATATTAATGACGTTTCTGAGTGTTTCGATTCCATCAAGAACAAAAACAAATCTAGCTAACCAACACTCACTGGGTTTTAGTGGATTACTATATTTCACAGAAATATTACAGAAACAGTTTCTTTGGTACAATAATCCAGCTGTGCAGAAATCAGGGAGTCGGGAAGAAGCAGCTCATTAAATTCTGTGCTTGTTTAAGACTGAAGCACATATTATATTATCATAATACCAGAGCTGAACTGGATGACTCATTCCTCATTAAATTACTTCAGATGTTATTTAAAAAAAATATATATTTATGCAAGTGAAGCTGCTTGTGCTGCCACCTAAACCAATCATAACGTGGCCTCAAATGTTAAAGTAACCTTATGAGCAGAATCTGATATAAGAGACTATCAGTTATGGAGACAAAGACAAAGGCAAAAAAAAAACTGTATTAATTAAATAAGCAAACTGATATGAATGAACCTTACATTTAGATAATACAAATCCTCAGCAAGAATATAAAAAACAAGCAAAAACAAATAAAACAAACCTCAGCTAACGTGGAAGCTACACTGCAAGGTGGTCTGTTTAATAAATAAAATGTGACAGGTCACATACAGGACCATAACATCTCTGTAAACAGAACTCAGCTCCCACAAAGCTCCAAATGAAGAAAAACTGCATCTGCATGCAGAGAACTGTTTGTGGAGACATCCAGCATATCGACGCACAGTGAGTGAATGATGAAGAACAAACCATAACGAGGGGCAGGGCTACTACACTGCATTGTGTCCATCAGGTAAAAAAAAAAAGAAATCTGTTGGCTAATCTACACCATATCAATAACAGCTTCCTTAAGGTTTTAAAATGCACTGCAGCTGCATTTTAAAACACATCTACAAGCAATGCCAAAGAAACACACAGGTATGAGTACAGAGGTACTATGAAGGTAGCTCACTTCTTACTGGAGTATATCACCATAGTGACTTAAACTGTAGAGCAAACCTGCTTCAGAGCAGGTTGTGTTTGAGATTACGGATCAACAAGTATGAAAATCACCACTTAGCTACCAATCAGTTCTCTGGAAAACTGCTTTTACAAACAAGTACCTGAAAGATCCCTTTGGACTGCTGTGCCATGGATAGTGGGAGGATCTTTCCATTGATGAGCATCAGTAGTCTAATCAGTTTAGATTCTTAAATTCAAACTTCATTCTTTGACTTTTCCCATTTGTCTGCAGAACAATTTCACAAACATTTTGAATTCCTCTATAAACATTAATCTCGTTTTTTCTTTTGTCTGCAACGCTTGTCCCTAGCATGTCCTCGTCCATGAAAGCATTTAATCTTATCTGAGCAATTCCTCTTGGTCTCCTGTATCACTGCTCATCATTCGACATGCTTTCCCAGTATATCCACGCCCATTTTTGTATTTATGCTTGTATTTTCTCCCAGACTGGGTAAACATCAACAGAGCTCAGCAAAAGAACTTTTAGTTCCTATTTCAACTTTATAATACAAGTGTTTAACCTTTTCATGTTTATAGTTTTATCTTTCTTTTGTAAAGTCAGCTGTTCTGCTGCTCTGTATGTGATTGGTCAGATGCCCCCAACGCCACCCCCTTTCATGTAAAACAGGCTAGTAGCTAAAATGGGAAACCCTGGTTTACATTATAGAGTTGATAACTAGCATCATGTGATCACTTAGTCTGAATTGACAATGTTGGGATAAGTTAATCAAGATAACAGAAAGATTTCTTGAGTATGATGAACAATGAATTTAACTCCTAAATGTGACTTCCTAACACAGAATGTGATGACGTCATACGCTTTGTACTTTGATGTGTGGTGATTGGAAGTGTCTGTGTGGGTGCAGCCTGGACAGACCAGACCAGCTGCACCACACAGACACTTCAAACCTCACCTGAGGACAAAAAGCACAAGAACAACAAGAAAAAAAAGAAAGAAAAACAAACCTTAGAAACATGCAGGGTTACAGGAGAAGCCAGTGGTGCAGAGGTGAGCCTGTGCGAGTCTGAATTTAACTCCTATTTATGACTTCCTACCAAAGAATGATGATGGAAGAAGTTTGATTTATTTATTACGCATTAGTTTATGGGTCTGTTCCACTTAAGGTCAGTATTGGCGTCTATGAACCAAAATGAGTTTCACACCAAGACTAAACTCGTGTCATGGTTTGCATTATGCAGTGGTTACAGTTGGTGACACTTATTAGACTCTGAAGTCTGTGCACCAGTTTTTCAGGGTCCTATAGGTGCAAATGTTGCGACCCATGTAAATGTGACACCATCACAGAAAAATTGTATAAAATCAGAAGAAGAAAGAGAACTCTAATATGATGGCTGCACACCAGCTGGATCATTATAACAACATCACATCACATGAGTAACTTCAACATGACGAGACTTCAGGACTCCAACAATGTTCATACAGTGAGGAATAAATAATGTTTTTTATTATTTATTATAAAAAGGACACAATATAGATATATAAAATGGCAGCCAGAACTCCAATAACTAACATGTCCGTTATTTTGACACGTTGGTTTCTATATAATTTCTTTTCTCTCTTAGCTTTTCAGCGCCACATTTTTGCCATTTCTTCCACACTCAACTCTTTTCTACAAGCTGAGCACACAGTGAAGGTAGGGGAGGGCTGGTGGCATAAGAGATTTGATTGGGCAATCTAGGGGCCAGTTAGTTCTTTCCTTTGGTGAAAGTTGGGCTCTTCAATTCAGCATGGTACAACTCAAAGATTCTGCAACATCAAACCCACTGTCTGCTAATATTACATCCAGTTACAAGATGAGCTTCCGACCCCCTGAACTACGGATATGCCCTACATGACTGTTAGGACAACTTATGTATTGCAAGTATGCAGTACTAAGAATAACTTGATGTTTCTGACTTTGCATTATGAATTGTTTATCCACTGACAAACATTTCAAGTTCTACTAAATTAAAAAAACAATTTGTGGTAACCTGATTAGGATTCAAAAAGAATAATTAACAACACTTCTTGTAATGGTGTTAAATCAGCCCAGCTTTTATTTTCATATGCAAAAAGTAAAAGCAAATCAGCCAACATACTGGACACATAATTGTCAATTATACTGTCACCATTGTTACTGGTATTGAAAGCTTATTGATAATTTGTCCAAGTAAGGAATGCCTCTCACAAATGTCATGTGACAACCTCATTGGCTTACGGAACTGTGATGTCACACACATTTAGAATCTTACCACCACTGTGATCCTTCGATCCTTTGATCCTAAAACCTATAAATAGGGGTGAGACGCAAGAACTTTTAGTCCGTTATTCGCAGCATTTATGTTTGCAGCATTCAAACGAACGTTCGCCAGAGAAGCCCTTTTTGGATCCTTTTCAGAGTCACTGTTAACAGATTCCAACATGTCTCCAAGAAAGCAGAAAAAAAGAGAAAACGTAAAGCCCAGCGCTCCTCTTTGCAATCGAGAAGACGATACTCAACTGCAGAAGATGTGCTCGGAAGAAATGCATGAGGAAAATCTCATGAACAATCACAATACGCGACAACCCGCCCCAGCCAGAGTACACAAATTACATCTGGGAAAGTTTTTTTAAACAACGAATCGGAGATTATCTTACTGAGAGAAGCACTGTGAGAGAAGGACCGCTGAAGCAGATAACTGTTCAGACAGCTTCTCGATAAGGAATATATTATAAAGGAGAAAGAAATGGAACTCCCTAGACATGCGGGGAAGGATCTTTGAGCTCCAAGCAAAGCTCAATAAAGTACAAGAAAAACCAACAGAAGAAATCCTCCAACAGAGAAAAACGAGAAAGAGAGGAAAAAAAGATTCAGGAGCTGCAAGTAAAGCTGGATGAAGCTCTTCAAAAAAATCAAGAACTCCTCCAAGAGAAGAAACAACTGGTCATAAAACTCCAAGGCACTGAGATAAATGAAAAAGTGCTGAAAGGAAGGGTTGAGTTTCTTCGAAAGAAAGCGCAACAGACCATGAAAAAGGAAGATATGGATTGCAAGCTTCAGGACAGCGAGAAACACAAGGAAGCCTTGCAAATAAAGCTTGAAGAAGCTCTGCAAAAAAAATCAAGAACTCCTCCAAGAAAAAGAACAAATGGACATAAAGCAGCGCAAACTGCAAGGCATGGAGGGAAAGTACAAAGGACTGCAGGCGAAGCTTGATAAAACACTGAACAAAAATAAAGAGTTGCTTCAAGAAAAAAAGCAACTAGAAATTACACAGAAAGAAACGGACTCCAAGCTTGAAGGCGTGGAGGAAAAATACACCGCGCTGAAAATAAAGCTTGATAAAACAGTGCAAAGAAATAAGGATTTCCTACAAGACAAAGAACAATGGGAAATAAAGCAGAAAGAAGAAAAACAAATTCTCCAGGACTTTGAGAGGAAAACCCAACAACTGCAAGACCGTTATAACCAACTGAACTCCAAAACAACTGAGCTGGAGGGGGAAAAGAAAAAAGTGCAAAAACAATGCTCAGAGATGCAGAGTAAGCTCAGTGACATGCTGAGAAAAAACACAGAACTGGAGAAACTTTCCAACAATTTGAAGTGCAAAAACACTGAGGTGCAGATGTTAAAGCAGCAAGTAGAGAAAACAAACAAAGACCTGCAGTGTACACTTCAAGAACTCGAGAGAAGTCAGCAGCTACAAGACGCACACAACAAATTACAACACAGTTATACAGAGATGCACGAGGCAAAGCTTATGCAGGAGGCCAAATGTAAAGAACTGAAAGAAAGGCTCGAAGGAAAACAAGCCAAATTAGAAGAAGTGGAGACAACATGCAGGAAACTTGAGAAGGAAAACACACAAACAATTGATGAGTTACGAACACTCATCCTAGAGAAAAGAGTGCTCGTGGAAAAGATCACAGAGAAGAAGAAAAACGCTTCCGCTTCTTCTGGAGAAAGAGCACTCCTGCTTTTTCTACTTTTTCTACTTTTCCTTCTGCTGATGTCACCCCAGTCTTCCTCCTCCACCGTTGCATCGTAATTTTCACCTTAACTCCTAACACCTGCCCATCTCCCCCCCCTCTCTCTTCACCCTCACCCCCCAACCAGTCCCGACAGTTGACTGGCCCCTCTAGAGCCTGGTTCTGTCATAGGTTTCTTCCTTTAAAGGGAGTTGTTCCTATCCACTGTCGCACCCAGTGCTTGCTCAGAGGGCATAGTTGGGGTTCTCTCTCCTCTCTTTCCTCCTTTCTATCCATTTCCTTTACCCTCTTCTTTACCCCCCACCCTCCCCCTTTCTATTCCCCCGCTTTTCTATTTCCTTAATAATTTAATAATAAACACAATTGGCTACATTTTAAATGTGTCTGATCAATGTCTTCATTCAAGAATGAATTGTCTTTCTCACGGAGTCATGTGTATTTTGTGTTTTCCTCGGGCTGGTGATCCCCGCGGTCGTTCAGCCCCGGAGTCCAGAGTTTTAGTGTTTTAATCACATTTAGTGTTACAGTTTTAGATCACCACAATAGGATATCCATAATTTAGGATTCAGGCATTTGTTTTAGTTCAATATCGTAATCATTCTATGACTGAGTAGTTTACAGAACCTTCAGTCTGCACCAATAACTTCTGTTGGAGCTATTTGTTCTTATTTTTTATTATTTTGAAATTAGTTAAAGTTTGTTGTTAGTTTACTTATATTTTGGGGTTTATTTACAAGTTTATTTGTAGGTTAATATTTGTTTCAATGTTTTGTTTGTTTGATGTTACCTTGTTAAATTAGTCAGTAAAAGCTGTAGGGCCATTTTGTTTCTATGAATAAAGAGACTGGTATAGGACCAGCATGCACTGGGGTGAGCCTATGGTTTTTGACTAGAGCAGGAGAAGCAGCAGGACGTAACTAAAAATGGATCTTGTTATTGCCTGCCAAACTGGATAAAATAAACCATAAAAACGCAACTTTAAAGTTTGGACAGTGGACTTCTGCTGCCTGCGTACGAAATATTATCTCAGTGCAGCAGTGGCTTGTGGACTTTTAATTGTGGGATGTTTGGTTTGTCAAACAAAAGGAATTGCCACTACAAAAAGTAAAAAACCTGCCCGTGGACAAAGGAATAATCCTTCATTAATGGATATGTTGGATATATGGATTTCAAGGATCACCGTCGAACTCGAATAAAAGTTACTGGATCGTCTGTAAGTACTCCAGACGGATTTGATGTTGAAGCCTGGATCAACATGTCACTCGTTCATCAAAGCTGGTGAGTGACAATATTGTTTAAGCCGTAAAGGAAAACGGTGAAGCTATTGGAGTTTAAAGACATTATTTCACTACAAAGACTGATGAACTGAGTTTTGATGTACTAAATTTGTGCATAATAGGATCACTAATTGAAACATGCCAACGCCCTCTGTGGAAATGTTTGTTCACTGCAATCATGTTTGCGCTTTATGCTATGGATTCTCAGTGTGCTGTGCATCTTTAGAATGTTTGAAATAATCCAAGAGGACAATAAAAATGTCGAATATTAAGAGTAAACAAGAGGATGACACTCAGATGCAAGCAGAGAAAAGAAGCATCAAATTTACGCCAAAAGGTTTGGATTTGTATATAAAGACATGCCAAGAAAAGCGGAGTTCAATGTGTAAGCAAGCATCTAAGTACATGGGGAAAATTTCTGCTTTAATGACCTCACATGAGAAGGTTAAGGAAGTGTCTTCTGAATTTGGGAAGTTTATTAAATGCTATCAAGATGCAAACGCTTTGCAAGAATCCCTTTTAAGTTTGCCACTGCCAGAAGATGAAGTGAAAAGGCAAAGCGCACATTTTCACTCTAAGGTGACAGCATTCTCTGTTTTTATGGACAAAGTAAAGGTTTGGTTGCAGGAAGCAGGCGAGCCGTATACTGAACAAAGCAATACTGCTCTTAATGATCAAGCTGTTGAAAGTTTGGATGAAATAAATCCTGAAGACAGTGTCTCTAATATCTCAAGTGTAAAGCCACCTTCGAAAACATTGTCACAGGAAAGTCGAATTTCATCAACATCTTCCGCACGCATTAAAGCTGCGGCTGACAAGGCAGCGCTCATGGAGCGACTCGCTGCATTAAAGAAAAACATTCTATTGAAGCGCAAGAGGAAAAACTGAGAAAAGAAAAGGAGAAATTATCCTTGGAAACAGAGTTGGCAGCAACTAAGGCAAAGCTTCGTGTCTTAAAAATAAACTCAGCTTGTAGCTCTGAGCGTTCTGATGGAATGAACTCTTATTTTGAAAGAGGGCACGTACAAGAAGCGCCTTGTGCTGATACATTTGTTCCGGCAGAAAGAGATTACTCTGGTACAAATTCTGCATCTGAATCACAAGTAATCGTACCTAGACAAAGTCAAAACCAACATCAGGTGGATGAGGTGATGGTAAAAGTTGATGATTCAGCTCAAGTGACGCAGCAAACACAGCCTCAGTCTCCTACTTTGACTGAGAATTGCACGAAGGAGATTGTCAATGTTATGCAAAAACAAAATGACATCACTACTTTGCTTGAAAAACAAAACTTATCTTCTGTCCTTCCAGCTAGAAACATCCCTATGTTTGATGGAGACCCTTTACAGTACAGATCATTTATGAATGCCTTTAAAAATGGAGTGGAAGCTAAAACTGATAACTGGAGCGACTGTTTGCATCTTTTAGAGCAGTTCACTGGGGGGCAGCCTAAAGACTTGGTGCATAGTTGTCAGCATTTACCTCCTGAGCAGGGCTATTCCACAGCCAAATATCTTCTTGAAGAACATTTTGGGAACGGAAATAAAATTGCCTCTGCATATATGGAGAGGATTGTGAGTTGGGCACCTATTAAAAGTGAGGATGTGAAAAGTCTACAGTCATTCTCTCTTTTTCTTCAAGGATGTTCGAATCTAACACAGCAAGTTGTTTATATGAAGGAGTTGGATTTGCCCTCAAAAATGAGAATGATTGTTATGAAACTTCCATACAAATTGAGGGAAAAATGGAGAGTTGTTGCCTATGAACTGCAGGAACAAAATGGTCACAGAGCAGTGTTCACTGATCTGGTTGCCTTCATAATAAAACAGGTGAAAGTAGCATAAGATCCAGTGTTTGGCAACATCCAAGACTCACAATCTGGAAGCAGCTTTAAAGTTTCAAGTTCCAACAAGCAAAGAAAAAAGGGAAGTAGTTTTGCCACTAATGTCAGTACGGTTCCAGGAGTCAAAACTCAATCAACTGGAAGCAGAACAAATTCCACTGTTCTGCATAATTGTTTGTTTTGTTCACACAGCAATCATTTACTAGGGAATTGTAAGCAGTTTAAAGCTAAAATGCATCGGGATAAGTTGACTTTTATCAAGGAAAGGGGAATTTGTTTTGGTTGTTTAAAAGTTGGTCACATAAGCAAAGACTGTAGGAGTCGTTTGAGACACAGCAGCTGAGCAAATGATCATTTCATGCTGAAGACATCCTCAGACAGAATTAAACACATACATAAACACAGCCTGGTGCCAATAACACAGCTAATGACACTGCTGTATCAGTGGCTTTACTGATTAAAGACCATATCTGAAGAAAATCTTTGAACACAACAGAAAGTGACCTTTTAAACCTGCGACACTGATGCTGCATTCAAGGACCATTAAAAACATTTGAAAGGACTTAAGAACATCAAGAAAATGTGACTTGTTTCTCTGTAATGAAGCTGTTTTAGTGAAGAAAGTTGAAAGGTCACAGAGCGACTGCTGAATCTTCTGCTCTAAACATGAACTCTGAACTTTGTGATGCTTCAGGAGGAAAACTGCTTCAGTTATTCTCTCAGATTAGTTTCATATTTTCTGCATCAGATTTGAGTGAGATCCTGGAATGAAGACAGAAGAAAAGACTTTGTTCAAAGTTTGATTTATAGTCAAACCTTCCAGTTTATTCACACAATAAAACATCAACACAATATATGAATTCATTCATTAAAATCACAGTTTTTCCTCATTTGTTTGATGATTTTGACAAAAACAAACACAAACACACACACATGGTCTGCCATACTCATAAAGAGAAATGTCGACATTTTTCAATACAAATATTCCAGAAACATTTAGAGGATAGAGAAGTTTACATTTTCATGTGGAGAAATATTTTAGTAAATGAAAATGATGATGAGCAGTGATAGCCTCCATAAACAGTCACAGGAAAGATCTCCTTTAAAAACTCAGAAACATCAAGAGAACAACTAGAAGATGTGGAGGTACCACCCATAATGTTTGACTGACAGCTGATCTCTGTGCAGAAATGATGGAGAGAAAATAAAATGAAACTAAAATACAGATTTAAACCCACAATATGAAAGACTTCAGTCTATTTCACTTTAATCAACTCAGCAGAGACTCCAAGTGCAGTTTGGTAAAATGTCAGTCCAGCATAGAGCGGCTGAGTGAATGTGGTCTGGACTCTGTGGAGGAGAGTCATGGTTTCAGAGACGCTGTAGAAGGACAAAATACCTGCTCTGTGATCCAGGTACACTCCTACTCTGGAGGAACGAGGACCTGAGACACGAGTTTGGATGTTGTTGTACCGAAATGTATAACTGTTGTTGTTGTTACAATATAATGACCAAGATTTGTCATTTTGTCCAAATCCACATTCTTTACCCCATCCTTTTCTGCTGATATTCTTGTATGCGACTGCTACATAAACTCTTCCCCCTCTCCACTCCACCTCCCAGTAACAACGTCCAGTCAGACTCTCTCCACTCAGGACCTGAGACCAGTCAGTGAATCTGTCTGGATGATCAGAATAACACTGTTGTTGATTCATAAATGTTGCTTTTCTGTTCCCCTCTGATAATAACAGCCATGAGTGTGCTGTGTTTGGATCCAGTGTGATTTCACATGAATATTTTAAGAATCCAGCTCTGGTCTTTGGCTCTGGTGGATCTGACAGTAAAACATCCACTTCAGTGACTGTCAGTGAGATGTTTGTCCATTCCTCTCTCAGAATGTCCTGTAGTTTATCTCTGACCTCTGACACAGCTGCTGTCACATCCTCAAAGTAGCTCAGAGGACGGATATTGATGCTGGATGAGTCTGTAGACTCACTGAGTGCTGACAGTGAGGGGTAGTTGTGTAGAAACTGGATGTGATCCTCTGTGTGTGAGAGCTGCTTCAGCTCAGCATCTTTCCTCTTCAGCTCAGTGATCTCCTGCTCCAGCTTCTCCTCAAGCTCTTTGACTCGACTCACTTCAGTTTCCTGCTGGGATCTGATCTGCTGCTTCACATCAGAGCTTCTTTTCTGGATGAGATGGATCAGCTCAGTGAAGATCTTCTCACTGTGCTCCACTGTTTGATCAGCAGACTGATTGATGGCCTCCACCTCCTGTTGAAGCAGCTTCACATCTTTCTCTCTGTCCTGGATTCTCTGCTGGATGTTTTGTCGACTCACCTCCAGCTCTCTCTGCCTCTCAGTCCTTTCTGCTGCAGCTGAGACTGTGTCGTGGCCTTTATGTTCATCCACAGGGCAGAGATAACAGATACTCTGCTGATCAGTACGGCAGAACATCTTCATCACCTCATCATGACGAGAGCAGATGTTCTCCTGGAGCTTCTTGGAGGGCTCCACCAGCTTGTGTTTCATGAATGTAGGTGAATCATAATGAGGCTGAAGGTGTTTCTCACAGTAAGATGCCAGACAGAATAAACAGGACTTGAAGGCTTTCATTTTTCTTCCAGTGCAGACATCACAGGCCACATCTTCAGGTCCAGCATAGCAGTGATCAGCAGGAGCAGCTTGGAGTCCAGTCTTCTTCAGCTCCTCCACTAAATCTGCTAACATGGTGTTTTTCACCAGGACAGGCCTCGCTGTGAAAGTCCTCCGGCACTGAGGGCAGCTGTAGATTTTCTTCTTTTCCTCTTCATCCCAGAAGCTTTTAATACAGTTCATGCAGTAGCTGTGTCCACAGGGAATAGTCACCGGATCCTTCAGTAGATCCAAACAGACTGAACAGCAGAATTTTGTTTGATCCATTTGATTCATGTGCTGTGCCGTTTCACCGTCTCTCAGTGACTGTCAGACAGTTTCACTTCCTCTGAACAGAAACAACCTCTGTGCTCTGAAGGGAAACAGATCTCTGCTCTTGTTCACCTCCTACAGGAAATGAGGCTCACCAGCAACTGCATTTACACCATGTTGTTTAGACCCATCCTGATACAGACACATCTGTGAAGGGAGGCGCTAAAGAAATATCCTGGCAGTGACAAGAGCGAGGTTGTGGTTTGTTTATTACAAAGTATTAGAGCCTCCTTAAGATAAAACTACTTAAGTTCACATTTTTTTCCAGGAAATAGTTGAAATATATGGCGATTACAGTTGTTGGTTCAAGATACTATGGAACGCCAGGACTGCCATAATGAATTAATTAAATACACCATTAAATAAATAATTAAATGTGTCAATAATTAATTAAAATTGGAATTAATTAATTAAATAAATTGTTATGACACATGTAATTAATTAATTATTGACACATTTAATTAATTATTTATGTATTTCACATTTTAATTAATTATTGACACATTTAATTAATTATTTATGTATTTCACATTTTAATTAATTATTGACACATTTAATTAATTATTTATTTATTTCACATTTTAATTAATTATTGACACATTTAATTAATTATTTAATGATATATATTTATTTATTCATTTTGGCAGTCCTGGCGCCTGGCTCTCATCATGAAATAATTTTATCTGTCAGCCTCACCCATCAAACTCAGGGGGCGGGGTTAACGCTGATCGAGTCAAAACCATTGCTTTGGCCTGGTGGCCATTGTTTCTAGCACACAACAACCGGCACGTGGAAGCTAACAGAACTGAACTTTGAAAAACCCTGTTTTTGTGTCACCAAATACCGTTTTAATATTTTTTTAGCCGAGAATGTAGTGGTTTAATCTTCATGTGTCTGGTCGGTTGTCAAGATACAGCCTCTTTGCAAAAGTGCTTCGATGATTTCGGAGATGTCTGCCCAGTCTCACGGCAAAGCGGGGATAGACCCGCTCGCCTCGCAAGCAATCCCACCGACAAAGCGCAGGCCCCGGTACACAGCTGTAGTAACCCCCGCTGACTTCTTTTACTGAGGTTATATTTATCGGTGTTTTATTTCCTGATGTTCTTATGTGTCCTACGTGTTTCAGTCGCCAATTCTGAATTATAACTAACATTAAAAACATGTTTAAGGAGGAGAGAGAGCAAATAAATCTGTTTAACATCTGATCTTTGGGTTTTTGTTCAGTAATCAGCGTGACCTGTGTATAAACGCATAAAAGAGATAACGTTGGTGTTTCTGTCATGTAGTAACTGCTGGCTTTAACTGTACAAAGGTTGTTCGACACTATGAAACACATACAGACTTTATGATGTTCGGCTAATATTTTTATTGTGAATATTAATCATGCTGACCTCGCTCTGTACACCACGCAGCGAGGTCAGCATATCCACGATATCCTCAGCTCCATGAGTTAACACAAAGTTTCCCAGCTGACTATCTAACTGCCAACTATTCCAGAGACGTGAAAATATACAGCATAAAGAAAAGTGTAAGAGACTCAGCAGCAGATTAGAATAACAGTTATACATTTAATAAATCACCAAATGAATCCAAGAAACGAGCAAACCTGTTCCGACAATTTGAGTTTGTATTCCCTCAGCTGCAGACTCGCTGCTGTTTAAATGTTTGAAAAGGAAGATTAGATATAAAAAACGTCAAACATAGACTCAGTCTGCCTTCACATTTGATATGAGGCCAGCACGTATAGTGGCTGTGTCCTGTTTTAAGATCATACATGTAAAATTGTTGTCTGACCTCCGTCGATCCAGCCGCTCAGAGTCCGTGGTTACCATGGTTACTGCATAAGCAGCTATAATGTTAACAGCTGGCACTGAGGAAACCTACCGGCAGCATGGGTGTTTATGTTTTTTATTGCAAAAGAACCGTCTGAATGATTAACTGAAGTTAACTTGGATAAATTATAGTTAAGGAGTATCACAGATAACGCCTACGTGAGCTGTGTGACTGTTCACCACTACACTGAAATCAGCAGGCTATTACTGAAATACACGTGCTATATCATAAACTATGATATAAATAGGGAGGTCCTATTAACATGTTTAGTTTTAAAGGACACCTTCCTGCCTTTAGTCTCCTTCATGAGCAGTATTAGTTTTCTTCTAACATCCAGAAGTCTGCACGATGTGTTTCATAGTTTGTAACAAGCCTTTGACAGGTAAACATAACATGACCGAAAAAGCAAAAAAAAAAAAAAAGAGAGAGAGAGTGTGTTGACATAAGAAGAGAAAATGCTCTCAATTATGGAGACAGGCAAATGGTTCATTTATGTTTGATGTGTGTTTATTCCTCCCTAAATATCGTTGGTGAAGTTTGCCATGCACGTCAGATTTTCCTGCGCATTTTTTATACCTCTGCCAACAGAGAGAAAAAAAATCACATTCTAACAGACAGCTGGTGCTTAGAATACAGTTGAATAACTATTAAAAAACAGATGATATTTAGATGATAGTTCAGTCTAACACATGTGCCAGTGAACCATTAAACGTCTGTGAAACTATGCAGTTATGAAACGTAACTTTAACCTCAGCCAAACCGATTTGCTCAGTTGTAAATAAAACAGCGAAGTAAACGTGACCCGACAGACAGAACCTGAGTGAATGAAGTCCAGCGTTTAACCACTGAGAGCTAAAACTCAGCTGAGGTTTCAAAGCTGTGTGCCGGTGATTGGACATCAGCCGCTGATGAAGCTGTTCGCCTATAAAGTGCTCTGTAAGGAAACAAGCTCCAGCAGCTCTGCGCTCGGGGAAAACACTATATTTACTTATCTTGTGCAGAAAAATGTCAGCTCGTTCTTTATGTTACAGAAGCACAGAGACACAAGACCAGGCGGAAAGAGACGATCGTTCGGTGAAAATGAGAATCTGCGAATGCAACATGTGGAACACGGAGAGTGGAATATGTAAACAAACTGGTTAACGTAACCCCCTCGGTGCACTCTGCATGCTAATTGTTAGCAGAGCTAGTGAAATCTCTGAAAACATCTGAGCACTTTTGCAAACATGTTCTATGTTGACAACCTGACCAGACATACGTCGCGACATTCGCGGCTAAAACACTGTTAAAAGTGTAGCTGGTGACAGAAAAACGGGGTATTTTAAAACTACACCACCACCATTGCTGCCTGTGATTTGATCTGCATTCTGGGATACCTGGCTGCCCCAAGTCTACACAAGCAATCGATTATCTAGGATCGACCTGTTTTGACTTACTTTGCACGGCAACCAATCAAATGTTAGAGAAGCTGCATGGGCAGCGTTAACCCCGCCCCCTGAGTTTGATGGGTGAGGCTGACAGATAAAATTATTTCATGATGAGAGCCAGGCGCCATGACTGCCAAAATGAAATAAATAAATATATCATTAAATAATTAATTAAATGTGTCAATAATGAATTAAAATGTGAAATACATAAATAATTAACTCATTCACTGCCATTGACGTCTATAGACGTCAATTACGTTTTTCAATGGGAGGGGCTAGAATACGTATGTACATTTTATTTTTTCATATATTTGTAAATAAATTGTTTTGATAAAACATAACCTTTCTCAGTGTTATTTCTATTTTATAGAAGTGAAAAACTATTTTATATGTTAGAGGTGTCTCAAAGCAAGAAATATTAGTGACAAAGGCACTTTTCTGCTTGAAATGTATTTTTCACAAAAAGCTCGTTTTCTCCCTTTTTTTGGTCAAAACAGGCATTTTTGGTGGAACCCACCTCTCTTCTACAGCTGATTACTAAAGAATGGAAAATGGTAGAAACAAGCTTTTTTTTTTGGATGAAAGAAGAGAGTCTGTTCTTCATTTTGGTAGGTTCAGCGTTTATATGATCATAACACACAGTTTTCTGTGGCTCTTCAAAAATGAGTAAAAATGCTCAAAAACCCTGGCAGTGGGGAGTTACCTGATTTGAAAATGGCTGGCAGTGAATGAGTTAATTAAATGTGTCAATAATTAATCAATTAAATGTGTCAATAATTAATTAAAATGTGAAATACATAAATAATTAATTAAATGTATCAATAATTAATTACATGTGTCATAACTATTTATTTAATTAATTAATTCCAATTTTAATTAATTATTGCCACATTTAATTAATTATTTAATGGTGTATTTAATTAATTCATTATGGCAGTCCTGGCGTTCCATAGTAAAGATCATCACAATTACATATGAAATTATATGGTAAATGGCCTGTATTTATATAGCGCTTTACTAGTCCCTAAGGACCCCAAAGCGCTTTACATATCCAGTCATCCACCCATTCACACACTGGTGATGGCAAGCTACATTGTAGCCACAGCCACCCTGGGGCGCACTGACAGAGGCAAGGCTGCCGGACACTGGCGCTACCGGGCCCTCTGACCACCACCAGTAGGCAACGGGTGAAGTGTCTTGCCCAAGGACACAACGACCAAGACTGTCCAAGCCGGGGCTCGAACCGGCAACCTTCCAATTACAAGGCGAACTCCCAACTCTTGAGCCACGATCGCCCCGTACAAATGATATGTTCCATTACATTATTAACAGCACAGATTATACAGCAAATATCAGATTCATGGATGGAGCCAGAGGCTAAATGACTGTTCAGTCCTCTTTAGGAAACGATCTTCATATGACGACAAACACGACAACAATCAGCTGTCAAACTGTACAAGAAGTTCACAGTAATGTAAAAGAAGTTATATCACTTTATTTTTAAATGTACGCACTCAGGGTCAGGACTGAAGACACTGATCGAGAAAATACTCTAAATATAAATATTCACCTAAACATTCAAAATTATTCAATCCGGTTGTTCAGTGATGACGCGACGAATCCTACTTCCGGGCCTAAATTAGTCTGCGTTTAATATGGCTTTTGTGTTGTTAACATGTTTAATGTTATGTATTTTCTTCTATTTGATCTCAAAAAGCTCCTAAAACAGTCAGTGATCACTGTTGACCTCCCTCGGCTTTTATTACCGCTAATCATTTATTTAAGCTCAGTTTTTAAAACCTTAGGATGTAACTACAGCCCAGCCCATGCAGCAGTATATGAATGACTAACCTCGTATTGTGGATGGATTATCTCAGTTGTTCTCCTGGCTGAAGTTTGGTCCTTTTACAGCATCCTGCCATGCGATTACATTTGTTCCTGACCACCCAGAACACTCACGTTAACTTTTATCAAGTGGAAAAAAAGTTAGCTTGTTTATATTATGCTAACATAGCTGTGTCGCTAGCGGTCACGTAGCACATCATTATATACCAGCTAGCCCAACTTCAGTAACCCTACAAACGTCACTGCTGTTTAGTTTTCTGTCTTCATTTATGCTGGAAATGATAACAGAGCTGTACGTTTTAATTTGTTTCCAAAACCCCGCAGTCAGGACATGCTATATTGTATTTAGATAGAAGCTAACGAGCTAACTCCCTGCTAACTTCTAACTCCGTTAAATGTCATAAATTCCGTTTTCATGGATGCCTGGATGTTAAACTCAATTGTTACACCTGGTAGAGCAGAACGCTGATCATTTTATTAAAGATGAAAGACTTTAGACAGTTTTTCAACTCTCAGTAATGCCATAGTGATCGTTTGATATATGGACCTGCAGCGGAGTTTAGACCCAGACACGGCTAGTTACGTCAGACTGAACAATTGGATTGCATGAAAAGAAATAGGAACTCTCTACAATACTGGCTTCTGATTGGTTGAAAAAGCAGGTGCTGAACTTCAGAAGAGCTAAACCTGCAAAACTGTGTAAAACCAGAGTGGATGCTGCCCTCTGTCCTTAAAACGCTTAAAACACACACACACACACACAAAAACGTGACGACAGTATTTAGAAAAAAGCGTGGCTTATATATATTATCATAACTCTGGATTTACTGGCCAGTAATTAAAATTTATAAACTTTGAAGTCCGAACTTTCAATGTGGGCTGAAATAGAGACTCCGCATGGCTGCAGCTTTTTGCTAACTTAAATCAGTCATGTGATTTGGAGGTGCAGCGTGTCCGTGGACCACGGAGGGTTAATAACACTCATCTTCCTTCCATTTACAGAGTCTAACATCCAACCACCTGTGTAAAATCCGAAATTCCCATGGTGTTGTTCAAAATGTGCTCTGGCACAATCATAAGCATGCTTGCTACTGAAAATAAGAAAAAAGCCCTCCTGCTATGGGCTGAACCATTTGTTAATGGTGGAGGGGGGGAACACTATCCAATATATTCAGTTTTAGCATTTATATTCACTGTTGACTGTAACTATGCTCAAACTGCTAATGCTCTTATTTTAATAAACAACACTGTCATATGCAAAACTGGGGTGGCACTTGGGGTGGCAAGGGATCATTTTAGGGTGGCACTTTCCACCCCATGCCACCCTTCTAGATCCGCCCAGTCACATCTTCACAATTGGGCCAATCAAGTTGTTGACATTTAATCATCCGATGTCCACTCACACCTTATCTCTCTCTCTCTCTCTCTCTCTCTCTCTGATTTACAAGATTTAACACAAAGTTTAAACTTTAAAATCACTTCATTACATTTTCTTTGTTATTCTTAACACAGAAAATTCACATTCAAAAACTTAACACAGAATAAAACAGAGTAGCCAGTAGTGGGACATGGTTCCAGCAACTCTGATGGTGACGGCCCGTTTGAAGCTGAAGCTCCGGCACATATGTCAAAAAATCAACACACTGCTTCAGAAACGCTGTGCTGAGGCTTGGTTTGACTGAACAGAGTCACGTGATCAATGACGTCTGAAGCTTCATTCAGCACGTCACTGCTTCAGTACCTGATTCAATGATTTATAAGGAATTGAATCATTGGTGGGATTTGTGCTGTGTTTTGGTCATTTTGTGAGAGCGAATCAGTGTGTGACATAATTATAAACATGGAGCCAGGAAGAGAGGACGCTCTGCCTGTTCCTGAATAAAAACCAGTTCATCAGCATTTCTGCTCCCAGGTCTAAAATGTACATAAGAAATATGATATACACATAATTATAATGATATAACATATAGTATATTATATATAAACGTGCCAGTCTGCTGGTTAATTACATAATCAGGTGGAGGCAGTGACCTCACAACCTCCTATAAGCTTTAAGTTAAGGTTACTTTATTTATACCCACAGGTAAATTTGCTTTACAGAACAATGATAGCATTTGGCCTCCCTTCACAAACACACACACCTAATGAAACCTGACAAAGCACATATTTAGTAATTAAACAAAATGAATCAAATCAAAAACAATTCTTATTGAGTTCAGTGACAGCAGCAGGGACAAAGCTGTTTTTATAATGCTTTGTCCTGCATCTTGGAACTAGAAACCTCCGTCCTGAAGAAAGAAGCTAAATCCACCCCGTAGAGGATGGGAACCATTTTTAAGGATTGATTAAGCATCTGTGGTACCTGTTTAGAGTACAGGGAGTCTAAACAGGCCTGTGACTCATCTATCAGACGACTGGACCATCTCACTCACTAATTCAGTGAATGTTTCTCTGTGACAGAGGTCTGACTGAACCATGGCACCAAACAAAAAGATAAAACAGACTCAATAAAAGAACAAGAAAACAAAGGTCAAATCTTTCGCTCAATGTGGAAATGAGCAAGTTTCCTGAGGCAGTAAAGGCACTGGTGACCCTTTTTACAGACCGATTTGCAATAAAAGTTCAGTTTTTCATTGATTATGGTCCCAAGATATTTATATGATTGCACTTGCTCTATTTTCTGACCTTTAATTAAAGTGACTCTGTGCCCATTTTGTTGTTTCCTAAAATCAATAACCATATCTTTTGTTTTAGATATGTTCATTTGGAGATAAGACTCCTCCCACCACTGAACAAAGTCATCAATGATTGGACCGTGGTGAGTTTCACCCTCTTTCAGTAAGCTGACAATAACAAAGTCATCTGTAAATTTAATGATGGCCCTGTTTTCATATCTGCTCTGACACATGTTTGTAAAGAGAATGAATAATAAGGGCGATAAGAGACACCCTGGAGGAGAAGCTGTGGAGGAGAACACTGGGTCAGACAGAACCCCATTTATTCTCACTCTTTGTGACCTGTCAGTTAAAAGATCTAAAATCCAGCAAACCAGGTTTTTCCTGATTTCAAACTCTTCTAAAAGTCTTTTCATTAAAATATGGGGCTGTATTGTATTAAAAGCTGAAGAAAAATCAATGAAAAGAAGTCTTGCAAAAGTCCCTTTACTCTCTACATGTTTAAGAATCAGATTTAGTCCAAAGCGCGTCCTGCACTCCTCTGTTGGGCCTGTACGCAAACTGCATTGGATCCAGCTGATATTCAATCTCTTCCATAATCACATTTCTGATGATTTTTTCAAAGACTTTCATGACAACTCAGGTGAGGCAACAGGCCTGAAGTCATTCAGGACGTTTGGACAACTAGATTTAGGGACATGAACGACGACAGCTTCCTTCCAAAGCGAGGGCACATTTTGTATTTGAAAGGATTTATTAAAAATAAGCTGAAATTTAGGACTGAGCTCTTTAGCACAAGATTTAATTAGGCGGCACTAATGTTATCAGGGCCCTGGCTCTTGTTCACATTAACTGTATGAAAGGCCTTTTGGACATCGCTGAGTTCAGTGATGAAGTGTTGAGTATCTTTCAGTTTCTGTTTCAGTTCAGAAGAACTAAAACGAGCATCAAGCATATTCAAATCTCTGTCTGACTTAAAACCGTCTACAATGATCTGACTGCTGCTCTGGGGATTTTGAAACCCTGATATGGTTTTCATACAAGTCCAGGCAGACCCAAAATTTTTTGCAGCAAATTTGCTTTCAAGAAGGTTTTTGTAGATCTGTTTTGCTTTCAAGAGCTCGATTTTCAAGTCTTTGGTGACTGCCTGAAAGTCAGTAACAGCCCCCTCTTTAAAAGCCTGTCTCTTTTTCCTTAAACAGGATTTGATGCATTTGGTGACCCATGGCTTATTGTTAGGGTACACTTTAGCACGCTTAAGGGGTATAATCATGTCTTTATAAAAAACTGCATATGAGCTAACATCCACCAAAGCATCAAGGCTGAATAAAAACTTCCCAATCTGTAAATTTAAAACATTCCTGCAAGGTAAGCACAGATTCTTCTGACCACATGATTGATCGATGATAACATAATTTTTTCACCCCCCGAAAATTCACGTTCAAAGCAACATATCAGCCCGATATCACACAGAACTGTCACATGACATCAAACACAAGCTGTCAGCTCTGCAGAGTGGGCAATCATAATGAAGCAGTTCATTATAAGCTGCAGACTCAAGCTGCTCTTCATGTATTTGTCCACCAGATGTCACCAAAGAGGACTGTGATGAAAGCTTCGAGTAATGAACCGTTTTTCATTACAAGCTTGGCCAACTGACTACAATCTACAATAAACTAATATGGCTTTTCAATCCTCTCTTCAATCACTTGGTACCACCAGGAACCTTTAAATGGGCACTCAAGCTGCCTGGAGACTGTTTTGTCGTGCACATCAGAGAAACCACAGGTAAGACAATCTTATCCAAAAGGTCAGTGTAACAGTATTGTTTTCCACCAGCTTAACCAAACTTCCCACACTAACTGGATTTCTTTTCCCAGGCAAACATTAAACAGCAGCAGCTGGAAAACTGGAAAACCTAAAGCCAAATAATCAATAAAACACAACAAACTTTTGTATGAGTGAGTATTGATAAACTGAGCAGAATTAAACCTCAGTGAAACCACATATAAGTTCTGGTAACTGGCACATATTTATGTTTATATGTTGTTTTATATTTTGATCAGTTTCAGGTGTTTGTGCGACTGTGTTAACCATCAGTAAAACCACATATAAATCACACTTCTGTGTTTAACAATTACAACACTTGATGCTGTTTTTCTGATTCAGGATTATGTGTGTGATGAGTTGGCCACACAGTTCTTATCTTTCTGCTTCAGACACACACAAAACTGCCGAGGTTGAAGCTTCAGTCTCTTTCTACCCCAGGTCTCACCACATTTCCAAAATGTAAACTCTGAGTCTCATAAGAAATGTGGTTCAAAAAAATGGATATCTACCTGCACATAAAGGAGATCAGATCAGTTCCATCTAGACCAGCTGTAACAGGAAAATGCTGCTTACACTTTGATGCATCACTTTCAGTTTGTCATATAAGACAATATATCAGATTGAGGCATTATTTTCCTGCAGTGAGTAAATCTACTTTGTACTTTACTCTTTTCTTTTAGGTAAAGGCTCTAAACAGTACTTGTACACTGTGGAAATCCCATAAGAACGTCTCCTGAACTCTGAAAAATAACAAAACAAAGACTAAAAGGAGGTCATGGGTGCTGATGATGATGCTGATGATGAGGAGTAGCATGCATTTAAAAAGTGACTGATGTCCTAGAATACAACAGAACAGTGTCTCTACAAACTTATGAAAACATGACAGTCTTGCATTAGTTTGTATTCTTATGATTTCAAAAAACGAGGGAAAAATCTCCTTGAAATGCACAATTCCTTTTTGTTATTTCTTAGTGTGTGACGTATTTTATTGGCTTTATGATTGGTGCAAACAGTTTCCTGATTCATAATGGAAATAGATTTTAGACACAGGAGGAACACGCAGTGATCAGCAGGAGCAGCTTGGAGTCCAGTCTTCTTCACACTGAGGAGGGACATATATGCAGGAACAGTTGTCATAACTGTTACAACCACCAGATGGCGAAAGAGTCCCACTGCAACTTTAAGCCATGAAGGATGTGTCTTGATGTTTGCTTGTGATAAATCTGCTTTATGTGAGTCTTTTTCAGAGAGTAACAGTAATATGTCTGATTATATGTCTTTAATCAGTAAAGTCTTGCTTTGCTGGAAATAAATAAATAATCGTAAACATGCAGCTGTATGTTAGAAGTCAAAGGGTCCTTAAGTCTTCTGTAAATTGATGGGGATCAAATGAAGGACACAAGTATCTGTTCTTACTCTAATAAATGCTGCTTTAATATCCAACAGACTATTTTCCTTCCTCATCAGCAGTAAACAGCTTGACTGCGTCTGTGCATTTGTGTCCTCCATACTTGTTTCCACAGACATCTCAGGCTTGATGCCACGATGCAGTGTAGAAACATGACAACCCTCTGACTCATGTTCAAATGTTCAAGGACATTTCTCAGGATCATGTATGACCCCTTTTTGACATTTGGACTTTCGTTGATAATATTTGTGTTTCTGAGTCATTTTTGTGGAGACTTCTGTCCAACGTAGTGTCCAAATGAAGCCTGAAGCTTTTCTTCACCCTCTTGTCAGATGGTCAGCAACAAAACTCTGTTCCAACCAATGTCTGATAAGAGATGAGACACAGCAGCTGAGCAAATGATCATTTCATGCTGAAGACATCCTCAGACAGAATTAAACACATACATAAACACAGCCTGGTGCCAATAACACAGCTAATGACACTGCTGTATCACTGGCTTTACTGATTAAAGACCATATCTGAAGGAAATCTTTGAACACAACAGAAAGTGACCTTTTAAACCTGCGACACTGATGCTGCATTCAAGGACCATTAAAAACATCTGAAAGGACTTAAGAACATGAAGGAAATGTGACTTGTTTCTCTGTAATGAAGCTGTTTTAGTGAAGAAAGTTGAAAGGTCACAGAGCGACTGCTGAATCTTCTGCTCTAAACATGAACTCTGAACTTTGTGATGCTTCAGGAGGAAAACTGCTTCAGTTATTCTCTCAGATTAGTTTCATATTTTCTGCATCAGATTTGAGTGAGATCCTGGAATGAAGACAGAAGAAAAGACTTTGTTCAAAGTTTGATTTATAGTCAAACCTTCCAGTTTATTCACACAATAAAACATCAACACAATATATGAATTCATTCATTAAAATCACAGTTTTTCCTCATTTGTTTGATGATTTTGACAAAAACAAACACAAACACACACACATGGTCTGCCATACTCATAAAGAGAAATGTCGACATTGTTCAATGCAAATATTCCAGAAACATTTAGAGGATAGAGAAGTTTACATTTTCATGTGGAGAAATATTTTAGTAAATCAAAATGATGATGAGCAGCGATAGCCTCCATAAACAGTCACAGGAAAGATCTCCTTTAAAATCTCAGAAACATCAAGAGAACAACTAGAAGATGTGGAGGTACCACCCATAATGTTTGACTGACAGCTGATGTCTGTGCAGAAATGATGGAGAGAAAATAAAATGAAACTAAAACACAGATTTAAACCCACAATATGAAAGACTTCAGTCTATTTCACTTTAATCAACTCAGCTGTGGCTCCATAATTATAGTAAAGCCAAAGTCCAGCATAGAGCGGCTGAGTGAATGTGGTCTGGACTCTGTGGAGGAGAGTCATGGTTTCAGAGACGCTGTAGAAGGACAAAATACCTGCTCTGTGATCCAGGTACACTCCTACTCTGGAGGAACGAGGACCTGAGACAGGAGTTTGGATGTTGTTGTACCAAAATGTAAAACTGTTGTTGTTACAATTTAATGCCCAAGATTTGTCATTACGTCCAAAAACACATTCATTACCATCTCCTTTTCTGCTGATATTCTTGTATGCGACTGCTACATAAACTCCCCCTCTCCACTCCACCTCCCAGTAACAACGTCCAGTCAGACTCTCTCTACTCAGGACCTGTTTATACGAAGTGAATCTGTCTGGATGATCAGAATAAGACTGTTGTTGACTCATTACTGTAGCTTTTCTGTTCCCCTCTGATAATAACAGCTGTTTGTTTGCTGTGTTTGGATGCAGTGTGATTTCACGTGAATATTTTAAGAATCCAGCTCTGGTCTTTGGCTCTGGTGGATCTGACAGTAAAACATCCACTTCAGTGACTGTCAGTGAGATGTTTGTCCATTCCTCTCTCAGAATGTCCTGTAGTTTATCTCTGACCTCTGACACAGCTGCTGTCACATCCTCAAAGTAGCTCAGAGGACGGATATTGATGCTGGATGAGTCTGTAGACTCACTGAGTGCTGACAGTGAGGGGTAGTTGTGTAGAAACTGGATGTGATCCTCTGTGTGTGAGAGCTGCTTCAGCTCAGCATCTTTCCTCTTCAGCTCAGTGATCTCCTGCTCCAGCTTCTCCTCAAGCTCTTTGACTCGACTCACTTCAGTTTCCTGCTGGGATCTGATCTGCTGCTTCACATCAGAGCTTCTTTTCTGGATGAGATGGATCAGCTCAGTGAAGATCTTCTCACTGTGCTCCACTGTTTGATCAGCAGACTGATTGATGGCCTCCACCTCCTGTTGAAGCAGCTTCACATCTTTCTCTCTGTCCTGGATTCTCTGCTGGATGTTTTGTCGACTCACCTCCAGCTCTCTCTGCCTCTCAGTCCTTTCTGCTGCAGCTGAGACTGTGTCGTGGCCTTTATGTTCATCCACAGAGCAGAGATAACAGATACTCTGCTGATCAGTACGGCAGAACATCTTCATCACCTCATCATGACGAGAGCAGATGTTCTCCTGGAGCTTCTTGGAGGGCTCCACCAGCTTGTGTTTCTTAAATGAAGCTCAATCATAATGAGTCTGAAGGTGTTTCTCACAATAAGATGCCAGACAGAATAAACAGGACTTGAAGGCTTTCATTTTTCTTCCAGTGCAGACATCACAGGCCACATCTTCAGGTCCAGCATAGCAGTGATCAGCAGGAGCAGCTTGGAGTCCAGTCTTCTTCAGCTCCTCCACTAAATCTGCTAACATGGTGTTTTTCACCAGGACAGGCCTCGCTGTGAAAGTCTGTCTGCACTGAGGGCAGCTGTAGGTTTTCTTCTTTTCCTCTTCATCCCAGAAGCTTTTAATACAGTTCATGCAGTAGCTGTGTCCACAGGGAATAGTCACCGGATCCTTCAGTAGATCCAAACAGACTGAACAGCAGAATTTTGTTTGGTCCATTTGATTCATGTGCTGTGCCGTTTCACCGTCTCTCAGTGACTGTCAGACAGTTTCACTTCCTCTGAACAGAAACAACCTCTGTGCTCTGAAGGGAAACAGATCTCTGCTCTTGTTCACCTCCTACAGGAAATGAGGCTCACCAGCAACTGCATTTACACCATGTTGTTTAGACCCATCCTGATACAGACACATCTGTGAAGGGAGGCACTAAAGAATATCCTGGCAGTGACAAGAGTGAGGGTGTGTTATGTTTCTTTTACAGTATTAGAGCCTCCTTGATAAACTACTTATTTTAGGTTAAAGTTCACATGTTTTTTCCAGGAAATCGTTGAAAAATATGGAGATTACAGTTGTTGGTTTCCAAGAATAAACTACCACAGGTTTTCTGTTTTACCCTCAACAAAACACCCTTGGTAGTTAGCTGGTTGTAATGAAAGAGACAATCAAGATAACTATTTTAGTTGTAAGAAAACATTTTGTCTTAGCCAGAAGTGATACATGGTGAAGAGTATAAAAAACTCTTCAAATACAATATGTAGAACATAATCAGAAGAAAAACAGTCACCTTCACAGAGTAATTGGACATTGGTTTGTTGTTGTTAATCTATACCTGTCATTTAAAACATTCTTGTTGAAATTATAGCAGTTTGAGGTAATGCTATTTACACATGCGAACACTAGAGGGCATTACCAGCGCACTGGTTGTATCGAGCAGTGTTTTTGGGACCACAGGAGGAAGAATAAACCTTCCTGTTGTGAAGATAACAGCAGCTCAATCTGTGTGCCTTCCTCTATTATTTAACCACAGCACCACACGCTGTTGGCACAGGAAACCAGTTGCATCTGGTCAAAGGAAAAAAAAACAAACAATCTTGGCTGACAATGTACAGATTCAAGGATAACATGGTTCCACCCTTGTGGATTACAGAGGATGTATTTTGTATCACAAGACAGGATAAGACGGCTGATCAGTTTGTTTCACTAACTTATCTAAACCTGGCATTTTGTAGAGGGTCACAGTGTCACAGTGCCGTCACCCTGCAACTCCCTCGTTCCCCAAGTCTGTCTCATTGTTGAAGACCTGTTTGCCACAGACCAAGTATTTCCTGTTTGCAAATAAAGTTTGTGAAATTCAAGAGAGTGCTTCGCATTGTGTCTGCATCTGGGTTCACGTTCACGCAAAATGATGAATACTTTATTTTTGTCCTGTCTGGAACTGTAGCAATCAGAATTATTGTCTGAAGGCCGAGAAAAATGCCCAACAGATTTACTTTCCCAAGTGGGCCTTTTGCTATACTGGTCCACTTGATTGTTATAGTTTGTTTGATCTTTATTAGTTATTTTTATTCTAAATTATTGTAATCAGGCCAGACTGGACTCGGGGACGGGAAAGAAAACAAGAAGAAAAGTTAGGAAGAAAGTTAACAGAAGGAGAGGGAAAGAAAAACACCTGGAGCTAAGGGGTAAAACAATCACATGAGTGCTGCTGTTTGACTGAGGAAGAATAAAGTAGTTGTGGTAAGCCAATCACATGACCACTTTAAGACAAAGCAACAAGGTGATATATACCAGTTTTTAAATTGTGTTGATAGGCCGCGTTAAACCAGAATCATGATAAACAATATATACGCCTGTTTTTTCCTGAATAGTTTTGTCACGTTTACTGTCTAAGGACAGCGCAGCGAGACCTCTCTGCTTATGAGCAAACAAAAAACAGCCTGGTCGTGTTGGTGTAAAAATGCACCATGTCGACCAATCAAAAATGATATGGCAACATGACGTTTGGTTGTTTAGGAAGAGGGGGAAGATTTAAGAGTGACGGTGAGAGAGAGAGATAGAGTTTTGAGATGTGAGAGATTTGTGACGTTTAGCGTGTTTGGATTGTGTAAGTGTGTAGTGTTGTGGATAGTTTTGTGTTGTGTGTCAGAACAATGAGGCGACTGCTGTCTCCAGGTAGAAACAGGAGTGATACACCTGCTGCTGTCAGACCTGCAGGTATCAGGCTGTGATGTTTCCTTTATAGTGGACAGAAATGATTTTTTTGGAGTGGCACAAATAATTTGTGTGGCATCTTACTGAATGCAGAACAGCTGATTGTTGTGTAAATAGTCTGAAATGGTTATTTTTAAAAAAGGTAAAAGGTAAATGGCTTCAAATAACTTTGTTGTTTGCAAAACTTGTGCATAAGATTTTAAAATTGACAATTGTATTTAATGTCATGAAAGTTATGAATTATGATTCAATAAACATGTTGTTACAGTAAAAAATATAACCATATCTACTCAGATTTTATGTTTTCTTTCTGATTTTAGATCAATTGTGCTCATACGGTTTGTCAAAATGAAAACACAACTGTAACTTCAGACATGTGAGGTTGTGCTGAAAAGAATGAAACCAAACAAGGCAAAGCAAATAGTTTTTAAAGGTAAAATGTGGAGGGAAAATCAAAAGTAGTAAAAAATGGCCAATTAAACCCTGGACCCCAGAGGGTTAAACGTTGTTTTTAAGTAACACAATAGTTACTTTTCAAGTAATTAATTATTTTTAGAATATTGTAACTCCGTTACTAACTCAGTTACTTCTTTGAAGAAGTAACTAGTAACTATAATTAATTACTTTTTCAAACTTGCCCAACACTGGGTAACAGTAAATAATAAATGCTGAATCTTTTTAAGCAGTACACAGAATCGATAATGCTTGATATGTTGAGGCAGCAGCCACCCAAGATAGTGTGAGTCAGTAAGTACCTGCGTGCACACGTGAGTGTGTGAGCGCTGGTATTCATAAGGTTTCTCCATGCAAGTGTCTGATAGTACGTATTCTGTCTCACGGGTATTTCTGAGGCATGTTTTTTATAAGTTTGTTATATGACAGGTCAGAGTCGTTTGTTCTGTAAGTAATGGGATCAACGTTTCAATGAATGGGTCTATTCCTGATCTTCTAATGGCAAACCTGCCATCTAGTGGGTTAACGGGGAAGCGCCAAGTGAGGGGATGAGCAGGAGTTTCTCTCCCAGCGCTCGACAGGGAAGGTCCATTTCTCTGTGTCTCACCTCCTACAGGAAATGAGGCTCACCAGCAACTGCATTTACACCATGTTGTTTAGACCCATCCTGATACAGACACATCTGTGAAGGGAGGCACTAACAGGGTTTGTTATGTTTGATTTACAACTTTCAGTAAAAACTGCAACCTACTTAAAGTTTGATAGCTGCACTTGGTGTTTGGACATTCTCAGAAAGGTTATTTATAGTCTTATTTATTTATATTTTTAAAATTTTGAGTAGGTCAAAAGTTCATTGTAAATATTGTAAATTTAGTTGTTTTTAACATGAAACAAATCCATCCTGGTGCTGTTGGTGTTTCATCAACAACCATAGATCCTTTGGTCTGTTTGTTGTGTTACTTCTGACATGTCTCACACCTTCTTATCATATTCTTTATCTCTCTGTTCATTCCAGGCCAAAAGACTGTCTCTCTTGCCCTTCTTTTGCATTTCTCAATTCCGAGATGGCCTTCATGTAATCTGGTCAGCATCTCTTGCCTCATTGTCTGTGGAATGACGATTTTGTCCTGCTTCAATAGCAGTCCATTGACTACACTCAGTTCTCCTCTAATGTGGTAGAAGAGTGGACACGAGCCAACAAACATCCATTTGACATGCTTTCCATAACATGTTGCAGTTCTGTGTCTTGTGCAGTCTCATCAGTTATTTGCTTAGATTTCATGTCTGGCACAGGAAGTTTGGCAGAGACCATGTTTATGTGAGTCTGAATGTCTTCTTCTGTTGTACTCACCACGCCCCCTGTGGGTGCTCGTAAGAGTGCATCTGCAATTATCAGGTGCTTTCCTGGCATGTAAACTAGCTGAAAGTCACATCTCTGCATTCTCATTATCAGACGCTAAATTCTTGGCGTCATTTCATTCAAGTTCTTCTTGATGATAGATACTAGTGGGCAATGATCTGTTTCTGCAGTGAAAGAGGGTAAGCCACATACAAAGCTGTGGAACCTCTCTAAGCCAAAATAAATAATTTATATAGCATCTTTCATGACAGAATCACAAAGTGCTGCACATAAGATTACAAGTCATAAAAAGATTTAAAAACGACTAAATAAAACAGGCAAAAAATGAACCAAAAGCAGTTTTAAAAAGGTGAGTTTTGAGTTGTTTTTTAAAAACAGCTACTGAGTCCACAGTTCTTAATGTTTGGGGGAGAGTTCCACATTCTCGGGGCCACAGTGGCAAAAGCTCTGTCACCCTTAGTTCTCATCTTAGTCTGTTTTATAGCAAGTAAGCCCTGATCAGATGACCTCAGGGACCTGCTGGGGACATCGGGCTGTAGCAGATCAGAGATGTAGGCTGGTGCCAGTCCGTGCACAGCTCTGTAAGTCAAGACCAGGATCTTAAAATGGACTCTAAACTCAACAGGAAGCTGAGATAACAACGGTGTCACATGTGAGTACTTGGAGGATTTTGTCAAAAGCCTAGCTGCAGCGTTTTGCATGCATGTATAGCAATCTCCAGTTCAGAGCGAGATAAAATCGGGCTTAGCTTAGCCACATTTCTTAAGTGATAAAAACAAGACCGAACCAGAGATTTCACACGCCCATCCAATGTGAGAGTCGAGTCAAAAGTGACACCTAAATTCCTGATAGAGGATTTAACATAGAGTGAGAGAGGACCAAGGGCTTTCAGTATCTGCCATAAAAATCTATCAGGGGCGCATACGAGGACTTCGGTTTTCCCCTCGTTGAGTTGGAGGCAATTTGCAGCCATCCAACGTTTGATCGAATCTAAGCAATCATTCAGACACTGAAGCTTAGATAAATCCTGGGGCTTAAAAGAAACGTACAACTGAATATCAAATTCATTCTCACGTTATGAATTTTTGCAAGCAAGAAAGAAAATTTCACTAATTTCACTAAACAATGTCACTAATGGTGTTGAATAGCACCTTAGGATTGCCTCTGCTCTTTGTAACCAAGTGTGAGAAATGGGCAGCTCTCGCATCTCTGATCGCATTATTAAAAGAAGCTAAAAGGTCCTTTAGATACAGGAGTTGAACATTTAGATGAGTTTTCCTCCACCTGTGCTCCGCTTTACAACAATCACGTTTTAGACAATAAATACTGTCATTTGGCCAAGGAGGAGATTTGGAGGCAGAAACACTCGTCTTAAACCGGACAAATTTCATCTAAAATAGAAAGACAATAATTATTAAAAAGACTGGTTGAGAAATCAAAACCATTGTGAGGAGATAGCTGTAAGTTAAAAGCATCCACAAATTTCTCCGCTGTGGAGGAGTTTAAGATGCGAGAGCTAACCATCCGTCTAACGGGGGACAAAGGCTCATTAAAAGACAAGTTAAAAACTAACATAGTGATCAGAAATAAAAATGTCCTCAGAGCAAATCAAATCAATATTAAATCCAAAGTAAAAACAAGGTCCAGTGTGTGACCTTTGCTGTGTGTAGGACCGAACACATGCTGAGCAAAATGAAAAGAATGGATAATGTTCATAAAGTCTCTGGTGAATCAACAACGTGTATGTTAAAGTCCCCAACTATGAGCAGACAGTTTCATAGTAGCAGACAAGAAGTCACTGAGCTCTGATAAAAATAACCTGTTAGATCTATTAGAACCTATTAGGTGGACGATACACCACAGCACAGTAGAAAGGATCCTTGTTACCAATTTTAAGCAGCTGCAGCTCAAACGAAAGAAAATGTCCAATTTTAACGGAGCGGCAGGAGAAATGGTCCTGGAAAGCCACAGCAAGCCCACCACCCCGACCAGACAACCGAGGCCGGGTAATAAAAGTATAGCCATCCGGGCAGAGTTCAACAAGTGACGAGTAGTCTACATCCCGCTGCCAGGTCTCAGTCAGGAATAAAAAATCCAGTTTTTTAGATAATATAAAACCAGTCAACAAGAATGATTTATTAGACAGAGCTCGAGCGTTAAAAAGCGCCATATTCAGTGAGCTAGAAGCCTCATTATTTGCAGAGGCTCGAGTTAAGGGACATAAATACACAGGGTTCGAGCCGTCACGCTCCTAGAATCAACTCACCGAGGGAAGAAAATGCCAGCCCGAAGAAGAGTCTGGATAAACCCTCCTAAGGTGGCACGGTCTCAAAGAGCCGAGCCCAGCGTATCCAAACAAGGCTGTGGAAAACAAGTCCCCCTCCATGGAGCTTTTCTGAACACAGGAGACAACGCACGCTAGACGTCGCTTACCAGCCAAACCCCGCCGCCAGTAAAGCCTGAGCTTTACCTGAATACCTCCTCTTCTCCCTCTCCTTCTCCGTGGTCTAGAGGAACCACCGAAATCACCTGACGAGGATCCAGCTAATGGAGGAGGGTGGAAAATGCCAGAGGACGACGAGACATCGTGAGGCATCATAGAGGATCGGATGGATAGCAAAGCCAGGCGATCATACACCAGGGCAGCTAATACATCATTAAAACTGAGTCAGCACAGAAGAGCAGAAAAAAATAACACAACAGTAGTAGAGCATGACAAACTGCACCCAAATACCAATCACTCCTTCTCAGTTTGAGTGTAAATGACACTCACTCTCTGTCATGAATCTGGATGCGTAGGCTATAAGTTTCCAGTGCTCACCTTCAGCTTGCAGAATCACTGCACCAAGATGCAATCCATCTTTAAAGGCATTAGTCAATGGGAACTTTTTTGTCTCCAGTGGGAAACTGATTTGCAGTCTGTCCATACAGAGAGACCAAAACAAGCCAACACAACACAAAACAAGCAAACACAACACACACACAAAAGCCCAAAGAAACAGTCCAAATTCTATCATCAAAAAAGTGCAATGGCAACAACGTTTATGGTTTAGTGCAGGGGTAGGCTACTCCAGGCCTCGAGTGCCGGTGTCCTACAGGTTTTAGATGTGTTCTTGATCCAACTCAGCTGATTCAAATTGCTAAATTAGGATCAGAATCCCTGAGCCAAGTCTCTGTGAATCAGACATGTGTCCCTGTAGTCATGTAAATGTGCGACATTCAAATTCAGTTCATCCAATTTACTCCTCAGAGACTGCACATTAGCCAGAATTATTGATGGCAAAGGAATACGATTGTATCATATTTGCTTCCTCAGTCCTCAAAAGTGTTCCTGTGATTAGAGGATGATCCGGGGCTGGAAAACACTGAAGGGTAAAAAGAATCCAGAGATGGGCAGTTCCACAGAAGGTTCAAAAGAAACTCCCGTGAGTACGTAATTGTTTGTGAGTGTCAATGACACCAAACAACTGTCAGGATTGCCAATAAAACCATGCAAAATAAAAACCCCATCTTCGATAAAAGATGCGTGGACTCAGCACCCAGTCCATGAGTCATTGGAAAGTGGCTTAGGCTCCCAGCAAGCCAAGCAAAAGTGTGATAAATTGGTACAAACCATTCAGAGTGGAGAAATATCTTTTTTCCTTAGACTCTGGAGACAAAGGCATCTGTCAGTAGCCCTCGGTTAAATCCAGTGTCTTGAGAAAGCGAGCAGTGCCTAACCGTTCCAGGAGTTTCTTGAGTCGGGGCATTGGGTAAGCATCAAACTGAGACACACTCATTCACCTTGTGGTAGTTGACAGAAACAAACAGACCCATCTGTCTTCACTTACAAGAACTATGGGGCTATACCACTCACTGTGCGCCTCTTTTATTACTCCCAGCATCAGTATTTCAGCCAATTCTCTCTAAATAATTTGTCTTTTAAGTTCAGGTGACCAGTAGGGCCGTGAACGCAGCGTCACACCAGGGCGGGTTATAAAATGGTGCTCTGTGAGAGCTGTACGGTCGGGCAGGGGGAGAACACATCTGCAAAAAGCTGCTGCAATGCAGCAACATCTGCTCTCTGGACCTGCGTGAGATGGTCATCACAATGGACAACGCAACTGAAAAATTACAACACATATTAAAAATGTATGTAGCAGTCTCATCTGCCATATGTTTGTTTATATACTGACCAAGAAACTGTCTCAGTGTTTCTGTTTATTTCCATCCTCACAGTCAGTCACAACCATCACACAGCATCAGGAAACATCTCTACATTTAGAAAAGAAAACAGTCATTCTAAACACAGTGACAGAGGACTGATGACTTCACAAATTGTACACATATGTACATGCACTGTGTTGCATAGCACAAAAAAGACTCAACTTATAAAATGTATATTTCATTGGAATGAAACAATTTCTGACTTTCGGACTGAAATTGAAGGCTTTCACATCCACGGTTGATTACAGAGTCAAAGTCCTTTATACACAGTCCTTCAAGTCCAGATAATACAGGAAGATAGAGATCCTAAAAACACAGTTAAAGTAGCCAATAATGTGTTACATATAATTCATTTTAAGTTTATGTTGAGTTTTAAAATGTTCTCTGCAATAAAAGTTGTTACTCTCTGAAAAACCATCAGAGCTTCAACACCTGGTATATTACTCAGTAAACAAAACCAAAAAGTTAAAGGCAGACATCTGAAAACAAGACGTCACTGATCAACAACGTGACAGAACGAGAGTCAACAGTTTACTGTCAGTCAGAGTTTGATCATTAACAGGGAGCAGCAGGGTACAAAAGTCACGCAGAGTAGCTGAAAGTATCCAAGTACATCTAAAACTGTCCTTTATGCTTTCAGGGACTTTAATCAATAATATTTTTTCTACTTATGTGCTGTTTTGCACTTCTTGCAGCTGAAATTGTGGCACAACCTTCAGGTTAAGTTTTAAATAAAAAAACAACAACAACTTGTTTTCCCCTCTCACAAAAAGCAGCTGTTGCTCAGCGCCACTTCGGATGTAAATGGATTTTTAGAAACTCAAACAAAGTCAAGTTTCCAGAAACTGTAACATTTATTTTCACTCCCATTAAAAATCTCACAGCCGCTGATATTCATCTGTGAACATTTGCTAACCAGTAAAAATCTAACTATACATGCTGCTGGTGAGTTCAGCTCCATCTTCACCAGTTGTGACAGTTAAATGATGCTTAGAGGTCAGATATGACACAATTTATCACATCCAGGCATGATTTTTCCTGTGGTGAGCAAATCCACACTGTAATTGAATCTGTTCTTTTATGGAAAAGGTATAAATGAGGGGTGTCAAACATAAGGCTCGTGGGTCAGATTCGGCATGAAAAATTCTCCATCTGACCCGCTGGATGCTCTTTCAGTCAAGCATATTACATTAACTGATTAAAGATACACAACTATCACCTTTCAAGAGACACGGACAAGTCAGCCAGTAATGGGAAACACATGATGCATTTAAAGTTTATGTTCAACTGTAAAATATTCTCTGTAATGTAAATTGTTCTGCTCTCTGACAAACCATCAGAGGTGCAGCACGTGTATCATTTGGTGTTTGAAGCAGAAACAAAAGCAAAGAGTTAAAGGAAGACACATTTGAAGAAGAAGGAAAATGAAAACAAGACGTCACTGAGCAACAACCTGACAGAACGAGAGCCAACAGTTTACTATCAGGACTGAGGCTGATCATTAACAGGGAGCAGCAGGTAACAAGGTCATCAGCAGTGGAGGAAAGTATGGAAGTAATACTCAGCTTCATATTTGAAGATACTCGAGTATCTTAGCTGCAGGTCTGGAACAATGGTTCTATTTCCTTTCCCATTAAACATCTCACACAGCCCCTCATCTGTGACCCTTAGCAAACCCACTGGATATCTACCTGCACATAAAGGAGATCAGATCAGTTCCATCATCAGGTCATGGATGCTGCTGCTGATGGGCAGCGTGCACTAAAAAAAGTGACTGATGTCCTAGAATACAACAGAACAGTGTCTCTACAAACTTATGAAAACATGACAGTCTTGCATTAGTTTGTATTCTTATGATTTCAAAAAACGAGGGAAAAATCTCCTTGAAATGCACAATTCCTTTTTGTTATTTCTTAGTGTGTGACGTATTTTATTGGCTTTATGATTGGTGCAAACAGTTTCCTGATTCATAATGGAAATAGATTTTAGACACAGGAGGAACACGCAGTGATCAGCAGGAGCAGCTTGGAGTCCAGTCTTCTTCACACTGAGGAGGGACATATATGCAGGAACAGTTGTCATAACTGTTACAACCACCAGATGGCGAAAGAGTCCCACTGCAACTTTAAGCCATGAAGGATGTGTCTTGATGTTTGCTTGTGATAAATCTGCTTTATGTGAGTCTTTTTCAGAGAGTAACAGTAACATGTCTGATTATATGTCTTTAATCAGTAAAGTCTCGCTTTGCTAGAAATAAATAAATAATAAAATTGTAAACATGCAGCTGTATGTTAGAAGTCAAAGGGTCCTTAAGTCTTCTGTAAATTGACGGGGATCAAATGAAGGACACAAGTATCTGTTCTTACTCTAATAAATGCTGCTTTAATATCCAACAGACTATTTTCCTTCCTCATCAGCAGTAAACAGCTTGACTGCGTCTGTGCATTTGTGTCCTCCATACTTGTTTCCACAGACATCTCAGGCTTGATGCCACGATGCAGTGTAGAAACCTGACAACCCTCTGACTCATGTTCAAATGTTCAAGGACATTTCTCAGGATCATGTATGACCCCTTTTTGACATTTGGACTTTCGTTGATAATATTTGTGTTTCTGAGTCATTTTTGTGGAGACTTCTGTCCAACGTAGTGTCCAAATGAAGCCTGAAGCTTTTCTTCACCCTCTTGTCAGATGGTCAGCAACAAAACTCTGTTCCAACCAATGTCTGATAAGAGATGAGACACAGCAGCTGAGCAAATGATCATTTCATGCTGAAGACATCCTCAGACAGAATTAAATACATACATAAACACAGCCTGGTGCCAATAACACAGCTAATGACACTGCTGTATCACTGGCTTTACTGATTAAAGACCATATCTGAAGGAAATCTTTGAACACAACAGAAAGTGACCTTTTAAACCTGCGACACTGATGCTGCATTCAAGGACCATTAAAAACATTTGAAAGGACTTAAGAACATGAAGAAAATGTGACTTGTTTCTCTGTAATGAAGCTGTTTTAGTGAAGAAAGTTGAAAGGTCACAGAGCGACTGCTGAATCTTCTGCTCTAAACATGAACTCTGAACTTTGTGATGCTTCAGGAGGAAAACTGCTTCAGTTATTCTCTCAGATTAGTTTCATATTTTCTGCATCAGATTTGAGTGAGATCCTGGAATGAAGACAGAAGAAAAGACTTTGTTCAAAGTTTGATTTATAGTCAAACCTTCCAGTTTATTCACACAATAAAACATCAACACAATATATGAATTCATTCATTAAAATCACAGTTTTTCCTCATTTGTTTGATGATTTTGACAAAAACAAACACAAACACACACACATGGTCTGCCATACTCATAAAGAGAAATGTCGACATTTTTCAATACAAATATTCCAGAAACATTTAGAGGATAGAGAAGTTTACATTTTCATGTGGAGAAATATTTTAGTAAATGAAAATGATGATGAGCAGTGATAGCCTCCATAAACAGTCACAGGAAAGATCTCCTTTAAAAACTCAGAAACATCAAGAGAACAACTAGAAGATGTGGAGGTACCACCCATAATGTTTGACTGACAGCTGATCTCTGTGCAGAAATGATGGAGAGAAAATAAAATGAAACTAAAATACAGATTTAAACCCACAATATGAAAGACTTCAGTCTATTTGAGCTTAATCAACTCAGCTGTGGCTCCACAATCATCATCATAATCGTAGTAAACCATCAGTTCATCATAGTGAAGCCAAAGTCCAGCATAGAGCGGCTGAGTGAATGTGGTCTGGACTCTGTGGAGGAGAGTCATGGTTTCAGAGACGCTGTAGAAGGACAAAATACCTGCTCTGTGATCCAGGTACACTCCTACTCTGGAGGAACGAGGACCTGAGACAGGAGTTTCAATGTTGTTGTACCAAAATGTAAAACTGTTGTTGTCAATATCTAATGACCAAGATTTGTCATTATGTCCAAATCTACATTCATATCCTTCTCTGCTGATATTCTTGTATGCGACTGCCACATAAACTTGTTCTCCACTCCACTCCACCTCCCAGTAACAACGTCCAGTCAGACTCTCTCTACTCAGGACCTGAGACCAGTCAGTGAATCTGTCTGGATGATCAGAATAATGTTGTTGATACATTACTGTTACTTTTCTGTTCCCCTCTGATAATAACAGCTCTTCGTGTGCTGTGTTTGGATTCAGTGTGATTTCACATGAATATTTTAAGAATCCAGCTCTGGTCTTTGGCTCTGGTGGATCTGACAGTAAAACATCCACTTCAGTGACTGTCAGTGAGATGTTTGTCCATTGCTCTCTCAGAATGTCCTGTAGTTTATCTCTGACCTCTGACACAGCTGCTGTCACATCCTCAAAGTAGCTCAGAGGATGGATATTGATGCTGGATGAGTCTGTAGACTCACTGAGTGCTGACAGTGAGGGGTAGTTGTGTAGAAACTGGATGTGATCCTCTGTGTGTGAGAGCTGCTTCAGCTCAGCATCTTTCCTCTTCAGCTCAGTGATCTCCTGCTCCAGCTTCTCCTCAAGCTCTTTGACTCGACTCACTTCAGTTTCCTGCTGGGATCTGATCTGCTGCTTCACATCAGAGCTTCTTTTCTGGATGAGATGGATCAGCTCAGTGAAGATCTTCTCACTGTGCTCCACTGTTTGATCAGCAGACTGATTGATGGCCTCCACCTCCTGTTGAAGCAGCTTCACATCTTTCTCTCTGTCCTGGATTCTCTGCTGGATGTTTTGTCGACTCACCTCCAGCTCTCTCTGCCTCTCAGTCCTTTCTGCTGCAGCTGAGACTGTGTCGTGGCCTTTATGTTCATCCACAGGGCAGAGATAACAGATACTCTGCTGATCAGTACGGCAGAACATCTTCATCACTTCATCATGACGAGAGCAGATGTTCTCCTGGAGCTTCTTGGAGGGCTCCACCAGCTTGTGTTTCTTGAATGTAGGTGAATCATAATGAGGCTGAAGGTGTTTCTCACAGTAAGATGCCAGACAGAATAAACAGGACTTGAAGGCTTTCATTTTTCTTCCAGTGCAGACATCACAGGCCACATCTTCAGGTCCAGCATAGCAGTGATCAGCAGGAGCAGCTTGGAGTCCAGTCTTCTTCAGCTCCTCCACTAAATCTGCTAACATGGTGTTTTTCTCCAGGACAGGCCTCGCTGTGAAAGTCCTCCGGCACTGAGGGCAGCTGTAGATTTTCTTCTTTTCCTCTTCATCCCAGAAGCTTTTAATACAGTTCATGCAGTAGCTGTGTCCACAGGGAATAGCCACCGGATCCTTCAGTAGATCCAAACAGACTGAACAGCAGAATTTTGTTTGATCCATTTGATTCATGTGCTGTGCCGTTTCTCCGTCTCTCGGTGACTGTCAGACAGTTTCACTTCCTCTGAACAGAAACAACCTCTGTGCTCTGAAGGGAAACAGATCTCTGCTCTTGTTCACCTCCTACAGGAAATGAGGCTCACCAGCAACTGCATTTACACCATGTTGTTTAGACCCATCCTGATACAGACACATCTGTGAAGGGAGGCACTAAAGAAATATTCTTACAGAGCGACCAAGAGCCAATCACATGATGCAGGGTGTGGTATGTTTGGTTACAGCATGCAGTAACAAGTCTGACCCAGTTAAACTTTAACAATTCATTTCTTCATGGTGCAAATATATAGTAGACTCAGGAGTTTAACTCAGTTTTCTTGGCCTTTGTTTATCGTTTCATTTAAAATCTTAATGGGTAAAGATCATCATAATTACATATGAAATTATATGTACAAATTATATGTTCCATTACACTATTAACAGCACAGATTATACAGCAAACATCAGATTCATGGATGGAGCCAGAGGCTAAATGACTGTTCAGTCCTCTTTAGGAAACGATCTTCATATGACGACAAACACGACAACAATCAGCTGTCAAACTGTACAAGAAGTTCACAGTAATGTAAAAGAAGTTATATCACTTTATTTTTAAATGTACGCACTCAGGGTCAGGACTGAAGACACTGATCGAGAAAATACTCTAAATATAAATATTCACCTAAACATTCAAAATGATTCAATTGCATGAAAAGAAACATGAACTCTCTACAATACTGGCTTCTGATTGGTTGAAAAAGCAGGTGCTGAACTTCAGAAGAGCTAAACCTGCAAAACTGTGTAAACCCAGAGTGGATGCTGCCCTCTGACCTTTCAGAAGTACGATCTTTTTATGAAGACACAGAGGCAGAGTTATTATTCATCACTTTAAAGATGATATTCGTTACATGTTCTTCACTCGTTGTCTAGTAAAGTCCAGAGCAGGGGTCCCCAAACTTTTTCCAGTGAGGGCCACATAACTTTTTCCTTCTCTGATGGGGGGCCAGGGTCAGTTTGTAACAGAAAAAGAGTGACGGTTCCTTTCTAGTCACAGCCAGTCTCAAACACTGATGCAGATGTTCATCTGTCAATCTTGATCTCATCGGAGTTTTCATGAGTTTCATGTGTGAAAAGGTTTGCTCGCAGATATACGTGCTGCCAAAAAGTCTTCATTGCGTGTTTTTTTATGTCAGGGTACGTGTCATTTGGGAGGGCGGCATAGAAGTCAAGGAGACTGTTGGGCTTGAATGTGTCTTTCAGAACATCAGAGTTCTGTAACTCGGCCAGCTCAAACTGATAAAAACAAAGGCTGGGCTTCATCGATGTCAGCAACAAAGGGGTTTTGGAAAAGACGGATTTCTTTTGCATGAACATGTAGTTGACGGAATCGCACACTGACCTCCGCCTTCAGCATTTCCAGTGCTTCCACCCACTTTCCAGCTGGGAACAGGACCGCTGGGTTCTCTGCAGAAAGGTTTTGGGTAGCAGGGAGATGGGTGAAGTTGTGCTTTTTCACTTGTTCCAAAAGCAGCGCTAGTTTCAACTCAAATGCTTTTATGTGGGAATACATGTCGCAAATGAGTTTCCCCTGGCTTGTAGCTGCAAGTTAAGGCCGTTCAGTATTTCCGTCATGTCTGTTAGAAATGCGAGGTGCCACTTCCATTCTGGGTCGATCAGCTCTGGGACCGTTTTGCCTTTTGAATGAAGAAATGCGTTAATTTCGGGTAGCAGCTCGTAAAAACGCCTCAAAACTCTGCCGCGGCTCAACCATCGGACCTCTGTGTAGTAGGGGAGACCGGGGATAGTTGTAACATTTTTGACATTTCTGTCTGTAAATTGGAGCTCTGTTAAGGTAGTGGATTCAAAATGTAATGCAAAGTATTTACATGTCTCTGCTATTAAATAGTGCAGCTATTTTCTCTGCAGCACAATTACCCATTGCATGGTGTGGTCTCAAACACAAAGAGTGAAATGTTACAATTAACCCCATAGTCTGGGTTAGTTGTAACATATCCTGGGGTGAAATGTAACACAATGAAATAAGGGTACTAACAAAATATTAACATGTAATCTTTGTTTATTCAACACATGAATGCACTTAGAGCCATTTATGTAGCTGTGTGTGTGTGTGTGACAGAATGCAGAAATCTAGCTTTTGAACATATTCCAACCCCCCAAAAAAGACAAATTATGGAATTTTCTGCAACTGGATATTTCATTAATTTTGGTTGGTCTTCCTTGAGTTTGGCCTCATTGGCTCAGTGGGCATTATAACCTACAACTCTTGCACCAATTTTGAACATAACAATGAAGCTGAAAAAATGTAGTTGTTCACCAGCATCGCAATTCCATTACTTTTTATCCTGGCTTACCTTGGTGTGGTTTGCAAAGTGCTTCAGGAAGATGAGGAAATCTGTTTCTTGCACCCATCCTGATTTATTTCCACTACCAGTACTTCCTACTGGTCCATCTCTGACACAGAGGTCTGCATAATGTATGTGTGGGAACACAAACAGTGGAGGAATTGCGTTGCCAATGGCATTAACCGCATATACAAATGCGACCAGTGAACCTCTCTCTGCTGATGTCGTTGCCCCAACTTGTTTAATATAAGTTAAAGTAATAGTGTGGTAAGTTTTAACATCTGCGTTATTGTTACAACTGACCCAGACTCCTATAGCCATGAACTAGCTAATATTACAGCCAACGGCTAAAACATTAGCACTAAAGACCTACACAGAATATATCCCCATAGACATACAAATAACATAATTTAAGTTTGATGAGTTTAGCTGCAAAGCAGATAATGCTATTAGAAATTGAAATAAAGTAGAAAAACTTACTTTTTGGCATACAAATTACTTTTTTTCATGTTAAATTGTCTGTGTTTGACAAAATGTGCTGATTTTCCACATGTGATAGCAGAACTGAATTGGGCATGCACAGGATGAGTCACATCATTTGAAACTTAGCCCTGATTGGAGAAATTGAAAGTGTTACAACTGACCCATGGTACAACTATCCCCGGTCTCCCCTACAGCACATCTCTGTACGCAGATTCCAGTTCAGACAGGAATTGTTGGAACTGCCTGTGTTTAAGTCCATTTGCTCTGATGAAGTTTATGCATGATACCACAGCCTTCATGACAGAATCCCACTTCAACACTTTGCAGCAAAGCGCTTGCTGGTGAATTATGCAGTGGACTTGTAGAGGGGCGGTGAGACCCCGTTCTTCCATCTCGCGGTTCATGCGTCCTATTAGGCCCCGAGATGCGCCCACCATACAAGGAGCCCCGTCAGTCGTGATGCTAGCAAGCTTTGCCCAGTCCAGATCCAACTCTTCCATTGTTTGACATACTTTGTCGAAAATATCCTCCCCCGTGGTAGTGCATTTCAGACTTTGGAGGGCTGCCAGCTCCTCACACATCTCAAAGTTTGCGCTAACTCCACGAATAAAAATAAGAAGCTGCGCTGTGTCCTGTCCGTGCTCTCATCCAGTGCTAATGAAAAAAAGTCAAATTCTTTCGTCTTTTGCTGCAGCTGGGCATATACATTACCCCCTATTTCTTCCAGCCTCTGGTGATTGTGCTCGCCGATAGACTCACAGCATTAAAGACATCTTTCTTATCGGGACACACCTCCTCCACAACAACATTCAAACATTTCTTGACAAACTCTCCCTCAGTGAAAGGTTTACCGTAGCTTGCTATCAGTTGAGCAACACGAAAGCTGGCCCGAACTGATGACTGGTTCAGCTGAGTTTGGCGTACAAATGCAGTCTGCTGAGCTAACAGTCCACTTTTTAGCTTTGAGATTTTGTCTGTTCGCATTTGGCCTTGCAAGCTATCATACTTGTCTTTGTGACGGCATTCATAATGTCGGCATAGATTGTATTCTTTGAATACCGCCACCTTCTCTTGACAGATGAGACAAACAGCCTTTTCTTTGCATTGAACAAAAAAATAATCGTGTGTCCACTGCAGGTTAAATACCCTGCATTCTGAATCAATTTTTCTCTTACCTAAAATTATTGCGTTCCCCCGTGAGTTTGTGTCCTCCACACTTGTTTCCACAAACATCTGAGGTTTGAACAGTGTGCAAAACCACATGTTACAAAGCTGCTGAGCTACTGAATACTGGAATATTTCATTCAATATCACCATCTGACCAAAGGACAAACACAGAGAGGATTAGAGCGCCAAACTTTGTTTCAAACTGTTTCCGATTTTAGAGGCAAAAAGCAGAATTTCTACCTGGACAAAGAAATCAAAGCAGGAGGAAAACAAGCTTTTTACATTTATTCAAAGGCATTATGTGAATGTACTCTGAGCCACAGCCTCCTAAAGTAAAGACATTTGATCATCTAAACCAGACAGAGTCATGTTTTCAGCAGTGTCTGTATCCTCCATATAGACCATGCCATGGTCCACCTAGGGTGACCAGGTGTCTGACTTTATGTGGGACTACACAGCGCTCAGTCCTTGTTTGCCTGTGCCACACACACATTGAGCCAATGTCCAGTTTTTTTATTGACTCTAGTTTCTGTCGATCGGTAGGCCCACAAAAAAACCCTGTACAGGAAGTAGATTTCATCTCTCTGATAAAAGGAGTTCTAATCCCTGATCCTATGAGTCTGAGCCAGTAGATAATATTGATATGATCATATTTATGCCTTTGTTGTTTCACAAAGGGTTAAAAACATTCACAGGTTGGACTGTGGTTCTCCTTTTAGCGTCTCTGCTGGAATTTTAACTGTGAACCTCTTAGATCCAAACTTCTGAACTGCTCATCTCACAGAGGACAAAAGGGAAGAACCCCGAATCTCTTCTTCACCTCACTTTTATACCTGCTCACCCTTTCTCCCCCCTTCCCTCACTGGACGTCACATCTGCACACTTGGGCCAATCAGGTTGTTGACATTTGATCATCTGATGTCCACCCACACCTCATCTCTCTCTGACTTACAAGATTTAACACAAAGTTTAAACTTTAAAATCACTTCATTACATTTTCTTTGTTATTCTTAACACAGAAAATTCACATTCAAAAACTTAACACAGAATAAAACAGAGTAGCCAGTAGTGGGACATGGTTCCAGCAACTCTGATGGTGACGGCCCGTTTGAAGCTGAAGCTCCGGCACATGAGTCAAAAAATCAACACACTGCTTCAGAAACGCTGTGCTGAGGCTTGGTTTGTCTGAACAGAGTCACGTGATCAATGACGTCTGAAGCTTCTTTCAGTACGTCACTGCTTCGGTACCTGATTCAAAGATTTATAAGGAAGCGGGTCATTGGCGGGATTTGTGCTGTGTTTTGGTGATTTTGTGAGAGCGAATCAGTGTGTGACATAATTATAGACATGGAGCCAGGAAGAGAGGACGCTCTGCCTGTTCCTGAATAAAAACCAGTTCATCAGCATTTCTGCTCCCAGGTCTAAAATGTACATAAGAAATATGATGTACACATAATTATAATGATATAACTTATAGTATATTATATATAAACGTACCAGTCTGCTGGTTAATTACATAATCAGGTGGAGGCAGTGACCTCACAGCACAATACTCACAGCTATTATAATATTGTGCTTTACATTGTTATATTTAGTGTCTTTTTTATTACTAACAAACTACAAGAAGTCACAAGCAACAGGAGAACACACCATGGCACATGTTTACACAAAAACGTTTTATTCATCTAAATTATTTATTATTAAAATCGACATAACAGAATTTTTTTCACGTAAAACAAATACATGTTCAAAGCACCATATCAGCCCGATATCAGACACAACTGTCACGTGACATTAAAGAGAAGCTGTCAGTTCATCTCTGCAGAGTGGGCAATCATAATGAAGCAGTTCATTATAAGCTGTAGATTCAAGCTGCGCTTCATAGTTTTGTCCACCAGATGTCACCAAACAGGACTGTGTTGAAAAGCTTCGAGTAATGAACCGTTTTTCAATCCAAGCTTCAGAAAGCTTCATTTGGACATCAGAGGCCGTCTGATGTTAACTGGCAGCCCTTTATAGACTGCTGCTAATTTACCCTGAAGCCAAACCACTATCTGGGGTTACATACTGAACTAAGCTACACACACATTTCACACACAATCAAGAGAAATCACAGGTAAGACAATCGTATCCAAAATTCTTGTCTGCAAGCAAAATACAAAAACATAAGAACAAGCAAAATATAAGAACGGGTAAATCTGAGGATTATAAACAAACATTCAATAAAACATAACAAACTTTTGTATGAGTTAAATATCAATATTAAAACCACCCATGTCTGTTTATATGGTTAAGTAATGAAGACGACCTTCATTATACCCTCTCACACACACACACACACACACACACACACACACACACACACACACACACGCACGCACACACACACACAACACACACACACACACACACACACATACACACACACACACACACACACCACACACACACACTGTGTGAAGCTTTGAGAAATGAACGTTTTGTGAACCACTTGGCTGGAAGACTCAACTGCTTCTAGGTGCACATGGAGTAAAGGCACTCACACGATCAAAAATGAATGCCTAACCCTGACCCTTACCCTAAACCTAACCATAACCTAATTGTAACCCTGACACTAAAACCAAATTTTGAGTCTCAAAAATGCCTTCAAACATGTGGGGACTGGGATTTTGGTCCCTGTGAGGCCTGTTTGTCCCCACGAGTATAGAAAACTACCAAGTTTTGGTCCTAACGAAGATGTTAATACCAGCTCTGGTAAAAAGCAGCTCTGATATTTAATGCTGAGCATTCAAACTGGGCAAACTTTAAAATGAGATGCCTGACCATCACTCCTGAACCCCAGAAAGTTTACACTCATTTAAAGCCACCTGTTTCATTTGCTGCACGGTTTGAGCTCCAGCAGGTGAAGGACAATTTTTAAAACGTTTTCTGGCGTTTAACCTCTTTCACCAAACTAATAAAAACGTAATAAAAGCAGCTGTTTAAGCAGTAAGACTTCAGACAGATACCAACAGGTCGACTTGGGCTGTATTTTTATGCATTCATCAAAGATTCAGTAAAAGGACTCGATGTTACAGTCCCTGACAATGCATTGCTTTAAATGGAGAAAATCTTGAGTGATGGCTGTTATGAGGAAAAGCAGCCCAGAAACTTGACCAGCGGCACACATCGTTGTGTGCCTAAACTTTCATTCTTTTACCCAAGCTAATCTGCCCTTTTTCCTTGGTTAGATTTAAAGAATTTAAAATTCAAAATAGTTAAACTCAAAGGTTTGAGCAAGTCTAGGCATACCTGTAAAAAGAGAACAGTTATTCATATGTTTACGTTATACCTGCATTATTGACACAGTATTGTCACTTCATTGTAATCGTCAATACACGGTTATCATGAAACTCATAACAGCCAACAAACAATCGATCAGTCGACCCTTGTTTTTGTTTACAGTTACTGCATTAATATTATTATTATTATTATTATCATTATTATCATTATTATTATTGTTTTACACGTGCTTCCTATTTTGTTCCCCTCAGAGAGTCGCGGTGCATCTTGTGCAGCAATAGGATAAAAAATAAAATTCAAGCTGGAATATTTCAAGATGAGGCGCGTGCTGGAGCTGATGACTGACTGGTGAGCTTTAAGGGTTCAGTGATGTTAAAAAAGATTCTTGTTTTAATTAAAGTGATTATCATGGTTGAACAGGTTAGAGCTCATGTCTGATGCAATAACATGTTTCTGTAATGTTAGAGTGACTTTTGAGGTGATAAAATTAAGGACAGGTGGACAATAATCACACACAAGAAACGTCGTTGGGACAAAAAAAAAAATCGCACCACTTCTCAGTAAATGGAAGGAAAACTTGACGCACGATTCCAGTAGAGAAAATAGAGTAGAATCAAATTTCAGCACATCATTCCATTTCATGTACAGCGAGAACAACTAATACAATCTCACCGTGTCCGTCTGTGTCGTGTTAGAGATGCTCGTCCATCCGTTTAACATTTAACAACCAGAACATCTGCTGTTTCAGTTTGTCCATGCAGCGCTGGCGGTTTAGCTGCAGGCGGCGCTGTTTCACGTCTCAAACGACACTGGGGGGATGAACTGCTGACACCAGTATTTCTTGATGGCTGGCTTTTTTTCCCTTTTTGATACCACACAAAAGAAAATGGGAAGTTTTTGTTTAACAGGAGGAAAAGGTGCGTTTATTTGGGGACTATTTTCATGGCGGATTAGTCAACCTGTTACTTTTGGGGCAGCACAGTGATGCATGTGGGAGTGGGTCTGTGTTCATGGTAATAAAGGAACATTTCAGTCGTCTTTGGACAGCGGTGCAGTGCTGTTAGGAGGAAGTTTGTGGCTTTCTGGGTGTCGTACAGCTTAATAAACCTCGTAATGAGGCACACAGGAAGCCTCCTAATCACACACCTGGACCACCTGATGCACTGATAGATATACTGTAATCTTATAATGAAGCTGAAAGCTTTTTAAGGGGTTCAAAGGTCCAGAAATTCTCACTTCTCATTTTAGCCGCACATAACCAGCCGTGCAGGTGGTGTCAGTATTTTATCCTCCGGCTTCAGGATTTTACCACATCGAGTCGTTTACCTCCGTGTGTTGCTTCATATGTGGCATCATTTCCAGACTGTGACTACAGACAAAGACTGAATCTTTACGAGCTCCTTCAGGCAGATGTAGGTTTTACCTTCTTCTTCTTCTTCTTTTTTTAAAGAAAAAAAAACAATCAGTATTGTATTTATTTCCAAACAGTGTTTTTGAATGACTGAACGATCGCACTGATGAGAGGCAACATGTAGATTTGTGGATGCACTGTTTACAGATGCCTTGGTTACTTGACTTCTGTCAATAAAAATGTGAAGAAAAAATTAATAAAAGAGATTACAGAAACTGCTGCTTTGTGTTTCTTCTTCTGTCTGCAGTCGTTTATCTGCCGCGTTCCCTCCAGCTGGTTTATCTTAACAGGAATTGAAACACAGAAGAATAACAATTAAAAACAACCCATTGAGCACATGTGGTTTTATACATTTCTTAGATGTTAGATTTCTGTGGTTTGCAGTTCTTAGATGTTATTCTGGGTTCTTATGTGACCTGGATGAGTCACTGGTAGCTTCTTGGAAAGTTCACCTCTCCGTTGTTCACTGGAGCCCCAAAGCCTTACAAACATCTGCAGACTAAGTAGATTGCCAATAACTGTTGTAATTTTTCTCATAAGTGGTTCTTGAGCGTCTTTACATCGTGGTGTGATGTTTTGTTTTTCTGAGCTTTAGCCTGCTTCACTTTGACAGACAGGTTCTGTTTGAGTCATTTCTGGATTTCTAACGAAATCATCATTTATAAAACACTTTTTTACTTACTTGGGTTATTTTTTATCTAATATTGAAATTTGATCTTAAAATACAGGCCAAATTAAAGAGAAATGGAAACTAGAACTAAATATTATTATCACTGATAATGTATGGGAAGAGATGTGTAAAACAAGGGAACAAGTAGTCAATTATGGAGAGTTTGAACTGGAAATTTAAAATTTAGATTTAAGAATAATCGCCGTCGTTGTTAAAAAAACTTTCCACAGATGTAATTGTTTGACTCTGGCTGGGGAGGGTGTCGGCGTAATGTGATTTGTCATGAAGAGTTTCATATGCATTTCTTCAAAACTATTTGAAGGTGAGTATCGGCGTCCACCTCGATTGCAAAGGAGGAAAGCGCTGGGCTTTACGTTTTCCCCTCTTTTTTTTTTGTCTGCTTTCCTGGAGACATGTGGGATCTTTAACAGTGACCCTGGACGAAAGAAGGGAGGCGGAAGGAAAGCGGGCAGAAAAGAAGAGGGGACAGAATGCGTTCTGGGCGAAACTTCGGTTGAATGCTGACAACCTAAATGCTGCGATAACGGCGTAAAGTTCTTGGCGATCTCACCCCTATTTATAGGTTTTAGGGATCAAAGGAATCGAACGGAAGGATCACAGTGGGTGGTAAGATTCTAAATGTAGTGTGAAATCAGCAGTTTCCTTAAGCCAAATGAGGTTGTCACTGACATGGATGAGGAGGGCAGTCCTTACTTGGACAAATTATCAATAAGCTCAATACCAGATACAAGGTGACAGTATAATTGAGCAAGTATGGGTCCAGTATGTTGGCTGATTTGCTTTCGTGTGTTGCATATGAAAAAAAAGCTGGCTTGATTTACACCAGTTACAAGAAGTGTTGTTAATTATTCTTTGTGAACTCCTCATCAGGTTTACCACAAATTGGTTTTTAATTTAGTAGAACTGGAAGGGTGTTGTCCAGTGGGAACCACTTCATACAGGCGCAACGTCAGAAACAATCAAGGTTTATCTTAGTAACTGCAGACCTTGCATACTAAGTTGTCCCTAACAGCCATGTAGGCATCCGTATTTCAGGGGGTAGGGAAGCTCATCTTGTAAACTGGATGTAAGATTAGCAGACAGGTGTTTTGATGTTGCGAATCTATGGATTGTACCAGCTGAATTGAAGAGCCCAACTTTCACCAAAAGGAAAGAAATAACTGGGCCATAGATTTGCCACAAATCAAAGCTCTTAATGCACCCAGCCCTCCCCCTACCTTCCACTGTGGGCTCAGCTTGTGAAAAGGAGTTGAGGGTGGAAGAATGGCAAAATGTTTTTTAACTTTTTGTAGTGGACCAATTCCCTCTTTGTTTGGACAAACCAACATCCCAACAATTAAAAGTCCACAAGCCACTAACTGCTGCACTGAGATAATATTTCGGACGCAGGCAACAGAATCCACTGTCCAAACTTTAAAGTTGCGTTTTTATGGTTTTATTTTATGTCCATTGTGGCAAGCAAGAACAAGATCCTCATTATTTAGTTACGTCACCTGCTTGCTTCTCCTGCTCTAGTAAAAAAAACCATAGGCTCACCCCCAGTGCATGCTGGTTCCTATACCAGTCTCTTTATTTATATGAAACAAATGGCCCTACAACTTTTACTGACTAATTTAACAAGGTAACTCAAACAAAAAAAACATTGAAACAATATTAACCTAAAATAAACATTGTTAAATACACCCGAAAAATATAAGTAAAATACACAAACGTGACAAATGTCAAATAATAAAAATAAGAACATAGCTCCACAGAAAGTTATTGCTGCAACTGCAGGTTCGTGTAACTACTCAGTCATAGAATTGAATTACGGGAACTAAAACAAATGCCGGAATCCTAAATTATGGATAGCCGAGTTGTGGGGATCTAAAAGGTAACACTAAGGGGATAAAACACTAAAACTCTGGGACTCCGGGCTGAACGCCGCGGGATCACCCCAGCCCGAGGAAAACACAAAACCACATGACTTTCCGTGAGAAAGACAATTCGATTCTTGAAAGGAAAACGTTGATTCCAGACACATTTAAATGTAGCCATTGTGGGTGGGATTATTAAATTATTAAGGAAATAGAAAAGGGGGGGAGGGGTGGGGGTAAAGAAAGGGTACAGGAAAGGGAAGGGATGAGAAGAGGAAAGAGAGGAGAGAGACCCCCCAACGATGCCCGCTGAGCAGCACTGGTGCGACAGGGGATAGGAACAACTCCTTTAAAGGAAAACACTCTGAACAGAACCAGGCTCTAGAGGGGCCATTTCAAAACTGTCGGGACTGGTTTGGGGGGTGAGGGTGAAAGAGAGAATGGGGGGGGGGGGGGGGGGGGGGAGGGGGGGGGGGGGGGGGGGGGGGGGGGGGGGGGGGGGGGGGGGTGCAAGGTTGTTAGAGTTAAAGGTAAAGTACGATCAACGGTTGAGGGGGAAAGGGTGACATCAGCAGAAGGAAAAGTAAGAAACTAGAAAAAGCAGGAGTGCTCTTTCTCCAGAAGAAGCGGAAGCGTTTTTTTCTTCTTCTCCGTGATCTTTTTCCACGAAGCACTCTTTTCGCTGGAGAGGGTTTCGTAACTCGTCAATTGTTTGGTGTTTTCCTTCTCAAGTTTCCTGCATGTTGTCTCCATTTCTCTAATTTGGCTTGTTTTTCTGCGAGCCTTTTCGTTTCAGTTCTTTTACATTTGGCCTCCTGCAGAAGCTGTGCCTCCCCGGTTGGGGGGGGGGGACCACCACACTCCTGCCTTCGCTTTTTGGTTAAAAAGAAAAAAAAAAAAAGTAACACCCCCCAAACTGGGTTGTAATTTTGTTGTGGTGCGTCTTGTAACTGCTGGACTTCCGCGCGAGTTCTGGAAGTGTACCTGCAGGTCTTTTGGTTGTTTTCTCTACTTGCTGCTTTAACATCTGCACCTCAGTGTTTTTGTTTGCACTTTCAAGTTCGTGGAAAGTGTCTCCAGTTCTGTGTGTTGTCTCTCAAGCAAGGTCACGAAGCTGTCTCGCATCTCGGACAGGTGTTTGTGCACGGTTTTTCTTTTCCCCTCGCAGCTCATGTTTGGTTTTGGAGTTCATTTGTTAGAAAAAAACGTGCGTGCAGTGGTTGTGGTTTGTCCGCGCAAAGGCCTGGAGAAGTGGTTGATCTGCTTTCGGCTTTGATTCGCCATTGTGCTTTGTCTTGTAGGGAATCCTTATTTTCTTTGCACTGTTTTAGCAAGCTTTTAGTTTCACGCGGTGTAGTGTGCCGCCACGCCTTCAAAGCGGGTGGGGGTCCGTTTCTTCTAGTGTAATGTCTAGTTGCGTTTTGTTTCCTTGAAGCAACGCGTTAGTTTTGTTCAGTGTTTTTTATCAAGCTGCGACGGCAGTGCTGTGGTATCTTTCCCTCCATGCCGTGCAGTTGGCGCGGCTTTAGGGCCATTGGTTCTTTTTTTCTTGGGGAGTTCTATTGATTTATTCGCAGAGCTTCATCAAGCTTTTATTTGCAAGGCGGCCGGGTGGGTCTCGAGGTCCTGAGCTTGCAATCCATATCGTCTTTTTCATGAAGTCTGTTGCGCTGTCCTTTCTAAGAAACCTAAACCCTTCCTTTCAAGCACTTTTTTCCATGTATCTCAGTGCAGCTTGGAATTTTTATGACCAGTTTGTGTTCGTCTCTGGAGGATTCTGATTTGTTTGCAGAGCTTTCATCCAGCTTGACTTACAGCTCCTGAATCTTTTTTTCCCCTCTCCTTTCTCGTTTTTCTTTTCTGTTGGAAGGAATTGTCGTTTGTGGGGTTGTTTCGGGTTCGGTTATTGAGCTTTGCTTGGAGCGCAAAGATCCGTCCCCGCATGGCCGAGGAGTTCCATTCTTTCATCCGTTATAATATCTTTCCCTTGCAGAAGCTTCTGAAAAGGTTTATCGGCTTCAGCGGTCACGGACCGCACAGTGGAGCTCTCAGTGAGATAATCTCCGTTCGGTGTTTAAAAAAACTTTCCCAGATGTAATTGGTGTACTCTGGCTGGGCGGGGGGTTTCACCCCCCCGCGTATTGGGATTGTTTCATGGAGAGTTTCCGAAGCATTTGTCTTTCCGAGCACATCTTCTGCGTTGAGTATCGCCTTCTCGGTTTGCAAAGAGGAGCGCGGGGGCTGTAACGTGTTCGCTTTTTGTCTGCTTTCTGTGGAGACATGTGGAATCTGTTAACAGTGACGCTGAAAAGGATCCAAAAAGGGCTTCTCTGGCAACGTGTCGTTTGAAATCTGCAAACATAATGCTTAGCGAAGAACGGACTAAAAGTTTCTTGCGTCGCAACCCCTAGGTATAGGTTTTAGTAGCAAAGGATCGGATGAGGATCACAGTGGGTGGTAAGAATGCTTAATTGTGTGTGCCTCACAGTTAACGTAAGAGCCAATGAGGTTGTCCAAATGACATTTGTGGGAGGGCAGTCGTTACCTGGACAAATTACAAATAGCTGTCAATACAGTAAAAATGGTGACAGTATAATGGACAATGATAAATATGTGTGCCGAGTAATGTTGCTGATTTTCTTTACTTTTTGCATATGAAAATAAAAGCTGGGCTGAGTTTAACAACCAGTACAGAGAAGTGTTTGTGAATTATTCGTTTTGAATCCTATCAGGTTACCACAAATTGTTGTTTTTTTAATTTAGTAGAACTGAAACATGTGGGTTTTTGTCGTGGTAAACAATTCATAATCAACGTCGAAAACATCAAGTATTCTTAGTACTGCAGACTTGCAAGTACATAAGTTGTGCCTAAAAGTCAGGTAGGGAAATCCGTAGTTCAGGGGTCGGGAAGCCTCATCATGTAACTGGATGTAAGATTAGCAGACGAGGGTTTGATGTTGCAGAATCGATGGAGTTGTAAAACCAGCTGATTGAAGAGCCAAACTTTTCACCAAAGGAAGAACGACTGGCCCCTAGATTGCCCAATCAAAGCTCTTAATATGCCACCAGCCCTCCCATACATTCACGGTGTGCTCAGCTTGTAGAAAAGATTTGAGGTGGAAGAAATGGCAAAAATGTTTTTACTTATGTTGTAGTGGGCAATATCCTTTTGTTTGAAAAACCAAACAGCCCACAATTAAAAAATCAACAAGCACACTGCTGCAGGGATGAGAATAATAGTTTCGGACGCAGCAAACAGAAGTCCACTGTCCAAACTTTAAAGTTGCGTTTTTATGGTGTTATTTTATACAGTTTTGGCAAGAGCATAAACAAGAATCCATTGTTTTAGTTACGTCCTGCTGCTTCTCAATGCTCTAGTAAAAAACCATAAAATGCTCAACCCAGTGCATGCTGGTAACACTATACCATTCCTCTTTATTTATAGAAACAAAATTGCCCTAACACAGCTTTTACGAACTAATTTACAAGGTAAACAGCAAACAAAACAAAACATTGAAACAAATATTAAACTACATAAACTTGTAATAAACCCCAAATATAGTAAATAACAACAAACTTAAAGCTAATTTCAAAAGAATAAAAAAGAAGAACAAATAGCTCAACAGAAAATTATGGCATGCAGACTGGAATGTTACTGTAAAACTACTCAGTCTAGAATGATTACGATATGGAACTAAAACAAATGCCTGAATCTAAATTATGGATATCCTTTGTGGTGGAGCTAAAATGTAACACTAAATGTGATTAAAACACGTAAAAACTAACTCGGACGTCCGGGGCTGAAACGACAGCGGGGATTCACCAGACCGAGGAAAACACAAATACACATGAATCGGGAGAAAGACAATGCATTCTTGAAATGAAGATGTTGAATCAGACACATGTTAAAATGTAGCAAATGGTGTTTATTATTCATTATTAGGAAATAGAAAAGGGGGGAAGGGGTGGGGGGTAAAGAAGAGGGTAAAGGAAGGTGGATAGAAAGGAGGAAAGAGGAGGAGAGAGACCCCACTAATGCCCGCTGAGCAGCACGGGGGAGACAGTGGATAGGAACAACTCCCTTTAAAGGAGAGAAACCGAGGACAGAACCAGGCTCTAAGGGCCAGTCAACTGTCGGGACTGGTTTGGGGGATTGAGGGTGAAAGATAGAAGGGGGTGGTGGGGGGGGAGGGGGGGGGGGGGGGCGGGGGGTTGGGGTGGTTGGGTGGGGGGGTGTGGGGGGGGGGGGGGGGGGGGGGGGGTGCAGTGTTAGGAGTTAAGGTGAAAATTACGATGCAACGTGGAGGAGGAATACAAGGGTGACATCAGCAGAGGGAAACTTAGAAAACTTAGAA
>NW_024387174.1:146449-352896 GCF_900408965.1 Simochromis diagramma
GAGAGTTGTTTAATGACACCTCTTGTTATCTCCTCAATATGTGAAGGAACCAATGCAGAACTAAGTTGGAGAAATGTGGGGGAAATAGGAGACTGATTCACATATCTTTTGGGACGGTCCACAATTCAAGGCTATCTGATAAGAAGCAAGAGAAGAACCAGAGAAAATCCTACAAGTTTTAAAAAAAAAAAGTCGCCAAACCTTTTTTATGAAACCCCAACCCCCATAAAAAATTGCTCTTGTTTTCTCTTGGGAGTTATACCTGGAGAGAGGTACACCATAGATGAAAAATAGATACTGAAGCTAAGAAAAGGATAACTGTGAATGGAAACAAACAAACTCACCATCCATAACCATGGAAACAGAGACGGAAAAGAGTTCAATCCAAATGAGATGCCAGCAAGCCTGCAACTGAAGGTGGAGCTCTCCACTAGAGAGGATGTGTGGCCAGATACTGTGGGTGAATGAACACGAACTTTTGAAACATGTAATATAAAAGCTATAATCTCCCCACGACATATCATTGAAAATCGTGGTCTGTTTTTTTCCCCCTCTCTCTCTTAAATGGTCTTATGTCAGAGAATGTTAATATGTTGCTTGTTTGTTTGGTTATGACACAAAAATTACTAATAAAAAGCCCTCCCCAAAAAAGTTGATCTTATAATGAATAAAAACGACAATTTAAACAAAGGTGAGCTGTATTTATGGATTGCCATGCTTAGCAACAAAAAAACAACTAAAATTAATTAATCAAACCCAAACGAGATAAAAAAATAAAACAGTTCAAGACTTTGAACTGGAAACTAAACTAAAAAATAGGGGGTAAATCTTATTTTTAGTGATCTCTCTGCTGATTTTCATAAATGTCCCTCTGACATTTGGCCTCCATATAACAATAATATTTAAAGCTCAAAAGAACTGAAACTACTAAAAACTCACACTGAAAGAAGAAAATTCACTCTGGAGAGCATAACTGACACTAAACTGACCTTAAAAGTCAAAATGGAATGAAAAATAAAAACGAGAAAATTCAAAACTAATAACTCGTATAAAAGGTCACCTCCATCTTTATCACAGTCCTGTATTCAGTAGCAGTTCTTCTTTAAAAATAAGGGTTAATCTTTATTTAATTCAATAAAGTAATTAATATATTACACACAATTAAATAAAAAGTCCCCCATTCAGAGTGCTGTTCACCTTAATTAAGACTAGTAATTAGGTTTAAGAAAAAATAGAATGAAAAAGGTTTTTTAAAGGAATTATTTTTAATAAACAGCTGACATACCTGAAACAAACTGATATTCACATTTATTTATTCATGAGCTAATTTAGGTCTAAGTTCTTATTCTGTTGATCTCTTTAAGGTCGACGTTTGACATAAACAATTAACAAAACCACATAACCTGTACATTTGTAATGATCTGTTTATACAGAGACGGGTTCTTTCTTTAAAAAAAGGAAAAAAAGAATAAACATCACTGATCTGCAAAGCATGCAGGAAGATATGTACATTTGCATTAGAACGTTTCCCGCCCCGTCACAGCAGCTTTCGAGAGCAGCGTCCTTCTGTTCCAGTGCACTAAACCACAAATCTCCGAGTGTACATGGCTGGCACGTTTATGGCTCGTTTTCTTTAACACACACCTTCACTCTCGTTTCAAACAAACATTCGTTCACATCTCTAGATGTACCTTAATTTCTTTCATGCACATTTTTAAGGACATGAAGTAATCATAACATCTCTAAGAGTTTGACTTCTCTTCCTGCTACAGTCTGGTCTGCAGGCTCAATACTGGCTGAACAACCTTTCGTGGGCATCCATGAGCTTATTTGCCTCTTGCAGTGACTCACACCGAAGCACAAGAAAATGATCACAGAATTATAAGTAAACATTATGCTAGGAAATAAGACATTAACACTCTGTTTTTTATTGAAAGTGTAAATATATTTTTTTAAGTTAAATGAATGTGCATTTGATGATGGATTGATACGGATAGTGTAATGATTATATCTGAGAAATCTCTTGTACGGTCTCGAGTTCCTTAAAGGGGGAGAAACAAAACTCATACAGAACCAGAGTTTCATGACACTGAAACTTTTAGTGGCACTTTCCCGGCGCGTGTAACGTGCGAAGGCTGATATCAGAAACGTGAAGCTGCATTTGTGGATTGATGAAAATACCAAACTAAAATGGCGAAGCGTGTAAGGCAGAAGTTTAGCCCTCAGTAGCACACGCTGGAGGACCCAAAATCTCCCATGTTCAGGACGGAGATCCTCTGTGAGAAAAAACAGCACATCAGACTTTACGTGTGGATACGACTCCTGACGACGTGGTCATTACGAATTCTTACCCTTGTTACAGTCACTTGTGTAATGAGCCCTTTTTCCAGCTTCGTGTTTATCTGATCCAGCTTCCTCCATCGTACAGAAGTCGTGAAACACAAAGCAGGAGTGCTCTTTCTCCAGAAGAAGCGGAAGCGTTTTTTTCTTCTCTCCGTGATCTTTTCCACGAGCACTTTTTTCTCTAGGATGAGGTTCGTAACTCATCAATTGTTTGTGTGTTTTCCTTCTCAAGTTTCCTGCATGTTGTCTCCACTTCTTCTAATTTGGCTTGTTTTTCTTCGCCTTTCTTTCAGTTCTTTACATTTGGCCTCCTGCATAAGCTTTGCCTCGTGCATCTCTGTATAACTGTGTTGTAATTTGTTGTGTGCGTCTTGTAGCTGCTGACTTCTCTCGAGTTCTTGAAGTGTACACTGCAGGTCTTTGGTTGTTTTCTCTACTTGCTGCTTTAACATCTGCACCTCAGTGTTTTTGCACTTCAAGTTGTTGGAAAGTTTCTCCAGTTCTGTGTTTTTTCTCAGCATGTCACTGAGCTTACTCTGCATCTCTGAGCATTGTTTTTGCACTTTTTTCTTTTCCCCCTCCAGCTCAGTTGTTTTGGAGTTCAGTTTGTTATAACGGTCTTGCAGTTGTTGGTTTTTCCTCTCAAAGTCCTGGAGAATTTGTTTATCTTCTTTCTGCTTTATTTCCCATTGTTCTTTGTCTTGTAGGAAATCCTTATTTCTTTGCACTGTTTTATCAAGCTTTATTTTCAGCGCGGTGTATTTTCCTCCACGCCTTCAAGCTTGGAGTCCGTTTCTTTCTGTTTAATTTCTAGTTGCTTTTTCTTGAAGCAACTCTTTATTTTTGTTCAGTGTTTTATCAAGCTTCGCCTGCATGCTTGTACTTTCCCTCCATGCCTTGCAGTTTGCGCTGCTTTATGTCCATTTGTTCTTTTTCTTGGAGGAGTTCTTGATTTTTTTGCAGAGCTTCCACAAGCTTTATTTGCAAGGCTTCCTTGTGTTTCTCGCTGTCCTGAAGCTTGCAATCCATATCTTCCTTTTTCATGGTCTGTTGCGCTTTCTTTCGAAGAAACTCAACCCTTCCTTTCAGCACTTTTTCATTTATCTCAGTGCCTTGGAGTTTTATGACCAGTTGTTTCTTCTCTTGGAGGAGTTCTTGATTTTTTTGCAGAGCTTCATCCAGCTTTACTTGCAGCTCCTGAATCTTTTTTCCCTCTCTTTCTCGTTTTTCTTCTGTTGGAGGATTTCTTCTGTTGGTTTTTCTTGTACTTTATTGAGCTTTGCTTGGAGCTCAAAGATCCTTCCCCGCATGTCTAGGAGTTCCATTTCTTTCTCCTTTATAATATCTTCCTTATCGAGAAGCTGTCTGAACAGTTTATCTGCTTCAGCGGTCCTTCTCTCACAGTGCTCTCTCAGTAGATAATCTCCGATCGTTGTTTAAAAAAACTTTCCCAGATGTAATTGGTGTACTCTGGCTGGGGCGGGTGTCGCGTATTGTGATTGTTCATGAGATTTTCCTCATGCATTTCTTCCGAGCACATCTTCTGCAGTTGAGTATCGTCTTTCGATTGCAAAGAGGAGCGCTGGGCTTTACGTTTTCTCTTTTTTTCTGCTTTCTTGGAGACATGTTGGAATCTGTTAACAGTGACTCTGAAAAGGATCCAAAAAGGGCTTCTCTGGCGAACGTTCGTTTGAATGCTGCAAACATAAATGCTGCGAATAACGGACTAAAAGTTCTTGCGTCTCACCCCTATTTAAGGGTTTTAGGATCAAAGGATCGAAGGATCACAGTGGTGGTAAGATTCTAAATGTGTGTGACATCACAGTTCCGTAAGCCAATGAGGTTGTCACATGACATTTGTGAGAGGGCATTCTTTACTTGGACAAATTATCAATAAGCTTTCAATACCAGTAACAATGGTGACAGTATAATTGACAATTATGTGTCCAGTATGTTGGCTGATTTGCTTTTACTTTTTGCATATGAAAATAAAAGCTGGGCTGATTTTAACACCATTACAAGAAGTGTTGTTAATTATTCTTTTTGAATCCTAATCAGGTTACCACAAATTGTTTTTTAATTTAGTAGAACTTGAAATGTTTGTCAGTGGGTAAACAATTCATAATGCAAAGTCAGAAACATCAAGTTATTCTTAGTACTGCATACTTGCAATACATAAGTTGTCCTAACAGTCATGTAGGGCATCCGTAGTTCAGGGGGTCGGGAAGCTCATCTTGTAACTGGATGTAATATTAGCAGACGGGGGTTTGATGTTGCAGAATCTATGGAGTTGTACCATGCTGAATTGAAGAGCCCAACTTTCACCAAAGGAAAGAACTAACTGGCCCCTAGATTGCCCAATCAAATCTCTTAATGCCACCAGCCCTCCCCTACCTTCACTGTGTGCTCAGCTTGTAGAAAAGAGTTGAGTGTGGAAGAAATGGCAAAAATGTTTTTTACTTTTTGTAGTGGCAATTCCTTTTGTTTGACAAACCAAACATCCCACAATTAAAAGTCCACAAGCCACTGCTGCACTGAGATAAATTTCGTACGCAGGCAACAGAAGTCCAGTGTCCAAACTTTAAAGTTGCGTTTTTATGGTTTATTTTATCCAGTTTGGCAAGCAATAACAAGATCCATTTTTAGTTACGTCCTGCTGCTTCTCCTGCTCTAGTAAAAAACCATAGGCTCACCCCCAGTGCATGCTGGTCCTATACCAGTCTCTTTATTTATAGAAACAAAATGGCCCTACAGCTTTTACTGACTAATTTAACAAGGTAACATCAAACAAACAAAACATTGAAACAAATATTAACCTACAAATAAACTTGTAAATAAACCCCAAAATATAAGTAAACTAACAACAAACTTTAACTAATTTCAAAATAATAAAAAATAAGAACAAATAGCTCCAACAGAAGTTATTGCTGCAGACTGAAGGTTCTGTAAACTACTCAGTCATAGAATGATTACGATATTGAACTAAAACAAATGCCTGAATCCTAAATTATGGATATCCTATTGTGGTGATCTAAAATGTAACACTAAATGTGATTAAAACACTAAAACTCTGGACTCCGGGGCTGAACGACCGCGGGGATCACCAGCCCGAGGAAAACACAAAATACACATGACTCCGTGAGAAAGACAATTCATTCTTGAATGAAGACGTTGATCAGACACATTTAAAATGTAGCCAATTGTGTTTATTATTAAATTATTAAGGAAATAGAAAAGCGGGGGAATAGAAAAGGGGGGAGGGGTGGGGGTAAAGAAGAGGGTAAAGGAAAGGGATAGAAAGGAGGAAGAGAGGAGAGAGAACCCCAACTATGCCCTCTGAGCAAGCACTGGGTGCGACAGTGGATAGGAACAACTCCCTTTAAAGGAAGAAACCTATGACAGAACCAGGCTCTAGAGGGGCCAGTCAACTGTCGGGACTGGTTGGGGGGTGAGGGTGAAAGAGAGAGAGAGGGGGGGGGCAGGTGTTAGGAGTTAAGGTGAAAATTACGATGCAACGGTGGAGGAGAAAGACGGGTGACATCAGCAGAAGGAAAAGTAGAAAACGTAGAAAAAGCAGGAGTGCTCTTTCTCCAGAAGAAGCGGAAGCGTTTTTTCTTCTTCTCCGTGATCTTTTCCACGAGCACTCTTTTCTCTAGGATGAGGGTTCGTAACTCATCAATTGTTTGTGTGTTTTCCTTCTCAAGTTTCCTGCATGTTGTCTCCACTTCTTCTAATTTGGCTTGTTTTTCTTCGAGCCTTTCTTTCAGTTCTTTACATTTGGCCTCCTGCATAAGCTTTGCCTCGTGCATCTCTGTATAACTGTGTTGTAATTTGTTGTGTGCGTCTTGTAGCTGCTGACTTCTCTCGAGTTCTTGAAGTGTACACTGCAGGTCTTTGGTTGTTTTCTCTACTTGCTGCTTTAACATCTGCACCTCAGTGTTTTTGCACTTCAAGTTGTTGGAAAGTTTCTCCAGTTCTGTGTTTTTTCTCAGCATGTCACTGAGCTTACTCTGCATCTCTGAGCATTGTTTTTGCACTTTTTTCTTTTCCCCCTCCAGCTCAGTTGTTTTGGAGTTCAGTTTGTTATAACGGTCTTGCAGTTGTTGGTTTTTCCTCTCAAAGTCCTGGAGAATTTGTTTATCTTCTTTCTGCTTTATTTCCCATTGTTCTTTGTCTTGTAGGAAATCCTTATTTCTTTGCACTGTTTTATCAAGCTTTATTTTCAGCGCGGTGTAGTTTTCCTCCACGCCTTCAAGCTTGGAGTCCGTTTCTTTCTGTTTAATTTCTAGTTGCTTTTTTTCTTGAAGCAACTCTTTATTTTTGTTCAGTGTTTTATCAAGCTTCGCCTGCAGTGCTTTGTACTTTCCCTCCATGCCTTGCAGTTTGCGCTGCTTTATGTCCATTTGTTCTTTTTCTTGGAGGAGTTCTTGATTTTTCGCAGAGCTTCTCAAGCTTTATTTGCAAGGCTTCCTTGTGTTTCTCGCTGTCCTGAAGCTTGCAATCCATATCTTCCTTTTTCATGGTCTGTTGCGCTTTCTTTCGAAGAAACTCAACCCTTCCTTTCAGCACTTTTTCATTTATCTCAGTGCCTTGGAGTTTTATGACCAGTTGTTTCTTCTCTTGGAGGAGTTCTTGATTTTTTTGCAGAGCTTCATCCAGCTTTACTTGCAGCTCCTGAATCTTTTTTTCCCTCTCTTTCTCGTTTTTCTTCTGTTGGAGGATTTCTTCTGTTGGTTTTTCTTGTACTTTATTGAGCTTTGCTTGGAGCTCAAAGATCCTTCCCCGCATGTCTAGGAGTTCCATTTCTTTCTCCTTTATAATATCTTCCTTATCGAGAAGCTGTCTGAACAGTTTATCTGCTTCAGCGGTCCTTCTCTCACAGTGCTCTCTCAGTAAGATAATCTCCGTTCGTTGTTTAAAAAAACTTTCCCAGATGTAATTGGTGTACTCTGGCTGGGGCGGGTGTCGCGTATTGTGATTGTTCATGAGATTTTCCTCATGCATTTCTTCCAAGCACATCTTCTGCAGTTGAGTATCGTCTTCTCGATTGCAAAGAGGAGCGCTGGGCTTTACGTTTTCTCTTTTTTTCTGCTTTCTTGGAGACATGTTGGAATCTGTTAACAGTGACTCTGAAAAGGATCCAAAAAGGGCTTCTCTGGCGAACGTTCGTTTGAATGCTGCAAACATAAATGCTGCGAATAACGGACTAAAAGTTCTTGCGTCTCACCCCTATTTATAGGTTTTAGGATCAAAGGATCGAAGGATCACAGTGGTGGTAAGATTCTAAATGTGTGTGACATCACAGTTCCGTAAGCCAATGAGGTTGTCACATGACATTTGTGAGAGGGCATTCCTTACTTGGACAAATTATCAATAAGCTTTCAATACCAGTAACAATGGTGACAGTATAATTGACAATTATGTGTCCAGTATGTTGGCTGATTTGCTTTTACTTTTTGCATATGAAAATAAAAGCTGGGCTGATTTTAACACCATTACAAGAAGTGTTGTTAATTATTCTTTTTGAATCCTAATCAGGTTACCACAAATTGTTTTTTAATTTAGTAGAACTTGAAATGTTTGTCAGTGGATAAACAATTCATAATGCAACGTCAGAAACATCAAGTTATTCTTAGTACTGCATACTTGCAATACATAAGTTGTCCTAACAGTCATGTAGGGCATCCGTAGTTCAGGGGGTCGGGAAGCTCATCTTGTAACTGGATGTAATATTAGCAGACGGTGGGTTTGATGTTGCAGAATCTATGGAGTTGTACCATGCTAAATTGAAGAGCCCAACTTTCACCAAAGGAAAGAACTAACTGGCCCCTAGATTGCCCAATCAAATCTCTTAATGCCACCAGCCCTCCCCTACCTTCACTGTGTGCTCAGCTTGTAGAAAAGAGTTGAGTGTGGAAGAAATGGCAAAAATGTGGCGCTGAAAAGCTAAGAGAGAAAAAGAAATTATATATAAACCAACGTGTCAAATTAATGGACATGTTAGTTATTGGAGTTCTGGCTGCATTTTATATATCTATATTGTGTCCTTTTTATAATAAATAATAAAAAACATTATTTATCCTCACTGTATGAACATTGTTGGAGTCCTTGAAGTCTCGTCATGTTGAAGTTACTCATGTGATGTGATGTTGTTATAATGATCCAGCTGGTGTGCAGCCATCATATTAGAGTTCTCTTTCTTCTTCTGATTTTATACAATTTTTCTGTGATGGTGTCACATTTACAGTGGTCGCAACATTTGCACCTATAGGACCCTGAAAAACTGGTGCACAGACTTCAGAGTCTAATAAGTGTCACCACTGTAACCACTGCATAATGCAAACCATGACACGAGTTTAGTCTTGGTGTGAACTCATTTTGGTTCATAGACGCCAATCTGACCTTAAGTGGAACAGACCCATAAAACTAATGCGTAATAAATAAATCAAACTTCTTCCATCATCATTCTTTGGTAGGAAGTCATAAATAGGAGTTAAATTCAGACTCGCACAGGCTCACCTCTGCACCACTGGCTTCTCCTGTAACCCTGCATGTTTCTAAGGTTTGTTTTCTTTCTTTTTTTTCTTGTTGTTCTTGTGCTTTTTGTCCTCAGGTGAGGTTTGAAGTGTCTGTGTGGTGCAGCTGGTCTGGTCTGTCCAGGCTGCACCACACAGACACTTCCAATCACCACACATCAAAGTACAAAGCGTATGACGTCATCACATTCTGTGTTAGGAAGTCACATTTAGGAGTTAAATTCATTGTTCATCATACTCAAGAAATCTTTCTGTTATCTTGATTAACTTATCCCAACATTGTCAATCAGACTAAGTGATCACATGATGCTAGTTATCAACTCTATAAGGTAAACCAGGGTTTCCCATTTTAGCTACTAGCCTGTTTACATGAAAGGGGGTGGCGTTGGGGGCATCTGACCAATCACATACAGAGCAGCAGAACAGCTGACTTTACAAAGAAAGATAAAACTATAAACATGAAAAGGTTAAACACTTGTATTAATAAAGTTGAAATAGGAACTAAAAGTTCTTTTGCTGAGCTCTGTTGATGTTTACCAGTCTGGGAGAAAATACAAGCATAAATACAAAAATGGGCGTGGATATACTGGGAAAAGCATGTCGAATGATGAGCAGTGATACAGGAGACCAAGAGGAATTGCTCAGATAAGATTAAATGCTTTCATGGACGAGGACATGCTAGGGACAAGCGTTGCAGACAAAAGAAAAAAACGAGATTAATGTTTACAGAGGAATTCAAAATGTTGTGAAATTGTTCTGCAGACAAATGGGAAAAGTCAAAGAATGAAGTTGAATTTAAGAATCTAAACTGATTAGACTACTGATGCTCATCAATGGAAAGATCCTCCCACTATCCATGGCACAGCAGTCCAAAGGGATCTTTCAGGTACTTGTTGTAAAGCAGTTTTCCAGAGAACTGATTGGTAGCTAAGTGGTGATTTCATACTTGTTGATCCGTAATCTCAAACACAACCTGCTCTGAAGCAGGTTTGCTCTACAGTTTAAGTCACTATGGTGATATACTCCAGTAAGAAGTGAGCTACCTTCATAGTACCTCTGTACTCATACCTGTGTGTTTCTTTGGCATTGCTTGTAGATGTGTTTTAAAATGCAGCTGCAGTGCATTTTAAAACCTTAAGGAAGCTGTTATTGATATGGTGTAGATTAGCCAACAGATTTCTTTTTTCTTTTTACCTGATGGACACAATGCAGTGTAGTAGCCCTGCCCCTCGTTATGGTTTGTTCTTCATCATTCACTCACTGTGCGTCGATATGCTGGATGTCTCCACAAACAGTTCTCTGCATGCAGATGCAGTTTTTCTTCATTTGGAGCTTTGTGGGAGCTGAGTTCTGTTTACAGAGATGTTAGTGGTCCTGTATGTGACCTGTCACATTTTATTTATTAAACAGACCACCTTGCAGTGTAGCTTCCACGTTAGCTGAGGTTTGTTTTATTATTTGTTTTTGCTTGTTTTTATTATTCTTGCTGATGATTTGTATTATCTAAATGTAAGGTTCATTCATATCAGTTTGCTTATTTAATTTAATACAGTTTTTTTTTGCCTTTGTCTTTGTCTCCATAACTGATAGTCTCTTATATCAGATTCTGCTCATAAGGTTACTTTAACATTTGAGGCCACGTTATGATTGGTTTAGGTGGCAGCACAAGCAGCTTCACTTGCATAATTTTTTTTTTTTAAAATAACATCTGAAGTAATTTAATGAGGAATGAGTCATCCAGTTCAGCTCTGGTATTATGATAATATAATATGTGCTTCAGTCTTAAACAAGCACAGAATTTAATGAGCTGCTTCTTCCCGACTCCCTGATTTCTGCACAGCTGGATTATTGTACCAAAGAAACTGTTTCTGTAATATTTCTGTGAAATAAAGTAATCCACTAAAACCCAGTGAGTGTTGGTTAGCTAAGATTTGTTTTTGTTGTTGATGGAATCGAAACACTCAGAAACGTCATTAATATTCGCTCGTCCTGCTGCAGACTTTTCTATCCAATCTAACAGTGAGAGCGAGCATGTGGTGCCCCACCCACTGGCTACAGGCCACATATTTCTGCAGATAAAGGCACCACCGTATTTGCCTTTATTCCGATGAAATGTCCTCTAAAGGACGCCCACACAATTGATGAGAAGTCAGAGACCAGATGCCGATATTGTAATTCCATTAGAAAAAAGGCTGCACTTAAGTAGGGAAGATATGTGTAGGGTTTTTAAGGCCATTGCAGTCCCAAATGGAGGCAGATGGGGTATGTGAAGTTCAATATCTGTGGGCTGAGCACCCTGATACCACAACTCAAGATTTCTGTTTCTGCGTTATCAAAGGTAGCCGGTCAGAATATTCTGGATAATCCTTCATAATTGATCAGAATTTGCCAAATAGACTTAACATGGTGTTAAGTCTGTCACATCATTTATGAAAGTCAAAGGTTAAAGTGTGATTTTCATCAAGAAGAACTTGAAAAGAGAAACTACATGACTATGACTTGACATTAGGCACAGACAGGAATGCTCAAGCGGTATTAGCTGTTTGAAGGTACATTAGGAAAATGTTGAACGTAATGCACAACAAGCACCTTATTTCCTCCACAGAAGGTTGATAATTAACCTTTAACCTGCGTCACTGTGATGTGTGAATACTTCTGCTACTTTACGAACTATTGTAATCATAAAACACTTTTAAAGTCTGTATACTCCAATGATTTAAAAACAATAATACAGCAAACATTTAAAACCAATCTCATGACCAAGGGCGCTGCTGGCTTCAGGACCATGCAATAATCCATGTGTGGTTTGCATTTGTATTATAATACAGTCTGTAAGAAAGCCTTTTGTTATATTATTGAGAATATTGATCAACTAATTGTGATGGTGATGGTGCTCATCCGTCTTTTATCACTCACTGCATTTTAACACAGTTTGCTCACCGTACATTCCAGTTTCTGGTCGCTGAAACCAGTCAGACCTGAGCTCCTGGGGGCCTCCCTCAGGTGAATGTTGTTTTTTAAACTTCGTACCGCTTACAAAACTTCCCCAGCAGAACAATTGGTTTCAGGTTTATTCCTGTAAAGAGTTTGTACATGATAGATAGTTGTTTTGTTTTTTTTAATATTGGACACATAATCAGGAAAACACAAAAGGGAAACATTTGTCTTCTTTCTTTTTCATTTTCCCAGCACTAGTTTATTACATCACAGCTTAAAACACTGATTCCAGTATTCAACTAGTTATACATCATTTCCATCCCTTCTTCTTACTGTGTTGAGCCGTCAGAGATGCTTCATATTTCCATGTTTTACAGGATTGTCTGCCTGGAGTCTGTCGTCATTGTGCTTAAATAGTAGTTTTGACTTTTCATGTAAATGTCAGGATAGGCAGCATCTTCTTTAACTAGTTCAAGCTGCCAAAATTAATCCAGAATTAAATTTTAATCCTCATAAAAGGCTGAAAATAATTTGTCTGAATCCAAAACAGTTAGATGTAGTTTGTTAATTTCCCTCGTTTTGTTATTACCCTAGAGTAGCTTTGGTGTATCTTTTCTCTCTCAGTTAATATTTATTATAAACATCCATCATAACAGCATATATGCAATTACTGGTCACTTTGTTAGGTACACCTTGTTGCTGACAGAACTGCGTCATGAAGTCATGTTCATTAATTGTTGACTTGAATCTGCCGTTCCACCTCATCCCAAAGGTGGTCTATTGGAGTACAGTGAACTCATCTTCATGTTCAAGAAACCAGTTTGAGATGATTTTGAGATGGAGTGGTACAGTCTATGATTTTAGGGGAAATCACTGAAAAAGAAATCATAGCTATTGTAGCAGAATCTAAAAACAAGACATCCATTGACTGATGGGTTAGACATGGTCATCGTAAAAAAGACCTTGGATTGTATAATCAAACCTCTCTGTTATATTTTTAATCTCTCATTTTATTCGGGTGTATTTCCTGACCGAATGAAAGTGGCAAAAGTTATCCCTCTTTATAAATCGGGAGACAGACATAGTTTTAATAATTATAGACCAGTATCATTGCTATCACAGTTTTCTAAAGTGCTTGAAAAACTCTTTGCACAAAGATTTGATAGTTTCATTGAAAAACATCAACTGTTAAGCGGAAGTCAGTACGGATTTCGATGGAACAGATCAACAGCAATAGCATTAATGAATACTATTGAAGACATTTCATCAGCAACACATCATAATAAATATACTATTCATTGATTTAAGAAAAGCTTTTGACACGCTGCAACACTCCATCTTGATTTCTAAGTTAAGAACTTATGGTGTGAGAGGAATAGTATTGAACTGGTTAAGCAGCTATTTACATAATAGGTTTCAGTATGTGCAGTGTTTAGGCAATTCATCTGATAGAATGAAAATAGAATGTGGGGTCCCTCAAGGTTCTGTTTTAGGACCAAAACTTTTTAATTTATATATAAATGACATTTGTGATGTGTCAAAAATGTTGAATTTTGTTTTGTTTGCAGACGATACAAATTTTTATTGTTCCGGAGAGAACTTGAAAGAATTGGCTAAAATTATGGTTATTGAAATGAAAAAAATGAAAAAATGGTTTGATGTAAATGAGTTATCACTGAATTTGGAAAAAACAAAGTTTATGATATTCGGAAACCGTGTAAAGGAGGAAGAGATAGTATTATCTATAGACGGAGTATTAATTGAAAGAGTGACATAATTCTGTTTTCTGGGTGTAATAGTGGATGACAAGTTAACATGGAAATCACATATTGAACATGTTAAAAAAAAGTTGGCTAAAAGTATTTATATCCTGGGTAATGTTAGACATATATTAGATTACAAGACAATGAGAATATTATATTTTTCATTGTTTCTACCCTATCTGAGCTATTGTGTTGAAGTATGGGGGAATACATACGTGACTAATATGAAACCATTATATTTATTACAGAAGAGAGCGCTTCGAATTATGCATAATGTTAAATATAGAGAACACACTAATAATTTGTTTATAAAATCGAAATTGTTAAAACTAGAAGACATAGTGAAATTACAGACTAACTATTATGTTTAGGGCGAAAAATAAAACACTACCTCTTAAGTTACAAAGTTTATTTGTATTGTGTTCAGAAAATGGGGACGGCAGAAGGAAGTTTTATTTTAAGCACCGGTTTGCTCGAACCACACAAAGGCAAATGTGTCCAACAGTCATAGGCATAAGAAACTGGAATTCTCTCAGTGATCATCTTAAGTGTTGTATAAATGTTTCTCAATTTAAAATCTGCTATAAGAATAAAATGATAAACCAATATGAAGAAGTTGAAAAGAATAGAATTTAATTGTAGAAAAATGATCTTTTAGTTTGATATTTAGTGGTATTGCTCATTGTTGAGTATATTGTTCTGTTTGCTTTGTTTTGTTATGTGCAGAAAATTGTCATAGTGTAATTTTGGTTGCCTACTTGTATTACCACAGATAGGGGGCAGGTATCAATAAGAATTTATTCTTCTTCCTGCTCCTTTTCATGCATGGAAACAGTGTTACTTTAATTGAAAGGAAGGTTGTGTGTGGGAATGCATTACTGCTGTGTGAAACAAAAAAAGACTTTTCCCCCCATTCCATGCAAGGCCACTTGGGTTGGCTGGAAGACTGTTTACTTAGCCTAGCAGGGCGAAGGACACTGTCTCAGCTGAACTCTGGACACACACACACACACACACACACACACACACACACACACACACACACTTACACTGATATGCACACACTGATCCCCCCTCCGTTTCCAAACGCCTTCGATGCTTGTGCCCTACCGGGGCAGATGGCAGTCGACTGGACCAGCGCAGACATGCTGCAGGATCGGATGCGCTGTCTACACCGGCTCTCTCTTACCCTTTACCCGCCCCTGTTGCTTATCTTGTGTTTCTATGGTGTATTGATAGTCATGTGCTTTTTGTGCTGAGGTGTTTTTTCTGTTATCAAACTGTTCTCCCACTAGGAGCTCAGTCTGAGTGGAGTTTTTTTTTCTCCTCCTCTCACCTCATGTTATGTATTTTTGTTGTTTTTTTCCTATCAGCCTACCTTTCTGACATGTCTCCCCAATGTGATGTTTGTGTAAAGTTGGTCAGAAGGTTTCTTTGTAAGTGCGCATGCGCCATTAGCGTGCTGCCTGCTGTAACCCTAATTTTCTTTGGGATTAATGAAGTATTCTGATTCTGATTTACCCATTAAGATTTTAAATGAAACGATAAACAAAGGCCAAGAAAACTGAGTTAAACTCCTGAGTCTACTATATATTTGCACCATGAAGAAATGAATTGTTTGCACCAGTAATAAATAATCAAATATATCAAATTATCATCAATATTTAAATAAATGAACCATCGCACCAAACAAAACAACAATTCAACAGACAGTTCTATAAAACTGTGGATGATTCAAAGTGCTGCTATAACTGCACAACAAAACTGCAGTGAGAAAAGCTTTGGATGTTCAGTTTAGTTATAATGACAGTTAAACAACTAAAATACTCGATTAAGTAGGTGAGAAAAAGTTACATTTACTGGATCAGTTTAAGACCAAAATACATTTGAATGAATTACTGACATGGACACTTTGTGAAAAATTACTAAACAGTTCAGGCAAAATTTTACTAAAACCTTGAATTAAACTGGAAAGTTTGCATTTAAACTCCACTGTGACTGTGTACACAGGAAAAACTACAAAATAATGTTTGTTTGTTTGTTTGTTTGTTTGTTTTTGTAAACACTGTGGACCGATCTGCATTTGTTGTTGCTAAATTTAAATATTTGTTACTATTTAATGATCATAATCTCATTTGAACATAGGTTTGATTTAGTGGAGTCAGTTGTTCCCATGCATCATTCTGTAAGTGTGAGAATGAACTAAGATTAGAAAATGTCAAAATATAAAGTTTGATTTATTTTTATTCATCACAGCATCCTAAACTTTGCTGAACTTTTTGAAAAATAGAATGAAATCACTGAGTGTTGACTGTCACATTTCAAAGCACCAAGTAAAGATAAACTATTAAACTTTAACTGGGTCAGACTTGTTACTGCATGATGTAATCACACATACCACACCCTGCATCATGTGATTGGCTCTTGGTCACTCTGTAAGAATATATCTCCCTTCACAGATGTGTCTGTATCAGGATGGGTCTAAAGGTGAACAAGAGCAGAGATCTGTTTCCCTTCAGAGCACAGAGGTAGTTTCTGTTCAGAGGAAGTCAAACTGTCTGACAGTCACTGAGAGACGGTGAAATGGCACAGCACATGAATCAAATGGATCAAACAAAAATCTGCTGTTCAGTCTGTTTGGATCTACTGAAGGATCCGGTGACTATTCCCTGTGGACACAGCTACTGCATGAACTGTATTAAAAGCTTCTGGGATGAAGAGGAAAAGAAGAAAATCTACAGCTGCCCTCAGTGCAGACAGACTTTCACAGCGAGGCCTGTCCTGATGAAAAACACCATGTTAGCAGATTTAGTGGAGGAGCTGAAGAAGACTGGACTCCAAGCTGCTCCTGCTGATCACTGCTATGCTGGACCTGAAGATGTGGCCTGTGATGTCTGCACTGGAAGAAAAATGAAAGCCTTCAAGTCCTGTTTAGTCTGTTTGACATCTTACTGTGAGAAACACCTTCAGACTCATTATGTAGCAGCTCAGTTAAAGAAACACAAGCTGGTGGAGCCCTCCAAGAAGCTCCAGGAGAACATCTGCTCTCGTCATGATGAGGTGATGAAGATGTTCTGCCGTACTGATCAGCAGAGTATCTGTTATCTCTGCTCTGTGGATGAACATAAAGGCCACGACACAGTCTCAGCTGCAGCAGAAAGGACTGAGAGGCAGAGAGAGCTGGAGGTGAGTCGACAAAACATCCAGCAGAGAATCCAGGACAGAGAGAAAGATGTGAAGCTGCTTCAACAGGAGGTGGAGGCCATCAATCAGTCTGCTGATCAAACAGTGGAGCACAGTGAGAAGATCTTCACTGAGCTGATCCATCTCATCCAGAAAAGAAGCTCTGATGTGAAGCAGCAGATCAGATCCCAGCAGGAAACTGAAGTGGATGTTTTACTGTCAGATCCACCAGAGCCAAAGACCAGAGCTGGATTCTTAAAATATTCATGTGAAATCACACTGGATCCAAACACAGCAAACAAAGAGCTGTTATTATCAGAGGGGAACAGAAAAGCAACAGTAATGGAAGAACAACAGTCTTATTCTGATCATCCAGACAGATTCAATTGGTGGTTTCAGGTTCTGAGTAGAGAGAGTCTGACTGCACGTTGTTACTTTGAAGTGGAGAGGAAAGGGAAAGAAGTTTTTGTAGCAGTCGCATACAAGAATATCAGCAGAAAAGGGATTAAATGTAAATTTGGACATAATGACAAATCTTGGGTATTAAATTGTAACAACAACAGCAGGTATTTTGTCCTTCTACAGCGTCTCTGAAACCATGACTCTCCTCCACAGAGTCCAGACCACATTCACTCAGCCGCTCTATGCTGGTCTGTTGGTTTACTATAATTATGGAGACACTGCTGAGTTGATTAAGCTCAAATAGATTGAAGTCTTTCATATTGTGGGTTTAAATCTGTTTTTTAGTTTCATTTTATTTTCTCTCCATCATTTCTGCACAGAGATCAGCTGTCAGTCAAACATTATGGGTGGTACCTCCACATCTTCTAGTTGTTCTCTTGATGTTTCTGAGTTTTTAAAGGAGATCTTTCCTGTGACTGTTTATGGAGGCTATCACTGCTCATCATCATTTTGATTTACTAAAATATTTCTCCACATGAAAATGTAAACTTCTCTATCCTCTAAATGTTTCTGGAATATTTGTATTGAACAATGTCGACATTTCTCTTCATGAGTATGGCAGACCATGTGTGTGTGTTTGTGTTTGTTTTTGTCAAAATCATCAAACAAATGAGGAAAAACTGTGATTTTAATGAATGAATTCATATATTGTGTTGATGTTTTATTGTGTGAATAAACTGGAAGGTTTGACTATAAATCAAACTTTGAACAAAGTCTTTTCTTCTGTCTTCATTCCAGGATCTCACTCAAATCTGATGCAGAAAATATGAAACTAATCTGAGAGAATAACTGAAGCAGTTTTCCTCCTGAAGCATCACAAAGTTCAGAGTTCATGTTTAGAGCAGAAGATTCAGCAGTCGCTCTGTGACCTTTCAACTTTCTTCACTAAAACAGCTTCATTACAGAGAAACAAGTCACATTTTCTTCATGTTCTTAAGTCCTTTCAAATGTTTGTAATGGTCCTTGAATGCAGCATCAGTGTCGCAGGTTTAAAAGGTCACTTTCTGTTGTGTTGAAAGATTTCCTTCAGATATGGTCTTTAATCAGTAAAGCCAGTGATACAGCAGTGTCATTAGCTGTGTTATTGGCACCAGGCTGTGTTTATGTATGTGTTTAATTCTGTCTGAGGATGTCTTCAGCATGAAATGATCATTTGCTCAGCTGCTGTGTCTCAAACGACTCCTACAGTCTTTGCTTATGTGACCAACTTTTAAACAACCAAAACAAATTCCCCTTTCCTTGATAAAAGTCAACTTATCTCGATGCATTTTAGCTTTAAACTGCTTACAATTCTCTAGTAAATGATTGCTGTGTGAACAAAACAAACAACTATGCAGAACAGTGGAATTTGTTCTGCTTCCAGTTGATTGAGTTTTGACTCCTGGAACCGTACTGACATTAGTGGCAAAACTACTTCCCTTTTTTCTTTGCTTGGTGGAACTTGAAACTTTAAAGCTGCTTCCAGATTGTGAGTCTTGGATGTTGCCAAACACTGGATCTTATGCTACTTTCACCTGTTTTATTATGAAGGCAACCAGATCAGTGAACACTGCTCTGTGACCATTTTGTTCCTGCAGTTCATAGGCAACAACTCTCCATTTTCCCCTCAATTTGTATGAAAGTTTCATAACAATCATTCTCTTGAAGTGTCTGTGTGGTGCAGCTGGTCTGGTCTGTCCAGGCTGCACCACACAGACACTTCCAATCACCACACATCAAAGTACAAAGCGTATGACGTCATCACATTCTGTGTTAGGAAGTCACATTTAGGAGTTAAATTCATTGTTCATCATACTGAAGAAATCTTTCTGTTATCTTGATTAACTTATCCCAACACTGTCAATCAGACTAAGTGATCACATGACGCTAGTTATCAACTCTATAAGGTAAACCAGGGTTTCCCATTTTAGCTACTAGCCTGTTTACATGAAAGGGGTGGCGTTGGGGGCATCTGACCAATCACATACAGAGCAGCAGAACAGCTGACTTTACAAAGAAAGATAAAACTATAAACATGAAAAGGTTAAACACTCGTATTAATAAAGTTGAAATAGGAACTAAAAGTTCTTTTGCTGAGCTCTGTTGATGTTTACCAGTCTGGGAGAAAATACAAGCATAAATACAAAAATGGGCGTGGATATACTGGGAAAAGCATGTCGAATGATGAGCAGCGATACAGGAGACCAAGAGGAATTGCTCAGATAAGATTAAATGCTTTCATGGACGAGGACATGCTAGGGACAAGCGTTGCAGACAAAAGAAAAAACGAGATTAACGTTTACAGAGGAATTCAAAATGTTGTGAAATTGTTCTGCAGACAAATGGGAAAAGTCAAAGAATGAAGTTGAATTTAAGAATCTAAACTGATTAGACTACTGATGCTCATCAATAGAAAGATCCTCCCACCATCCATGGCACAGCAGTCCAAAGGGATCTTTCAGGTACTTGTTGTAAAGCAGTTTTCCAGAGAACTGATTGGTAGCTAAGTGGTGATTTCATACTTGTTGATCCGTAATCTCAAACACAACCTGCTCTGAAGCAGGTTTGCTCTACAGTTTAAGTCACTATGGTGATATACTCCAGTAAGAAGTGAGCTACCTTCATAGTACCTCTGTACTCATACCTGTGTGTTTCTTTGGCATTGCTTGTAGATGTGTTTTAAAATGCAGCTGCAGTGCATTTTAAAACCTTAAGGAAGCTGTTATTGATATGGTGTAGATTAGCCAACAGATTTCTTTTTTTTTTACCTGATGGACACAATGCAGTGTAGTAGCCCTGCCCCTCGTTATGGTTTGTTCTTCATCATTCACTCTGGATTCACAGAGTTTACATAAAAAGCCCTTTTTTGTCATGTACATCGTTATCAGGATGAGAAATGTGTTACATGAGGATATGAGATTTTGGTCATCGCACAGCCCTAACCCCAAATGTTTATTTGAATCCTACAACTTCTCATGTTTTTGTGTTGTATTAAAACTTATGATTATTATTTTAGATGGAATAAACTTACATAAAATATTCCTCTAGTAACAAAGAATATAACTGCCTCACTCAGGTCATTTTAGCCTCAGTTGTGTCAGGGTTAACTTTAACATTCAGAGTATTTGTCATGATGAGCTGTTTGTGTTTGTCAGGTGAACGGCGGCATTCAGAATCGGCTGGAACAAGAAGTCCTGCACTACGACTACCACGCCTCCTTCTTCGACATCTTTGTAAGGTTCTTTCTTTTGCTTTAAATGATCAACTTTATATCATTTATTTTATGTGGGGTTTCTTTTTTTTCACTATTTTTTCCTTCCTTTTTGTTTCCCTCCTCCTTCTGTGCCACCTTCCTCCCCTCCCTCAGCTGCTGGCAGTTTTCAGGTTTGCCGTCCTCATCCTGGCCTACGCTGTCTGCAAGCTTCGTCACTGGTGGGCCATCGCGGTAGGTTTTAAGGCTGTACGCCACAACAGTGTTTCTGTAATTGCGCCAGCAGAGGGCGCTGCCCAGCAAGAGCTCACATTGTTGGGTGCACAGTGAAGTGTCTGGCAGGAGGATGCACTAATTCTTGTTTCTGTGCATTAAATATGTCATCAGGGGGCATCAGTGTTTGTTACAGGCTGATTCTGTGATTTTCCATTTCACTTCATTATATTCAGTATATTTAGAGAGTTAAAGACCATTAACATGAGGATGTTTTCAGGTAAAAGGGGTTCTGTTTAAAATATTAGCAAAAATAACAGCATGAGCATTTCTGATGTTTTCTGTCTTTGTGCAGATCACCACTGCAGTCAGCTGTGCTTTCCTGATTGCTAAAGTCATTTTGTCGAAGGCAAGAAAAAGCTTTACAATTCCTAACTGTCTGCACTCCTGGGTGTACACACACACACACACACACACACACACACACACACACACACACACACACACACACACACACACACACAAACACCTTAACAGCACCTCAGAAAACAGGGTGGTACTTAAAGCTTTGATCTAAGAAACCTGACAACATCTAATATTTTCATTGTTTGTAACAAAAATGTTGCACTGACTTTAGTTTTTTACTTCTAATAATATCTTTATTTATTTTAGTATTGGTGTCAATGTCCACACACAAAAACCTCTTAGAGGACAGTTTGTTGTTGGAGTTAATTTTCCTCTGCAGTCTTTGCTCCATATTCCCCGATGGCGATGCAAACATGTATGAGGATTTAAGGAAGTGAAGCAAACTTCCTGTACAGGAAAACCTGTAATTGCTGCTGCTTAACAATAATAAATATTTGTTTTTGCAGCTTCTAAATTTTAAATGGTCAGATTTTGTATGCTTTGTGTAGAATTACGTATTCATATTGGGACGTGTGTGTTTCTTGTGTAGCTGCTGAGTCAGGGGGCCTTTGGGTACCTGCTGCCCATCATCTCCTTCGTTCTGGCCTGGATAGAAACGTGGCTGCTCGACTTCAAGGTCCTGCCTCAGGAGATCGAAGACAAAAACAGTGAGTCTCAATTGAGCTAATAATAAAAAAGGCACCTTCATTACTGTTGCAGTACTGCTGCTGTCACTGCTGTGATCTCTGTCAACAGATCGTTTACCTTACAGGCTCCTTTTAAAACCTTCCTTTAAGTTAGCAAAAGAATGTGAAAAAACAAGTACTATGACTCAAGAGCCTCTGAGTGGAGAATGAAAAAGAAACAAGAAAACGATAAAGAACAGCAGCAGGCGCTCTGGTGAAACACTTCCACCTGCTGGTGAACATTCAAAGCTACATACTGAGTAATTTTATTCAGTAGTTTTATTTAAAATAAAAGATCATGGGATAAGAAGTTAATATTATAATTATTTATTATACTGTTAGAGTAAAAAGTGTAATGCATCAGCTTCCTGTTGCTATTTCACAGGTAATTATTAATAATTATATGCTATGAACAAAATCTGCAAATGTGTTTACTCAATTGATAAATGAAAGTTATTTCACCACTGTTATGTTATTCTAACCTCATTGATGTCCTGCTGATGCAGTTATTCCTGCTTCCTTCATCCTTCTGTGTTTCAGGACATCAGTCCATCATAGATACAAGTAGGGCTCCTCTCCTGGGTCCAGGTCCTTTATCTGATGGGCAGTTCTACTCTCCGCCAGAGTCTTTGGCAGGTCTGTTTCCTCCCACTGACATCAGACAAACCCAAACACACCCGACACACTCGCTTCAGCTGTCGCTCCTTCAGACTGCTCAGTCTGATGATTCTGACTCTTCATCCCCATTTAAATGAGCGCACAGACACAAAATATGAAGATATACAGTTCATGTTATTGTCATTATTATTATTATTATTAGAGTTTTTAGATTTCCAGCTTTGCACTTCACACCCAGCAATGAGTGGCGTAGCTCCTTCAGTATTTGTTTCACTGCACAGTGAAAGGAGCTTTTTCATCTGCAGACATCTTATTGCTTAGAAAATAATTCAATTACTCAGCTGCCTCTGCAGTGAGCCTTCCCTACAATGGGTGGGCCCATCCTTTGCAGACACAGACACTCTCCAGAGCAGAAGCAGAGCTGCAGTCGATAACACAAAATACAAAAATAATTCCCGTTTCTGTAAAATGTGAAGAATTAAAAGTGAAGGTTTATTCTCACACCAGCCTCCTGCAGCTGCTTTGAACCTGCAGCCTCCTGCAGACGATTAAGACAAGCGCGCCTCAGATGTTTCACACAGGTCAATAAACAAGACAATTTAAAAATGATGAAACCTGACAAGACGGGAATTGTCAGGCTGGTTATCAGTGGCTGGATTTTCAAAATAAGAGCTCAGGGCATCATCTGCTATTAAGCAGTTGTAGATGCCATTAATGTCTTTAAGGATAATACATTTAGTTGGCATGAATACCTGAGCCGTCCGGGTTCAGAGGGGTCGTCTTCTAATCTGAAGGTTGGCAGTTAAAATCCTGGCTCCGCCGTTCTTTTATCATCCTACATTTTCTGTGGTGTTTCTATAAAAACGCTGACCGATTTCCCTTTCGTGTTCAGACTCTGACGAGGAGCTGGATGATAAACACGAACCTGAAAAAGGGCTCATTACACAAGTGACTTAACAGGTAAGAATACGTAATGACCGACGTCAGTCAGGATTCGTATCCACAGTATTAGTCTGATGTGCTGTTTTTTTCTCCACAGGATCTCCGATCCTGAACATGGAGGGATTTTTGGGTCCTCCAGCGTTGTGCTACTGAGGGGAAAACTTCTGCCTTACACCTTCAGCCATTTTAGTTTGTATTTGTTCATATCCACAAATGCAGCTCACGTTCTGATATCAGCCTTCTGCACGTACACCGCGACCGGGAAAGTGCCACTTAAAAGTTTCAGTGTCATGAACTCTGGTTACTGTATGAGTTTTGTTTCTCCACCTTTAAGGAACTCGAGACCTTACAAGAGATTTATCAGAAATAAATCATTACATCCTTATCAGTATCCATCCATCATTCAAAGCATTACATTCATTTTAAAACTTAAAAAATATATATTTACACTTTCAATTAAAAAACAGAGTGTTAATGTCTTATTTCCAGCATAATGTTTACTTATAATTCTGTGATCATTTTCTTGTGCTTCGGTTGAGTCACTGCAAAGGAAAATAAGCTCATGGATGCCACAGAAAGGATTGTTCAGCCAGTATTGAGCCTGCAGACCAGACTGTAGCAGGAAGAGAAAGTCAAACTCTTAGAGATGTTTATGATTACTTCAATGTCTTAAAAATGTGCATGAAAGAATATTAAGGTAACATATAGAGATGTGAACGATACTGTTTGTTTTGAAACGAGAGTGAAGGATTGTGTGTTAAAGAAAACGAGCCATAAACGTGCAGCATGTACACTCGGAGATTTGGGTTTAGTGCACTGAACAGAAGGGACGCTGCTCTCGAAAGCTGCTGTGACGGGCGGGGAAACGTTCTAATGCAAATGTACATATCTTCATGCATGCTTTGCAAGCTCAGTGGATGTTTATTCTTTTTTTTCTTTTTAAAGAAAAGCCCGTCTGTATAACAGAATCATTAAAATGTTAAAGGTTATGTGGTTTTGTTTAATTGTTTATGTCAAACGTCGACCTTAAAGAGATCAACAGAATAAGAACTTGGACATAAATTAGCCTTATGAATAAATAAAATGTGAAAATATCAGTTTGTTTCAGCTGTTTATTAAAAAAATATTCCTTTTTCATCTCTATTTTTTTCTTAAACCTAATTACTAGTCTTAATTAAGGTGAACAGACTGAAAGGGGGACTTTTATTTTAATTGTGTGTAATATATTAATTACATTTATTGAATTAAATAAAGATTAAGCCTTATTTTTAAAGAAGACATGCTACTGAATACATGGACTGTAGATAAAAGATGGAGGTGAGCTTTTACTAGAGTTATTAGTTTTGAATTTTCTAGTTTTTATTTTTCATTCCATTTTGACTTTTTAAGGTCAGTTTAGTGTCAGTTAGTCTCCAGAGTGAATTTTCTTCTTTCAGTGTAGTTTTTAGTAGTTTCAGTTACTTTTAGGCTTTTAAATTATTATTGTTATATGGAGGCCAAATGTCAGAGGGAACATTTATGAAAATCAGCAGAGAGATCACTAAAAATAAAGATTTACCCCCTATTTTTAGTTTAGTTTTCCAAGTTCAAAGTCTTGAAATGTTTTATTTTTATCTCAGTTTGGGTTTAGATTAGATTAAATTTTAGTTTGTTTTTTGTTGCTAAGCATGCTGCATCCATAAATACAGCTCAACCTTTGTTTAATTTAATGTAGTTTTTATTCATTAAATAAGATCAAACTAATTTTTTTTGGGGGGGGGGACTTTTTATTTAGTAATTTTTGTTGCAATAACCAAACAAACAAGCAACATATTAACATTCTCTGACATAAGACCATTTAAGAGAGAAAGAGGAAAAAAAACAGACCACGATTAATATAATGATATGTCGTAGGGGAGATTTATAGCTTTATATTACAATGTTCCAAAGTTCGTGTTCATTCACCCAAGTATCTGGCCACACATCCATCTCTGGTGGAAGATCTCCACCTTCAGTTGCAGGCTTGCTGTCATTCTTTCCATTGTATGAACTCTTTTCAGTCTCTGTTTCCATTGAGTTATGGATGGTGAGTTTGTTTGTTTCCATTTCACAGTTATCCTTTTCTTAGCTATCAGTATATATTTTTCATCTATGGTGTACCTCTCTCTAGGTATAACTCCCAAGAGAAATATGGTGGGTTCAGTGCAGGATTTACTTGTAGGATTTTCTCTGTTTCTTCTTTGATTCTTATCCAGAAACCTTGAATTATTGGACAGTCCCAAAATATATGTGAATCGTCTCCTATTCCCCCACATTTTCTCCAACATAGTTCTGCATTGGGTTCCTTACAATATGAGGAGATAACAAGAGGTGTATTAAAAAATTGTAAATTTTAAATTTCCAGTCAAACTCTCCATAATTGACTACTTGTTCCCTTGTTTTACACATCTTCCCATACATTATCAGTGATAATAATATTTAGTTCTAGTTTCCATTTCTCTTTAATTTGGCCTGTATTTTAAGATCAAACTAATTTTAATATTAGATAAAAAATAACCCAAGTAAGTAAAAAAAGTGTTTTATTATAATGATGATTTCGTTAGAAATCCAGAAATCACTCAAAACAGAACCTGTCTGTCAAAGTGAAGCAGGCTAAAAGCTCAGAAAAACAAACATCACACCACGATGTAAAGACGCTCAAGAAAACTTATAAGAAAAATTACAAAGTTATTGGCATCTATTAGTCTGCAGATGTTTGTAAGGCTTTGGGGCTCCAGTGAACAACGGAGAGGTGAACTTTCCAAGAAGCTACCAGTGACTCATCCAGGTCACATAAGAACCCAGAATAACATCTAAAGAACTGCAAACCACAGAAATCTAACATATAAGAAATGTATAAAACCACATGTGAGGTAAACGACTCGATGTGGTAAAATCCTGAAGCCGGAGGATGAAATACTGACACCACCCTGCACGGCTGGTTATGTGCGGCTAAAATGAGAAGTGAGAATTTCTGGACCTTTGAACCCCTTAAAAAGCTTTGAGCTTCATTATAAAGATTACAGTATATCTATCAGTGCATCAGGTGGTCCAGGTGTGTGATTAGGAGGCTTCCTGTGTGCCTCATTACGAGGTTTATTAAGCTGTACGACACCCAGAAAGCCACAAACTTCCTCCTAACAGCACTGCACCGCTGTCCAAAGACGACTGAAATGTTCCTTTGTTACCATGAACACAGACCCACTCCCACATGCATCACTGTGCTGCCCCAAAAGTAACAGGTTGACTAATCCGCCATGAAAAATAGTCCCCAATAAACGCACCTTTTCCTCCTGTTAAACAAAAACTTCCCATTTTCTTTTTGTGTGGTATCAAAAAGGGAAAAAAAGCCAGCCATCAAGAAATACTGGTGTCAGCAGTTCATCCCCCCAGTGTCGTTTGAGACGTGAAACAGCGCCGCCTGCAGCTAAACCGCAGCGCTGCATGGACAAACTGAAACAGCAGATGTTCTGGTTGTTAAATGTTAAACGGATGGACGAGCATCTCTAACACGACACAGACGGACACGGGTGAGATTTGTATTAGTTGTTCTCGCTGTACATGAAAACGGAATGATGTGCTGAAATTTGATTCTACTCTACTTTCTCTACTGGAATCGTGCGTCAAGTTTTCCTTCCATTTACTGAGAAGTGGTGCGATTTTTTTTTTTGTCCCAACGACGTTTCTTGTGTGTGATTATTGTCCACCTGTCCTTAATTTTATCACCTCAAAAGTCACTCTAACATTACAGAAACATGTTATTGCATCAGACATGAGCTCTAACCTGTTCAACCATGATAATCACTTTAATTAAAACAAGAATCTTTTTTAACATCACTGAACCCTTAAAGCTCACCAGTCAGTCATCAGCTCCAGCACGCGCCTCATCTTGAAATATTCCAGCTTGAATTTTATTTTTTATCCTATTGCTGCACAAGATGCACCGCGACTCTCTGAGGGGAACAAAATAGGAAGCACGTGTAAAACAATAATAATAATAATAATAATGCAGTAACTGTAAACAAAAACAAGGGTCGACTGATCGATTGTTTGTTGGCTGTTATGAGTTTCATGATAACCGTGTATTGACGATTACAATGAAGTGACAATACTGTGTCAATAATGCAGGTATAACGTAAACGTATGAGCAACTGTTCTCTTTTTACAGGTATGCCTAGACTTGCTCAAACCTTTGAGTTGAACTATTTTGAATTTTAAATTCTTTAAATCTAACCAAGGAAAAAGGGCAGATTAGCTTGGGTAAAAGAACGAAAGTTTAGGCACACAACGATGTGTGCCGCTGGTCAAGTTTCTGGGCTGCTTTTCCTCATAACAGCCATCCCTCAAGATTTTCTCCATTTAAAGCAATGCATTGTCAGGGACTGCAACATCGAGTCCTTTTACTGAATCTTTGATGAATGCATAAAAATACAGCCCAAGTCGACCTGTTGGTATCTGTCTGAAGTCTTACTGCTTAAACAGCTGCTTTTATTACGCTTTTATTAGTTTGGTGAAAGAGGTTAAACGCCAGAAAACGGTTTAAAAATTGTCCTTCACCTGCTGGAGCTCAAACTGTGCAGCAAATGAAACAGGTGGCTTTAAATGAGTGTAAACTTTCTGGGGTTCAGGAGTGATGGTCAGGCATCTCATTTTAAAGTTTGCCCAGTTTGAATGCTCAGCATTAAATATCAGAGCTGCTTTTTACCAGAGCTGGTATTAACATCTTCGTTAGGACCAAAACTTGGTAGTTTTCTATACTCGTGGGGACAAACAGGCCTCACAAGGACCAAAATCCCAGTCCCCACATGTTTGAAGGCATTTTTGAGACTAAAAATTTGGTTTTATTGTCAGGGTTACAATTAGGTTATGGTTAGGTTTAGGGTAAGGGTCAGGGTTAGGCGTTCATTTTTGATGGTTAGGGTAAGCAGCTAGCTCGTGTGAGTGCCTTTCCTGTCTTTACTCCATGTGCACCTAGAAGCAGTTGAGTCTTCCAGCCAAGTGGTTCACAAAACGTTCATTTCTCTAAGCTTCACACAGCGTGTGTGTGTGTGTGTGTGTGTGTGTGTGTGTGTGTGTGTGTGTGTGAGGGTATAATGAAGGTCGTCTTCACTACTTAACCATATAAACACACATGGGTGGTTTTAATATTGATATTTAACTCAAACAAAAGTTTGTTATGTTTTATTGAATGTTTGTTTATAATCCTCAGATTTACCCGTTCTTATATTTTGCTTGTTCTTATGTTTTTGTATTTTGCTTGCAGACAAGAATTTTGGATACGATTGTCTTACCTGTGATTTCTCTTGATTGTGTGTAAAATGTGTGTGTAGCTTAGTTCAGTATGTAACCCCAGATAGTGGTTTGACTTCAGGGTAAAGTAGCAGCAGTCTATAAAGGGCTGCCAGTTAACATCAGACGGCCTCTGATGTCCAAATGAAGCTTTCTGAAGCTTGGATTGAAAAACGGTTCATTACTCGAAGCTTTTCAACACAGTCCTGTTTGGTGACATCTGGTGGACAAAACTATGAAGCGCAGCTTGAATCTACAGCTTATAATGAACTGCTTCATTATGATTGCCCACTCTGCAGAGATGAACTGACAGCTTCTCTTTAATGTCACGTGACAGTTGTGTCTGATATCGGGCTGATATGGTGCTTTGAACATGTATTTGTTTTACGTGAAAAAAATTCTGTTATGTCGATTTTAATAATAAATAATTTAGATGAATAAAACGTTCTTGTGTAAACATGTGCCATGGTGTGTTCTCCTGTTGCTTGTGACTTCTTGTAGTTTGTTAGTAATAAAAAATACACTAAATATAACAATGTAAAGCATAATATTATAATAGTTGTGAGTATTGTGCTGTGAGGTCACTGCCTCCACCTGATTATGTAATTAACCAGCAGACTGGTACGTTTATATATAATATACTATAAGTTATATCATTATAATTACATGTATATCATATTTCTTATGTACATTTTAGACCTGGGAGCAGAAATGCTGATGAACTGGTTTTTATTCAGGAACAGGCAGAGCGTCCTCTCTTCCTGGCTCCATGTCTATAATTATGTCACACACTGATTCGCTCTCACAAAATCACCAAAACACAGCACAAATCCCACCAATGGTTCAATTCCTTATAAATCATTGAATCAGGTACTGAAGCAGTGACGTGCTGAATGAAGCTTCAGACGTCATTGATCACGTGACTCTGTTCAGTCAAACCAAGCCTCAGCACAGCGTTTCTGAAGCAGTGTGTTGATTTTTTGACACATGTGCCGGAGCTTCAGCTTCAAACGGGCCGTCACCATCAGAGTTGCTGGAACCATGTCCCACTACTGGCTACTCTGTTTTATTCTGTGTTAAGTTTTTGAATGTGAATTTTCTGTGTTAAGAATAACAAAGAAAATGTAATGAAGTGATTTTAAAGTTTAAACTTTGTGTTAAATCTTGTAAGTCAGAGAGAGAGAGAGAGATGAGGTGTGGGTGCACATCAGATGATCAAATGTCAACAACCTGATTGGCCCAAGTGTGAAGATGTGGCGTCCAGTGAAGGAAGGGGGGAGAAAGGGTGAGCAGGTATAAAAGTGAGGTGAAGAAGAGATTCGGGGTTCTTCCCTTTTGTCCTCTGTGAGATGAGCAGTTCAGAAGTTTGGATCTAAGAGGTTCACAGTTCAAATTCCAGCAGAGACGCTAAAAGGAGAACCACAGTCCAACCTGTGAATGTTTTTAACCCTTTGTGGAACAACAAAGGCATAAATATGATCATATCAATATTATCTACTGGGTCAGACTCATAGGATCAGGGATTAGAACTCCTTTTATCAGAGAGATGAAATCTACTTCCTGTACAGGGTTTTTTTGTGGGCCTACCGATCGACAGAAACTAGAGTCAATAAAAAAACTGGACATTGGCTCAATGTGTGTGTGGCACAGGGAAACAAGGACTGAGCGCTGTGTAGTCCCACATAAAGTCAGACACCTGCTCACCCTAGGTGGACCATGGCATGGTCTATATGGAGGATACAGACACTGCTGAAAACATGACTCTGTCTGGTTTAGATGATCAAATGTCTTTACTTTAGGAGGCTGTGGCTCAGAGTACATTCACATAATGCCTTTGAATAAATGTAAAAAGCTTGTTTTTCTCCTGCTTTGATTTCTTTGTCCAGGTAGAAATTCTGCTTTTTGCAGAAAAATTTCTAAAATCTGAATCAGTTTGAAACAAAGTTTGGCGCTCTAATCCTCTCTGTGTTTGTCCTTTGGTCAGATGGTGATATTGAATGAAATATTCCAGTATTCAGTAGCTCAGCAGCTTTGTAACATGTGGTTTTGCACACTGTTCAAACCTCAGATGTTTGTGTAAACAAGTGCTGAGGACACAAACTCACGGGGGGAGGAACGACATTTACTGTTGATGTGTCTGACATTTAGTCTCCATGAGTTCTCATAAGACTGAAGAACTCTGTGATCTCTAACATGCAGCTGTATGTTTTCAAATCATGTGTCTCATTCTCTGGACTTTACTAGACAACGAGTGAAGAACATGTAACGAATATCATCTTTAAAGTGATGAATAATAACTCTGCCTCTGTGTCCTCATAAAAAGATCGTACTTCTGAAAGGTCAGAGGGCAGCATCCACTCTGGGTTTACACAGTTTTGCAGGTTTAGCTCTTCTGAAGTTCAGCACCTGCTTTTTCAACCAATCAGAAGCCAGTATTGTAGAGAGTTCATATTTCTTTTCATGCAATTGAATCATTTTGAATGTTTAGGTGAATATTTATATTTAGAGTATTTTCTCGATCAGTGTCTTCAGTCCTGACCCTGAGTGCGTACGTTTAAAAATAAAGTGATATAACTTCTTTTACATTACTGTGAACTTCTTGTACAGTTTGACAGCTGATTGTTGTCGTGTTTGTCGTCATATGAAGATCGTTTCCTAAAGAGGACTGAACAGTCATTTAGCCTCTGGCTCCATCCATGAATCTGATGTTTGCTGTATAATCTGTGCTGTTAATAGTGTAATGGAACATATAATTTGTACATATAATTTCATATTTGATTATGATGATCTTTACCCATTAAGATTTTAAATGAAACAATAAACAAAGGCCAAGAAAACTGAGTTAAACTCCTGAGTCTACTATATATTTGCACCATGAAGAAATTAATTGTTTGCACCAGTAATATGCAAAACCACCGATCTGCATTTGTTGTTGCTAAATTTAAATATTTGTTACTATTTAATGATCATAATCTCATTTGAACATAGGTTTGATTTAGTGGAGTCAGTTGTTCCCATGCATCATTCTGTAAGTGTGAGAATGAACTAAGATTAGAAAATGTCAAAATATAAAGTGTCATTTATTTTTATTCATCACAGCATCCTAAACTTTGCTGAACTTTTTGAAATATAAAATGAACTCACTGAGTGTTGACTGTGAAATTTCAAACATCCAAGTAAAGATAAACTATTAAACTTTAACTGGGTCAGACTTGTTACTGCATGTTGTAACCAAACATACCACACCCTGCATCATGTGATTGGCTCTTGGTTGCTCTATAAAAATATTTCTTTAGTGCCTCCCTTCACAGATGTGTCTGTATCAGGATGGGTCTAAACAACATGGTGTAAATGCAGTTGCTGGTGAGCCTCATTTCCTGTAGGAGGTGAACAAGAGCAGAGATCTGTTTCCCTTCAGAGCACAGAGGTTGTTTCTGTTCAGAGAAAGTGAAACTGTCTGACAGTCACTGAGAGACGGTGAAACGGCACAGCACATGAATCATGGATCAAACAAAATTCTGCTGTTCAGTCTGTTTGGATCTACTGAAGGATCCGGTGGCTATTCCCTGTGGACACAGCTACTGCATGAACTGTATTAAAAGCTTCTGGGATGAAGAGGAAGAGAAGAAAATCTACAGCTGCCCTCAGTGCCGGAGGACTTTCACAGCGAGGCCTGTCCTGGAGAAAAACACCATGTTAGCAGATTTAGTGGAGGAGCTGAAGAAGACTGGACTCCAAGCTGCTCCTGCTGATCACTGCTATGCTGGACCTGAAGATGTGGCCTGTGATGTCTGCACTGGAAGAAAAATAAAAGCCTTCAAGTCCTGTTTATTCTGTTTGACATCTTACTGTGAGAAACACCTTCAGCCTCATTATGTAGCAGCTCAGTTAAAGAAACACAAGCTGGTGGAGCCCTCCAAGAAGCTCCAGGAGAACATCTGCTCTCGTCATGATGAGGTGATGAAGATGTTCTGCCGTACTGATCAGCAGAGTATCTGTTATCTCTGCTCTGTGGATGATCATAAAGGCCACGACACAGTCTCAGCTGCAGCAGAAAGGACTGAGAGGCAGAGAGAGCTGGAGGTGAGTCGACAAAACATCCAGCAGAGAATCCAGGACAGAGAGAAAGATGTGAAGCTGCTTCAACAGGAGGTGGAGGCCATCAATCAGTCTGCTGATCAAACAGTGGAGCACAGTGAGAAGATCTTCACTGAGCTGATCCATCTCATCCAGAAAAGAAGCTCTGATGTGAAGCAGCAGATCAGATCCCAGCAGGAAACTGAAGTGAGTCGAGTCAAAGAGCTTCAGGAGAAGCTGGAGCAGGAGATCACTGAGCTGAAGAGGAAAGATGCTGAGCTGAAGCAGCTCTCACACACAGAGGATCACATCCAGTTTCTACACAACTACCCCTCACTGTCAGCACTCAGTGAGTCTACAGACTCATCCAGCATCAATATCCGTCCTCTGAGCTACTTTGAGGATGTGACAGCAGCTGTGTCAGAGGTCAGAGATAAACTACAGGACATTCTGAGAGAGGAATGGACAAACATCTCACTGACAGTCACTGAAGTGGATGTTTTACTGTCAGATCCACCAGAGCCAAAGACCAGAGCTGGATTCTTAAAATATTCACGTGAAATCACACTGGATCCAAACACAGCACACACATGGCTGTTATTATCAGAGGGGAACAGAAAAGCAACATTCATGAAACAACAACAGTCTTATTCTGATCATCCAGACAGATTCACTAACAGGTGGCAGGTCCTGAGTAGAGAGAGTCTGACTGGACGTTGTTACTGGGAGGTGGAGTGGAGAGGGGGAGGAGTTTATGTAGCAGTCGCATACAAGAATATCAGCAGAACAGGGAGTGAATGTGTATTTGGACGTAATGACAAATCTTGGTCATTAGATTGTAACAACAACAGTTTTACATTTCGGTACAACAACATTGAAACTCGTGTCTCAGGTCCTCGTTCCTCCAGAGTAGGAGTGTACCTGGATCACAGAGCAGGTATTTTGTCCTTCTACAGCGTCTCTGAAACCATGACTCTCCTCCACAGAGTCCAGACCACATTCACTCAGCCGCTCTATGCTGGACTGACTCTTTACCCTGGAGCCACAGCTGAGTTGATTAAGCTCAAATAGACTAAAGTCTTTCATATTGTGGGTTTAAATCTGTATTTTAGTTTCATTTTATTTTCTCTCCATCATTTCTGCACAGAGATCAGCTGTCAGTCAAACATTATGGGTGGTACCTCCACATCTTCTAGTTGTTCTCTTGATGTTTCTGAGTTTTTAAAGGAGATCTTTCCTGTGACTGTTTATGGAGGCTATCACTGCTCATCATCATTTTGATTTACTAAAATATTTCTCCACATGAAAATGTAAACTTCTCTATCCTCTAAATGTTTCTGGAATATTTGTATTGAAAAATGTCGACATTTCTCTTCATGAGTATGGCAGACCATGTGTGTGTGTTTGTGTTTGTTTTTGTCAAAATCATCAAACAAATGAGGAAAAACTGTGATTTTAATGAATGAATTCATATATTGTGTTGATGTTTTATTGTGTGAATAAACTGGAAGGTTTGACTATAAATCAAACTTTGAACAAAGTCTTTTCTTCTGTCTTCATTCCAGGATCTCACTCAAATCTGATGCAGAAAATATGAAACTAATCTGAGAGAATAACTGAAGCAGTTTTCCTCCTGAAGCATCACAAAGTTCAGAGTTCATGTTTAGAGCAGAAGATTCAGCAGTCGCTCTGTGACCTTTCAACTTTCTTCACTAAAACAGCTTCATTACAGAGAAACAAATCACATTTTCTTCATGTTCTTAAGTCCTTTCAGATGTTTGTAATGGTCCTTGAATGCAGCATCAGTGTCGCAGGTTTAAAAGGTCACTTTCTGTTGTGTTGAAAGATTTCCTTCAGATATGGTCTTTAATCAGTAAAGCCAGTGATACAGCAGTGTCATTAGCTGTGTTATTGGCACCAGGCTGTGTTTATGTATGTGTTTAATTCTGTCTGAGGATGTCTTCAGCATGAAATGATCATTTGCTCAGCTGCTGTGTCTCATCTCTTATCAGACATTGGTTGGAACAGAGTTTTGTTGCTGACCATCTGACAAGAGGGTGAAGGAAAGCTTCAGGCTTCATTTGGACACTACGTTGGACAGAAGTCTCCACAAAAATGACTCAGAAACACAAATATTATTAATGAAAGTCCAAATGTCAAAAAGGGGTCATACATGATCCTGAGAAATGTCCTTGAACATTTGAACATGAGTCAGAGGGTTGTCAGGTTTCTACACTGCATCGTGGCATCAAGCCTGAGATGTCTGTGGAAACAAGTATGGAGGACACAAATGCACAGACGCAGTCGAGCTGTTTACTGCTGATGAGGAAGGAAAATAGTCTGTTGGATATTAAAGCAGCATTTATTAGAGTAAGAACAGATACTTGTGTCCTTCATTTGATCCCCGTCAATTTACAGAAGACTTAAGGACCCTTTGACTTCTAACATACAGCTGCATGTTTACAATTTTATTATTTATTGATTGATTTCTAGCAAAGCGAGACTTTACTGATTAAAGACATATAATCAGACATATTACTGTTACTTTCTGAAAAAGACTCACATAAAGCAGATTTATCACAAGCAAACATCAAGACACATCCTTCATGGCTTAAAGTTGCAGTGGGACTCTTTCACCATCTGGTGGTTGTACAATTTTCTCTCGTCTCTTATTTGTTGTGTGTGATCAGGACAATTCTGGAGAAGATGAGCCTGCAGGGGAAAGTCACCCCCTGCAGGCCAGAAAGAAATGGGATATCTTAAAAATACAAAGTATGTATGTGTGATATCAAGAAGATAATTCTTAAGAACACAAGTTAATAAATGCAATTACTAAGAGTTGTTGTGTTGTATTGATTTGCTTCTTGTCCTAATTCCCTCTCTCCCTGAGGACACTCCAGGGCCATCTATGCACACAAATAAGTTACAGGATCAAATGAATAATAGAAAATAAACAGAAATAGAAAATGTTCTTCTATAAGTTTCACAGAGATTTGATTAACATATTTTATATAATATAGTAAATGTGCATGAATGACCAGCAATCATTCAGTCACTGTGACATTTCTGGGTCCATTTTAAAGTTGTCACGCTTTCCGGAAAAACACAGAAGTGAGTGCAGACTTTACTGAAGGCTAGAAGACTGTCCAATTTCACAGCAGCTCACTTCCGGCCTACCCGGCCTTCGAAGGACCGACCCTATGTGGACCGGGTAGGTCGGGTCCTTCGAAGCATGATACCCCTGAATTTGGACACAGCCCCAGAGAACATGACTGGGGAAACATGGATAACATGACAGGAAGGGGAACAGAAGGAAACATGAGGGAAGCAAGAACTCACAACAAAGACAATCACAGCCACACAGAGGGAGACACAGAGGGCAAAGACACAAGGGGGGAAATACTAACTAATACAAATCTAAACAGGGACAACCTCGGCACTAGAGAATCAACTTAACCAAAGACGACTTAAACATGAGACATAATACAAAATGACATCAAAACACAAGAAAACTCAAAACGCTGCGTCAATGATCCAGGATCGTGACAGGTTTGAGGCCTCAGTGTTGTCACTGCAGTAGATCAAGCAGTCAATATAATAATCCTGACATGTTTGTATAGTTGCATGTAGATCAAGTGTAAGCATACCACAGGTTATTATTTATTTATTATTTGCTACTACATATGTCATATTAGGTAAACTGGCATAAGATTTGCTGCCAAGAAGCATTTTTACAACAAAGAAATAAATGACCAGACACAACTTTCCTTACATTTCATACAAAGTTTAGATGGTTTTCCATGTTTTTGTTTGTTTGTTTCAGAAATACTAGAACATGGATTCTCCTTTATTGAGCTATTTCACTGCTAACCTCTAAATCCTCTCATCTCCAGAAACCCTGGATGGATGGATGTTAAGACATTATTACTTTATTGCAACAGCAGAGAGTCCAGCCAAACTGATCATTTCATCAGAGCACATTTTTAACTTTGAGTTGTGCCTCAGTGGTTGTTTGTTTTGGGGGAACTGAGCAGCAGTTAGCCTGGGAAATAGCTAGCAACACTAGATTTAAGGAGATAGCAGCATAACTAAAGGCTGGTTTAGCATCACTGCCCTTTTTATTTAAAAAGAAAGTTTTATATCCAATCTTAAAAGTGGCGTTTGGCCTCAATTATTATCTCTGGACCTGAACTCCACATAAGACTGAATGATGAATAATTCAACATAACACTGGATGAGAGAAAATAAGGCATGCACCCTGGCAAAATAAAAACACAATGAAAGTGAAAAAAGTGAAAATGAAAAGTGTTGGTTGTTTGTAAACGGTGTGGTACTTGCATAGGTCCTGTCTACTCACAGCACTTTCTGCTACATGTCTCATGTACCCAGTCACACACGTTCATGCAGCACTTCTATCTGTGCCTGAGGGCTTTAGCCAACATTCACACACGCTGATGGATTTGGGGTTCAGTGTCTTGTCCAAGGTTACTTTGGCATGTGGACTGGAGGAAACTGTGGACCAATCCACTGACCCTGTGACTGGTACCAATTGTACCACCTGAACCACAGCTGGGACAAGAAAACAGCAAGAGCAAAAAATAAAGAACACTTGGGGAAGTACGAATAGAGATAACATGTGTTCACTGCTTGAGCCGCAATCTACTAGCTAACCTGAGTGAAGGAAAAGATTTGTCACGATTAACCAGCCTCTAAAGTTGGCAGCTCCTTGTAATGAATCATTTGACATTTCCATTTACTGCCAGTCTTTAGTGACTGAAACACTAACATGTGAAATTGGCTGTCAGAATTCACAGTTATGTTCTGCAGCAGATTTTAATCAGACTTTATGCAGCCTGGCGGGTGTTCATCGGCCTTCCTGGTGATTTAATTGGCCAGCACCTTAGCGTGCAAGGTGAATACAGCATGAATCACACAGGCTGTCATAAACAAAGTTACGCCCAAGACACATATTTGAAATTAAAATCAGCTGAGGACCTCGGTGCTGCTGCATACACACCTCCACACCACGTTATACACCTGAACACCACAGGGCTCATCAAACCTGTCACGATGAGCCAGACGACTGAATATATGTTGTCTTTCTTTCTGGAATTTAATTTGTGCTTAGAGATTGATGTTCTTTAAGTAAGTTTAAGAGATTTTTTTTACAAATCATTATCAGTTCAATTCAGTTTTATTGATATTGCACCAAATCACAACTACAGTTGCCTCAATGCCTTTACTATTGTAAAGTAAAGAACCTACAATAATACAGAAAACAGAGAAAACCCCAACAATCATATGACCTTTATGAGCAAGTGCTTTGGTGACAGTGCTGCTGGGTTTTAACTGATAATAATACAGTGAGCCTATAAAAAGGTGTCTGTCTCTGTCATTTCCCATAAATGACTCTTTTTATCTTTAATCTCTTTTTTGTGCTACAATCAGAAAGCGGTAAAATATACTTAATAAAGTATAAATAACTTTCTTCATGCAGCTGTACTTAAAGTAAAAAAGAAAAGAACGTGACCCAGTTTGTCACTTTCTCAATAAAACTTTATCACTGAGTATTAAAAGTTTTGAGGCAGAAGTTGAGGAGACTTTTGCACATCCCCATGCTGCTGCTGTGAACGCTTCATTTTATCAGATGTAGCTTTAACATGACCGTGCTTCTGCAGATGGCTGCAGCTCAACGTCTGCAGGTTTATGGAAAATAAAGGCGTTTACGGCAACAGTCGCTTTAGATCGCGCCTGTCGCATCCAACAAAAAGTCAGCGCCTTTAGCTACAATTAAAGGAAATTTAATCCATCAGCAGGCTTTTGAGAAGCATCTCAGAGCAGATGAGAAATGTACCGTAGCTGGAGACGACTCAGTGCCTGCTCAGTTTTATGAAACAAATCTTCAGTCTTTCAGTTCCTGCTGAGGACTCCAGAGGTATAAACATCTGTTTTTTCCTGGAGCACAAAGAGTTTGTCAGAGTCAGAAGCCACAGACTACAGACGAGCTCTTTTCTCCTCCAGTCCTATCAGTACATCTCCAGTTTAAAGCTTATACATGAAAATGGAAAGTATTTACTTAAATCCACCTGCTCTGTCAAACTCAGTTCATTCAATAAAAACAAAAACATCAGAATAACTCAAATGATTATGAGATGAATTCGTTAATTTAAAGCCAGAAAATTAATCTGCTTCAATTTTAATGACTGAGTTTATTGTTTGAATAGTTTTGAATAGTTTTTCTCTATTTCTGCTTCCTCAAATCTCAATCCTGCAGATTTTCTTTAGTGCTTTGCTTCATTGTGCATGTTGGAGTGTGTACTGCACTGAAGGTTGGATGAAAAAGATCAGTTCCTTAGACCAGCCGGTGAAGTGATTAACTGAGAAAATAAAGAGCAGATTAACCAAATAAGACTTTCCTATAAGGCGACATCCTTTTTGACCTGCAGGGGCCTAAATTTATCCACAAGGTATTTTTTTAGGTTGGCTGGAGGAATGTGTAATTAATTAATTAATATTTGTAATTAATTTCTATTTATGTCAGGCATTTTTTTCTATAAATACAATATAATCACTTCACTTATGTCTTAATTTTTGCAAAAAATCTTTTAAAATTTATTAAATTGTACCTGCACATGTTGTATAGCAATATAATTTTTTCTGATAAAGACGATGATTATTCCTCATTTATTATATTTACATCCCTTATAACAAAGGTTTCAAACATAAAGCTTGGGGGCAGAATCAGCCTACAGAAACTGGAAACTGTGAAATGAATTTTAACATTTATCACTAATAATAATAACAATTTTAGGTTTTCTTGACATTTTAAAGAATCCCCCTTAGTTGCTATTCATACTACACCAAAGTCATTAGGTGACAGTTAAACAATTAAAGTTCCTGTTTGTTTTTTTTCACTAAATTTGTAGTTTATTTCTTTGTCTTTTTTTTTTATAGTGGATTCTTGAAAAATAGGATATTATTTTTAAGTTAATGAAAGAATTTATATTTTATAATTACAGGACAGTCTGGGGAATCAACTAAAAGAACTTGTCTGTAATTTTACACATTAATCGTGCAGCTTCACATGTCCGGCCCACTTGTGATCAAAGTTACCTGTAAGTGGCCCACAGTGTAAAATGAGTTTGTCTTATAGATTCTGTGATATGATTAGTAATACTCAGTAACATCCATCAACCTCTGGTTTCACTGGGCAAAAGGCAGCGTTCACCCTGCACAGGGTTAACACACAGTGACAGAATAGAAAAGAAACAATAGAATAGAAAATATTTGACACAGAGCACTATGGTTACAGGTTGCTTGTCTCACCTTCCTTGACTGAAAATAGGAGGCCTGGTGCTCTGGCTCTGCAGGGATGACATGAAACATTGAACAGACTGCACCCCGGCAACTTTGGAAACTCCTGTTTTGGATGGTTTGACACATGAACCAGAAGCTTCTGCATGCATGGACACTGGAGGCACCAGCCTGAGGTTTGATAACACAAGACCATCATTCTGCCCTAGAAACTGGAAGATAATCTGAAGTTACCTTCAGGTGCTTTTAAGAGACTCTTCAAGTGGAATCTGAAAACTGAACTTTACAGAATACCTTTCAATGAAAAAGGTTAATGTCTGACTGTCATGCTCCTGGGAATTTGACCCAGGTTTTTGAGTTTGTTGGACATTTTATTCATTTTTCAGAATTATGAAATAGTTATGTTCAGGTTTTGAGAGCCTCTGAGTTTTGTTGCTTATGTTTCTAAGTTTTGGTTCTTGTTTCTGTTCATGTTTGTCCCCTTTTCATGTCTAGTCTGTATTTGTCTCATCTTTGTGTTGTCTTTAGTCTCTCCTGTTGTCGTCTCTCTGTCTCTCTGATATCATCTGTGTTTTGTCCTTTTGTCTCCAGCTCAGTATTTGACACAGAGTTCAAACTCACTGCTGTAATAACTAATAATGATAAATATAATAACTATAATATTGGCCATATTATATTTACATTACCACAGTGAGATGACTTTAGTCTCATGAACAACATTAGCTAATTGTTATTTACTAGCTAATCTTAAAATGACCGTTCAGTACAGAAATGAAGCCCAACAATCATGTTTTACAGTCCTGTGGTCTCAGCCTCAGATACTTATCAAATCACACAGAGCTCATGTAGAAACAAATGAACAAAATATCTTCTCCTTCATTTCTGTCAAACAAAGCTGAATGAAACGTTTCCAGCGGTTTGTATCATGGTTGCTAGGCAACCTGGGCAGCGCGACGGAGGCTTTAACAAGCCTACAAGCCTCGCACTTCCGGTCTTAGCGGTCTTTGAGTACGCGGACCTTGAGTAGCATTAAGGCTGCGTACTTTAAGGCTGCAGAACCTGAATTGGGACACAGCCCTTGTCATGAGCTCACCCTTGCTGTGTGTCTTGTCTGTGTTGTAGTCTAGCTTCCTAGTGAAGTTCTTTGTACTATGGTTGCCTGCAAGTCCAGCAATAAAGCTGCCTTTTAGGTTCACTTCTGCATCTGAGTATCTGCATGTTGGGTTTATGCCTCTGTCTGCTGCACAGCACATCATGACCAAGACAGTGTTAAATTATTGAAACTGTTCCCTGCTGTTGGTGGAGGTTTTGTCCACAATATGGAGTTACTGAAGGTCACAAAAATACTTTCATAAAACAAAAACATGTAAAATTAGATTAAATATTTCACTGACACTTGAGAGTAGCAATACACCTTAAAAGTGTCGATTCACTTTTAGACACTGATTAACAGAAGAGACGTGTAAAGACTTTTGGGAGGTTTTTGAGAAATGTGAATTTGTGAAACCTGTTTGCTATGGGGATGTTTCTCAGGTGGTGAGATGCGATGAATATTTGGCTTTGCCCTCAGAAACAGTTTTATTTCCAAAAAATGTTCAACTTACCAAAGAATTTCTCCTGAGTTTTCTATTGAAATATATAAAATAGGAGAATTTGCAAAATAACAGAAAAATGTTCAAGTTCAATGTGAAAACAAAAATGTCAAAGTGAAAAAAAACGCAGTTCTCTGTCCTTGCAGTGAGTTTCCATCTTTAGCAAACTGTTATTAATCTGTATTTAAGTTCATTTTGTCTGAGGATCTCCTCACCATGAAATAATCATTCGATCAGGAGCTGTGTCTCAGGTCGGACTAGAGGTTTGTTTTGATGCCGTTTTATTACTTACAAACTAATATCGCCATCTGGTGGTTATACAGTTTATGACAAAAGTTAATGCTTGTCCCCATTTAAAGACTGCTTCCAAAAGAGGACTGAAGAGTCGTTTAGCTTCTAGTTTAATCGGATTTGCTGTGTAATCTTTGCTGCCAACAGTGTAGTGAAACATTTAAGCTGAACATGAAAGTTAATGGGTAATTATGATGATCTTCACCACAAAGATTTTAAATGAAAGAATAAACAAAGGGCATAAAAACTGATTCTTATGTCTACTGTGTATCTTCAGTGTGAATGTTGAGCTATATTTGAGTGTCTGCATTTAAAGCACATATTAATGTATTGTTTCGAAATACATGGTGGTACACAGGAAACATTACTAAAGAATGTAGAATTAGAACACTATCTGTATTTGTTTTTTAAACATATACATTTACATATATTTTACCATTTAAAAAAAAAAATCAAGAAATCAAGCTTGCTGCCTGTCTTGTACAGTAATTTCATTTGAACATAGGTTTGATTTAGTGGAGTCAGTTGTTCCCATGCATCATTCTGTAAGTGTGAGAATGAACTAAGATTAGAAAATGTCAAAATATAAAGTGTCATTTATTTTTATTCATCACAGCATCCTAAACTTTGCTGAACTTTTTGAAATATAAAATGAACTCGCTGAGTGTTGACTGTCACATTTCAAAGCACCAAGTAAAGATAAACTATTAAACTTTAACTGGGTCAGACTTGTTACTGCATGTTGTAACCAAACATACCACACCCTGCATCATGTGATTGGCTCTTGGTCGCTCTGTAAGAATATTTCTTTAGTGCCTCCCTTCACAGATGTGTCTGTATCAGGATGGGTCTAAACAACATGGTGTAAATGCAGTTGCTGGTGAGCCTCATTTCCTGTAGGAGGTGAACAAGAGCAGAGATCTGTTTCCCTTCAGAGCACAGAGGTTGTTTCTGTTCAGAGGAAGTCAAACTGTCTGACAGTCACTGAGAGACGGAGAAACGGCACAGCACATGAATCAAATGGACCAAACAAAATTCTGCTGTTCAGTCTGTTTGGATCTACTGAAGGATCCGGTGACTATTCCCTGTGGACACAGCTACTGCATGAACTGTATTAAAAGCTTCTGGGATGAAGAGGAAAAGAAGAAAATCTACAGCTGCCCTCAGTGCAGACAGACTTTCACAGCGAGGCCTGTCCTGGTGAAAAACACCATGTTAGCAGATTTAGTGGAGGAGCTGAAGAAGACTGGACTCCAAGCTGCTCCTGCTGATCACTGTTATGCTGGACCTGAAGATGTGTCCTGTGATCTGTGCTCTGGCATGAAGCTAAAAGCTGTGAAATCCTGTCTGGTGTGTTTGGTCTCTTACTGTGAGAAACACCTTCAGCCACATTATGAAGTAGCTCCATTAAAGAAACACAAGCTGGTGGAGCCCTCCAAGAAGCTCCAGGAGAACATCTGCTCTCGTCATGATGAGGTGATGAAGATGTTCTGCCGTACTGATCAGCAGAGTATCTGTTATCTCTGCCCTGTCGATGAACATAAAGGCCACGACACAGTCTCAGCTGCAGCAGAAAGGACTGAGAGGCAGAGAGAGCTGGAGGTGAGTCGACAAAACATCCAGCAGAGAATCCAGGACAGAGAGAAAGATGTGAAGCTGCTTCAACAGGAGGTGGAGGCCATCAATCAGTCTGCTGATCAAACAGTGGAGCACAGTGAGAAGATCTTCACTGAGCTGATCCATCTCATCCAGAAAAGAAGCTCTGATGTGAAGCAGCAGATCAGATCCCAGCAGGAAACTGAAGTGAGTCGAGTCAAAGAGCTTCAGGAGAAGCTGGAGCAGGAGATCACTGAGCTGAAGAGGAAAGATGCTGAGCTGAAGCAGCTCTCACACACAGAGGATCACATCCAGTTTCTACACAACTACCCCTCACTGTCAGCACTCAGTGAGTCTACAGACTCATCCAGCATCAATATCCGTCCTCTGAGCTACTTTGAGGATGTGACAGCAGCTGTGTCAGAGGTCAGAGATAAACTACAGGACATTCTGAGAGAGGAATGGACAAACATCTCACTGACAGTCACTGAAGTGGATGTTTTACTGTCACAACCAGAGCCAAAGACCAGAGCTGGATTCTTAAAATATTCATGTGAAATCACACTGGATCCAAACACAGCAAACACATGGCTGTTATTATCAGAGGGGAACAGAAAAGTAACAGTAATGAATCAACAACAGTCTTATTCTGATCATCCAGACAGATTCACTGGAAGGTGTCAGGTCCTGAGTAGAGAGAGTCTGACTGGACGTTGTTACTGGGAGGTGGAGTGGAGAGGGAGAGGAGTTTATGTAGCAGTCGCATACAAGAATATCAGCAGAAAAGTAGGTAATGAATGCTGGTTTGGACATAATGACAAATCTTGGTCATTAGAGTATTACAACAACAGTTATACATTTTGGTACAACAACATCCAAACTCGTGTCTCAGGTCCTCGTTCCTCCAGAGTAGGAGTGTACCTGGATCACAGAGCAGGTATTTTGTCCTTCTACAGCGTCTCTGAAACCATGACTCTCCTCCACAGAGTCCAGACCACATTCACTCAGCCGCTCTATGCTGGATTTTGGCTTCACTGCTTTGGAAACACTGCTGAGTTGATTAAGCTCAAATAGACTGAAGTCTTTCATATTGTGGGTTTAAATCTGTATTTTAGTTTCATTTTATTTTCTCTCCATCATTTCTGCACAGAGATCAGCTGTCAGTCAAACATTATGGGTGGTACCTCCACATCTTCTAGTTGTTCTCTTGATGTTTCTGAGTTTTTAAAGGAGATCTTTCCTGTGACTGTTTATGGAGGCTATCACTGCTCATCATCATTTTCATTTACTAAAATATTTCTCCACATGAAAATGTAAACTTCTCTATCCTCTAAATGTTTCTGGAATATTTGTATTGAACAATGTCGACATTTCTCTTTATGAGTATGGCAGACCGTGTGTGTGTGTTTGTGTTTGTTTTTGTCAAAATCATCAAACAAATGAGGAAAAAGTGTGATTTTAATGAATGAATTCATATATTGTGTTGATGTTTTATTGTGTGAATAAACTGGAAGGTTTGACTATAAATCAAACTTTGAACAAAGTCTTTTCTTCTGTCTTCATTCCAGGATCTCACTCAAATCTGATGCAGAAAATATGAAACTAATCTGAGAGAATAACTGAAGCAGTTTTCCTCCTGAAGCATCACAAAGTTCAGAGTTCATGTTTAGAGCAGAAGATTCAGCAGTCTCTCTCTCTCTCTGTGTGTGTGTGTGTGTGTGTGTGTGTGTGTGTGTATAGAGGTGGAGCCTCCTCCTGTATGGGCTCAAATTGTGGTCATAAATATTTTGTACTTGTAAATCAGAATGCATATATTTTTGCATCTGTATTTGTGTGTATGTAAAAAAGATTTGTGTGTAAAAATATTTACACAAGTTACAAATTATTTTTGTTAAGCTCTGGTTACAGATACAAAGCAGAAAAACACGAGTGAAACTCCGCCCTCAAGTTTCAACTTACAAGTACGAATTTTGACCCGATTTTTCTTCCTTTCAGCTGATTGGTCAATGTCATGTCAATCACAAATTTAACTATCCAATCAGAGAACAGATGGGTGTGGCTGTCAGAGGGACGCTTTACTGAGCTGCAGGTCCTTGAAGGGTAATACAGTGAGAAAATAAAACAGGCGGGAATTTCAGCTCTGACTCGATCTTTTTTCTACTTTCAACAGAAAATGTTATTTTCAGTATTAAGTGACGTCATCCTCACTATAACCTGTTACTCACTGTGTCACCGTGAAGAATATATTTATACTGTAAAAAAGAAAAGCTAGAAAAACACTTTCATTAATTACACGTGATCTGTTTCTTCTTTTCACGACAGAGTTTTTTCCTGTTTTTTCTCACTGATGCTTCTTTGTGAATAACTCAAAAACAACTGAAGTAATGCAGGTTCATTATAACCAAAACTCCAGACTGACAGCAAAACATGTTAGAAAATGGAAAATCCACAGCAGTGGAAAGTTCAGGAAGGTTTCTTCATGCTTCACAGGCTGCTCAGCAGAGGATGATTTAAAGATGTGTGTGAAATGGAGTGTTACGATTGGTCAGAGAATGTGATGAATGTTAACTTTTTATAAAGAAAGACAACACATTTAGTCTTTTCATTTCAATATATAAATATTAAGTTGATTAAAATCAAAGCTAACACTATGCCAGCTTCTAGCTTTGCTTGACAGGTGTAGAAAAAACCTGATGACAGACACGAACTCCCAGAAAACTTAAAAGTCAACCAAACACATCCAAACTTTGAGCCCAAAAACAGCCGTAAACCTGTGTGGTTATTATAGTAAACACTGCAGTCTTTTCTCTGTATGTGTTACTTTATAAATCGATTTATTGTGAGCAACACGAATGTTAACAGATGGAGATCTTTGCTGAAGCACACTGATCACTACATTCACAGATTGCTGTCTTTAACAGTCTCATCATTTTTCTTTCCTTCGTTCTGTGAGAATTTCTCCAAAATAACGTGTTGATCGCAGTTATTGACTGTCTGATATAATAAGTAGCTTTGTTTTAATTGTGCACGGCTCGTCTGTGTCACTGTTTCACAGAACAGCATCATCAAGATGTGGCGATAACCAAATTGTCCAGCAGGTGTCGCTGTGGAGATGGTGTCAGATTGTTTTGAAGCCTCGCTTTGCCCATCACTACTCTTTAGCCTTTGGGCATATTTATTTAACATAAAGAGCAGAGTCCATCTTCATCTACATACAGCGCCCCACCATCATGGTGAGAGCCCATAACAAACATAGTAATGATGTCACAACAAGTTGTACCGTAAAGTCTCAACCAAAGTTCCCCCTGTGACATTAAGAGTAAGGGCTTCAACACGTGTAATCATTTCACTTAACAAAAACTGAAGCTTTCAAGTCCTGTTATGATGAGGTGATGAAGATGTTCTGCTGTACTGATCAGCAGAGTATCAGTTATCTCTGCTCTGTGGATGAACATAAAGGCCACGACTGACGTTTACATGAAACTGTAAACTTCTGTGAGCTCGAAATGATGAAATGAAAAAGATTTTTTAGAAGATTTCTTACACACTTACAAAAACGTTAGTAATTTAAATGGAGTGTTTGTTGGGTTTTGATGATGTTATCTTTTAAATTCTTAAATTAGAGTCTCCATTATGAATAAGTTACTTGGTAATTAGTCTGATATATTGGAGACAGTTGTTCCCATGTCTTATTCCAAAAGTGTCAGAAAGAAGTAAGATTACAAAATATTGTGACATTAAGTACAAAGTTTATTCATTATAACTCCATATATTTTGATAGTAAGCTTGAAAACATGGAGTAGCCAGCAGTCTAAAACTTTAGAGCAGTAGTGTGTGTATTTTATACAGTCAGATTTTCTTTTTTAGAGAGCAGATTGAACTCCCGCCAGTAATTAGAGAGAACGTACTGGCCTCACATTTCAACCTGCTATCTTGCTGCTTTTTGAACCATAACATCTGCCCATAGATGTTTCTGATTGAGAATGACTATTTAAGATGGACTTTAAGAATTTGAACCTTCTCTTTAATGAATGCTCTGTCTCAGTTTAATGTCGTACTTTTTTTTTACTTTCAGAGAAAGTGTGTACCATGAAAATAGACTGAATTCATGGTGTTAAGAAAAAGGCTAACCAAAAGCAAAACTAACCAGTGTCATAAACATGCTATGCATGCTCATTCAGTTTACATCTACACATTCCTGTCTAACCTGTCAGACAAAATAAAAACACCTGTGTAATTACTCCACAGCGAAAGTATGCTCTTGCAGTGACTTCAGTCTCTGTCTAACAGAAACTCGAGAGAAAGAAAGCGACTGAGACACCTGATAAGCTGTCAGGGCTAATGGACGGTATGGACTCAGGCGCGGAGCTCTGGGTTGAAGCAGACAGTGCGTTTATTTACAGTGCTTGAAATATAGTCTTTAAACAGCGAGATATCCAACAATGTCCTTTCTCTCAATTCCCAAAAGTGGTGAAGGTGAGTTTCCCCGTGAGGTCGGTGTGCACTCCTTCCGTGTGAATTCCTTCTCCCGAAAACACCAGTGAATCCTTTTTCTCCACTCCTCCGTCCCGTACTTCTCCACCTGAGAGACGAGCAAACACAACAGCGGATAAGAAGGCTTGTACACTTCAAGTGTTTCCATTTTGACTAGTAACATACGGTAGCGCCTGGGTGGAGCATGATTTTTAAATTCATGCACAGGTTTCTGATGAGAAAACACTGAATTTACATCTTTATGATACTATATCTAAAACAACTACAAACGGTAACGGTCAGAAAACTGTTGATCCACGTCCTGCTTGCTTGCTTACCCTTTCATCAACACATTGTTGTGGAAGTTTTCCATTTAAATAAAGCCTGCAGACGAGCGGTGAGCGGTAGCTAACATTCTTTAATCCAAACACACAAAGAACAGACAACCAAGCTTGATGGAGAGCCTACATGACCACGGGGCAGGGTCAGCAGAGTCTCACTGAGCCTAGCATGGCTCTCAGTTAAATAGCTTCTCCAGGAACAAAAGGCAGTACACAGCTGTTTCACACCTTAAGGTTCACACTCCCTTGCTACTTCCCAGAGTCCTAGAAGAGACAAAAGGCTCTTCCTGTGGAGTTCCTGTTTCCCCCAACATCCTTACTTCACCCCCTCTTAACGTATGAGTGTCAGACATGTTAAAATCCAGTGGCACCAAGGCATCATACAATAATGTGATTAATACATAAGTGAAAGAAATTCCTATACAATCCCACCCTTTGATTCTTAAATCAAGAATCACATTAAAACCAGAATTTCTTTCCTGACATCCTGTATATCACATCAACATTATTGTACACTTAGCATAACATTAGCACAGTAAAGCTGGAGGATGAATGGCAACTTTTTTTCCACTTGATAAAAGTTAACGTGACGGATTCTGGTGGTCAGGGACAAATGCAATCACATAGCAGGATGCTATACACGGGCCAAACTTCAGTCAGGAGAACAACTGAGATCATTCATCCACAATACGAGGTTAGTTATTATATACTGCAACAACATGGGAATAGAGCAGCTGCGAGAGAATTCAACATTAATGAATCAATGTTACAGAAGTGGAGGAAGCGCAGTTTTTGGCTTTCCCCATATTTCAAAAGTGCTTCATCTCTTTGCTATGACTGTCGGCATAATTTGCAGATGATAATGGTTTATAATGGTTTATCAGCGGCTACCTCTGCGACGCTTTCGACCAAAACAGGCGCAGCTTGATGACATCATCAACATGCGTTATCGCGATAGAGCGGTATAGTCAAAATCTCTATCGTTGGCCAAATTTATATAGTTTTTATCGTATATCGTTTATATTGCCCACCCCTATGGTGGAGGCCAGCAGGTGGATGGGGGAAAGGGGAGGTGGAGGTGGAGAGACCGAAGGCGGCCGCCGGTCCGACTGTCAGGTGAAATGAGCTTCAGGTAAGAAGTTATGACCTGCAGACTTTCTGGGTCAGATATAAACCAAGTTTAGGTGTAGTTTATTTTCATTGTGCTAACTTTTTACAGTCAGTTACAATAACTCGTACTGTGTACTAGCTAGCATGACGGAGTTTCTATACAGTTGGGTGGGTGCTATGATGTTACTGGTGAACTTTATTTTATTCATACGTCCCGTAAAAAACGGAATCCTCTGGTATTCAGAGTTAATATTACGCGTTTCGTATTGAGCTGAAAATAAACACGATTTGTCCGGTACTTCAGCTACAATAAAAAAAAAAAAGACAAAAAGCTGGAGTTATTCTGTGTCTTTACGCTGTCAGCTGCCTGTTCTTCTCTCATTCTCCCCCCTCCCTCTCCTGCTGCTACTTCAATCATGAAACTGATCAATGATCAGCTGATCGGCGTTTCTGCCACAAGTCCCGTCTCTCTTGCTTGTTTATCTCCCGCTTTGTGCCAGAAAGAGGAAACTAGCGGAGGTCGCGTTAAACAGCAGAAGCGCCTTTAAACTTGATCAGCTGTTGTTAGAATTTTTTTAATATTAATTTCTAGTATCAGCTGATGTTTGCTGGAGCCACGGCCGTAAAAGCTGCTGGTCATGATATCTGTTTGTATATCTGGTGAGAGCTAAACATGAAGATGAAACCAGGAGATGTCCTTACTGACTCATCAGAGCTGAACAGGTGATGGAGAAACAGGTTTACCTTTTAGGTGACATGAATGGGTTGAAGGAAAGCTATGAACTGTTTCTGAGAGACAACTTACACCAGGATCCTTTTCTATGTAGCTGACAGCTGGTAACTGTGCAGGGGCGGGTCTAGCAAAGTGTTGCCAGGGGTCCATGTACGGCATTAACAGGGAAAGGGGGGCACAAAGAAATACTTTTCTTTCTTATTCTCATTTAAAATTTCTAGCTTTTAACAAGTAATTATCCGAATCTTACAATCAAAGTTTTCATCTGATGTCAAATTTATAGAAATCCGTTATTGTACATAGTAAGTTTTTTTTCAGGGTCCCAACATAATTTCTTCAGAAGAAAGTACTGTACATGATGCCAGTATTTTCCCACATTTTCTAGATACTGTACTAGTACTGTGTGTAAAATGCCATCAAAAAGTCAGTTAAGTTTTATTCTTTCTCACCAGTCTTTCTGTCTCCTTTCACTTTTAAAAGGTTGCCATGTTAGAAAAAATATTTTGCCCTGCCATGCTGTTTATTGATGTGGCAAATAAATACTTTATGAAAATATCACTAAATCTGTCATTTATTATTTTTAATATTCAGTAATGGTCATGTCTCACCTCTAGTCTTCTCTGTCTTAATTTCAGGTTTCCACCATATGTTGTAGATAGTTCAGGAAGTTAACTCAACCAAGCAGTCTTTGTGTCACGGCGGAGCAGGGAGGACTCGGCGCAGACTGAAATCTCAGAAAAACAGGTTTATTTACACACTCCAGGTGCACTATATACAGGTGAAGGAGAAGGGGGCCAGGGTTCCCAGGGGTGCAGAGAGGAGTCGGGAAAAGCGTCCAGAGTCCCCAAACCAAGCACGAGAGATCTGCATACAGAGAACAAGAGTTAGCACGGAACTTTCACGGACAGCGCTCCAAACTGGCTGAGGCTAAAGTAGCACTGACGAGCGTTACTCAATAGTCCAGCGGCGAGGTGCCCTCAGTCACTGCCTTAAGTAGCGGGAGCAAACAAGGTGAGGAGCCACAGGTGATTGCCTACAGGTGGTGGAGGCCGGGAGCTCACAATGAGCTCCGCCCAGGCAGCGAGCAGAGAGAGAGGAGAGAGAGAATAGACAAAAACATAACATGTAGCCACACAGGGCCAACCGAGCAGGCACGGGGACCATGACACTTTGGGTTTCAGCTAAGTACTAAGGCTAAGGATGGTGTAGGTTTAAGTTTATTAGATTGAAACATATGTACCAACAAGACAGTGTACATCACTGTCACAACGACGTTTGTTTTCATTCAAAGGCTTTATGGTTTTTCCTATAATACCTGGTGGGCCGGTCTCTAGTCAAAATGCCCAGGCTGATTTTTTGTCCCAGTCCAGCCCTGGTCATATCGAGTGTAAAGCTGCTACCACAGCGAGATTTGATCGGTTAAGAGAGAGAGCGATATCAAAACAGCCACGAAAAGTCCGCATATATGTGCCCAAGTGTTGTATTGAAGCAAGCAAGTGATGAATAACTGTTTTCCAGTATGTTTTGTTTTTCATTGTTGATTTGTTTTTCACCAACACAGCTAATAAAGCATGATGGAACACAATTTTGCCTCTTTGTTGTAAGATTCTAGAATAGAATGAAACAATAATGCCAGTTATAAATAAAGAAAAATTGAATGAATAACAAAACACTCTTTTTTCTATTAGATCTGAAAATGTTGTGTAATACTACAACCTGAAACAACAAATAGATTGCGTTGGCCTGTACAGGAGATAAAGAACAAAAATGTAACAACAGCGGTGAAATGGAAGAGTCCAAATCACCAAAGTAAACTGGACCTGGGCTTGTTGCAGGGATCTAAAGTTACTAAACATTTTGTGACACTTCACTCAGGATCATATAATAATAAATATGTGCATGATGAAAGTTGGGCAGCACGCTAACGTGCTTACTCCACTCTGTATGCTCGTATGGGTCTGACCCTTTCACTCCTTTGACTTTTTCCTCGTACTTTGTTTTTTGGCCTTTTCGTCAAGTCTGTCTTCGTACGGACCTGCCAAGTTCTTCATCGTTTTGTACATAACTGTTTTGGGGGTAAATAAAATGCAAGGGCGGGAAAAGCTCAGAGCCAGCAAGCGGCACCAGATACGAATAGAATGGCTTACGAAGATGTCAGGGAAAAGGGGGGCGACAGGCAACGCCAGGGACAGCAAAACCAAATGAGAGACAGGCCTTCAATTTCACTAATCTCCCACTCCGTTTGCCGCGACGGCGACCTCGCTTCCGCAGAGACGGCACAGGTACACGGAGCAGGTGAGTAGGAACCAACGACAGGAGTGGAGGCGGTATTTTGTGTGCATTTCCCAGTCTACACACCGGCGTATTGGGAGATAGTCGAAGATCAAGTAAAACGTGGCGATGATAGACTAGCAGGGAGTCTACATCATAGCAGAATAAAAACATTAAAACAGAAATTTGGAGGAACAGACGGCAAGACATACACATTGGCGCCATCTTCGATCCAGCAATCTGCGATTTTCTGACTCCACTAGTGGAGTCAGTTGTTCCCATGCATCATTCTGTAAGTGTGAGAATGAACTAAGATTAGAAAATGTCAAAATATAAAGAATGATTTATTTTTATTCATCACAGCATCCTAAACTTTGCTGAACTTTTTGAAATATAAAATGAACTCGCTGAGTGTTGACTGTCATAACTCAAGAAAAGTTAAACTGGGCTGACCCAGTTCAAACTAATTTTAACAGTTTAAACCAGTTAAACCAGTTTACCTGGGTCAGACTTGTTACTGCATGCTGTAACCAAACATACCACACCCTGCATCATGTGATTGTCTCTTGGTCGCTCTATAAAAATATTTGTTTAGCGCCTCCCTTCACAGATGTGTCTGTATCAGGATGGGTCTAAACAACATGGTGTAAATGCAGTTGCTGGTGAGCCTCATTTCCTGTAGGAGGTGAACAAGAGCAGAGATCTGTTTCCCTTCAGAGCACAGAGGTTGTTTCTGTTCAGAGGAAGTGAAACTGTCTGACAGTCACTGAGAGACGGAGAAACGGCACAGCACATGAATCAAATGGATCAAACAAAATTCTGCTGTTCAGTCTGTTTGGATCTACTGAAGGATCCGGTGGCTATTCCCTGTGGACATAGCTACTGCATGAACTGTATTAAAAGCTTCTGGGATGAAGAGGAAAAGAAGAAAATCTACAGCTGCCCTCAGTGCAGACAGACTTTCACAGCGAGGCCTGTCCTGGTGAAAAACACCATGTTAGCAGATTTAGTGGAGGAGCTGAAGAAGACTGGACTCCAAGCTGCTCCTGCTGATCACTGCTATGCTGGACCTGAAGATGTGGCCTGTGATGTCTGCACTGGAAGAAAAATAAAAGCCTTCAAGTCCTGTTTGGTCTGTTTGACATCTTACTGTGAGAAACACCTTCAGCCTCATTATGATTCACCTACATTAAAGAAACACAAGCTGGTGGAGCCCTCCAAGAAGCTCCAGGAGAAGATCTGCTCTCGTCATGATGAGGTGATGAAGATGTTCTGCCGTACTGATCAGCAGAGTATCTGTTATCTCTGCTCTGTGGATGAACATAAAGGCCACGACACAGTCTCAGCTGCAGCAGAAAGGACTGAGAGGCAGAGAGAGCTGGAGGTGAGTCGACAAAACATCCAGCAGAGAATCCAGGACAGAGAGAAAGATGTGAAGCTGCTTCAACAGGAGGTGGAGGCCATCAATCAGTCTGCTGATCAAACAGTGGAGCACAGTGAGAAGATCTTCACTGAGCTGATCCATCTCATCCAGAAAAGAAGCTCTGATGTGAAGCAGCAGATCAGATCCCAGCAGGAAACTGAAGTGAGTCGAGTCAAAGAGCTTGAGGAGAAGCTGGAGCAGGAGATCACTGAGCTGAAGAGGAAAGATGCTGAGCTGAAGCAGCTCTCACACACAGAGGATCACATCCAGTTTCTACACAACTACCCCTCACTGTCAGCACTCAGTGAGTCTACAGACTCATCCAGCATCAATATCCGTCCTCTGAGCTACTTTGAGGATGTGACAGCAGCTGTGTCAGAGGTCAGAGATAAACTACAGGACATTCTGAGAGAGCAATGGACAAACATCTCACTGACAGTCACTGAAGTGGATGTTTTACTGTCAGATCCACCAGAGCCAAAGACCAGAGCTGGATTCTTAAAATATTCACGTGACATCACACTGGATCCAAACACAGCAAACAAATGGCTGTTATTATCAGAGGGGAACAGAAAAGCAACAGTAATGGAAGAACAACAGTCTTATTCTGATCATCCAGACAGATTCATTTGGTGGTTTCAGGTTCTGAGTAGAGAGAGTCTGACTGGACGTTGTTACTGGGAGGTGGAGTGGAAAGGGAAAGAAGTTTATGTAGCAGTCGCATACAAGAATATCAGCAGAAAAGGGATTAAATGTAAATTTGGCCATAATGACAAATCTTGGTCATTAGAGTGTTACAACAACAGTTTTACATTTTGGTACAACAACATCCAAACTCGTGTCTCAGGTCCTCGTTCCTCCAGAGTAGGAGTGTACCTGGATCACAGAGCAGGTATTTTGTCCTTCTACAGCGTCTCTGAAACCATGACTCTCCTCCACAGAGTCCAGACCACATTCACTCAGCCGCTCTATGCTGGACTTTGGGTTCACTATTATGGAGACGCAGCTGAGTTGATTAAGCTCAAATAGACTGAAGTCTTTCATATTGTGGGTTTAAATCTGTATTTTAGTTTCATTTTATTTTCTCTCCATCATTTCTGCACAGAGATCAGCTGTCAGTCAAACATTATGGGTGGTACCTCCACATCTTCTAGTTGTTTCTCTTGATGTTTCTGAGTTTTTTAAAGGAGATCTTTCCTGTGACTGTTTATGGAGGCTATCACTGCTCATCATCATTTTGATTTACTAAAATATTTCTCCACATGAAAATGTAAACTTCTCTATCCTCTAAATGTTTCTGGAATATTTGTATTGAAAAATGTCGACATTTCTCTTCATGAGTATGGCAGACCATGTGTGTGTGTTTGTGTTTGTTTTTGTCAAAATCATCAAACAAATGAGGAAAAACTGTGATTTTAATGAATGAATTCATATATTGTGTTGATGTTTTATTGTGTGAATAAACTGGAAGGTTTGACTATAAATCAAACTTTGAACAAAGTCTTTTCTTCTGTCTTCATTCCAGGATCTCACTCAAATCTGATGCAGAAAATATGAAACTAATCTGAGAGAATAACTGAAGCAGTTTTCCTCCTGAAGCATCACAAAGTTCAGAGTTCATGTTTAGAGCAGAAGATTCAGCAGTCGCTCTGTGACCTTTCAACTTTCTTCACTAAAACAGCTTCATTACAGAGAAACAAGTCACATTTTCTTCATGTTCTAAAATGTTTGTAATGGTCCTTGAATGCAGCATCAGTGTCGCAGGTTTAAAAGGTCACTTTCTGTTGTGTTCAAAGATTTCCTTCAGATATGGTCTTTAATCAGTAAAGCCAGTGATACAGCAGTGTCATTAGCTGTGTTATTTGCACCAGGCTGTGTTTATGTATGTGTTTAATTCTGTCTGAGGATGTCTTCAGCATGAAATGATCATTTGCTCAGCTGCTGTGTCTCAAACGACTCCTACAGTCTTTGCTTATGTGACCAACTTTTAAACAACCAAAACAAATTCCCCTTTCCTTGATAAAAGTCAACTTATCTCGATGCATTTTAGCTTTAAACTGCTTACAATTCTCTAGTAAATGATTGCTGTGTGAACAAAACAAACAACTATGCAGAACAGTGGAATTTGTTCTGCTTCCAGTTGATTGAGTTTTGACTCCTGGAACCGTACTGACATTAGTGGCAAAACTACTTCCCTTTTTTCTTTGCTTGGTGGAACTTGAAACTTTAAAGCTGCTTCCAGATTGTGAGTCTTGGATGTTGCCAAACACTGGATCTTATGCTACTTTCACCTGTTTTATTATGAAGGCAACCAGATCAGTGAACACTGCTCTGTGACCATTTTGTTCCTGCAGTTCATAGGCAACAACTCTCCATTTTTCCCTCAATTTGTATGAAAGTTTCATAACAATCATTCTCTTGAAGTGTCTGTGTGGTGCAGCTGGTCTGGTCTGTCCAGGCTGCACCACACAGACACTTCCAATCACCACACATCAAAGTACAAAGCGTATGACGTCATCACATTCTGTGTTAGGAAGTCACATTTAGGAGTTAAATTCATTGTTCATCATACTCAAGAAATCTTTCTGTTATCTTGATTAACTTATCCCAACACTGTCAATCAGACTAAGTGATCACATGACGCTAGTTATCAACTCTATAAGGTAAACCAGGGTTTCCCATTTTAGCTACTAGCCTGTTTACATGAAAGGGGTGGTGTTGGGGGCATCTGACCAATCACATACAGAGCAGCAGAACAGCTGACTTTACAAAGAAAGATAAAAGTATAAACATGAACAGGTTAAACACTTGTATTAATAAAGTTCAAATAGGAACTAAAAGTTCTTTTGCTGAGCTCTGTTGATGTTTACCAGTCTGGGAGAAAATACAAGCATAAATACAAAAATGGGCGTGGATATACTGGGAAAAGCATGTCGAATGATGAGCAGTGATACAGGAGACCAAGAGGAATTGCTCAGATAAGATTAAATGCTGTCATGGACGAGGGCATGCTAGGGACAAGCGTTGCAGATAAAAGAAAAAACGAGATTAATGTTTATAGAGGAATTGAAAATGTTGTGAAATTGTTCTGCAGACAAATGGGAAAAGTCAAAGAATGAAGTTGAATTTAAGAATCTAAACTGATTAGACTACTGATGCTCATCAATGGAAAGATCCTCCCACTATCCATGGCACAGCAGTCCAAAGGGATCTTTCAGGTACTTGTTGTAAAGCAGTTTTCCAGAGAACTGATTGGTAGCTAAGTGGTGATTTCATACTTGTTGATCCGTAATCTCAAACACAACCTGCTCTGAAGCAGCTTTGCTCTACAGTTTAAGTCACTATGGTGATATACTCCAGTAAGAAGTGAGCTACCTTCATAGTACCTCTGTACTCATACCTGTGTGTTTCTTTGGCATTGCTTGTAGATGTGTTTTAAAATGCAGCTGCAGTGCATTTTAAAACCTTAAGGAAGCTGTTATTGATATGGTGTAGATTAGCCAACAGATTTCTTTTCTTTTTTTACCTGATGGACACAATGCAGTGTAGTAGCCCTGCCCCTCGTTATGGTTTGTTCTTCATCATTCACTCACTGTGCGTCGATATGCTGGATGTCTCCACAAACAGTTCTCTGCATGCAGATGCAGTTTTTCTTCATTTGGAGCTTTGTGGGAGCTGAGTTCTGTTTACAGAGATGTTAGTGGTCCTGTATGTGACCTGTCACATTTTATTTATTAAACAGACCACCTTGCAGTGTAGCTTCCACGTTAGCTGAGGTTTGTTTTATTATTTGTTTTTGCTTGTTTTTTATTATTCTTGCTGATGATTTGTATTATCTAAATGTAAGGTTCATTCATATCAGTTTGCTTATTTAATTTAATACAGTTTTTTTTTGCCTTTGTCTTTGTCTCCATAACTGATAGTCTCTTATATCAGATTCTGCTCATAAGGTTACTTTAACATTTGAGGCCACGTTATGATTGGTTTAGGTGGCAGCACAAGCAGCTTCACTTGCATAAAATATATATATTTTTTAAATAACATCTGAAGTAATTTAACGAGGAATGAGTCATCCAGTTCAGCTCTGGTATTATGATAATATAATATGTGCTTCAGTCTTAAACAAGCACAGAATTTAATGAGCTGCTTCTTCCCGACTCCCTGATTTCTGCACAGCTGGATTATTGTACCAAAGAAACTGTTTCTGTAATATTTCTGTGAAATATAGTAATCCACTAAAACCCAGTGAGTGTTGGTTAGCTAAGATTTGTTTTTGTTCTTGATGGAATCGAAACACTCAGAAACGTCATTAATATTCGCTTGTCCTGCTGCAGACTTTTCTATCCAATCTAACAGTGAGAGCGAGCATGTGGTGCCCCACCCACTGGCTACAGGCCACATATTTCTGCAGATAAAGGCACCACCGTATTTGCCTTTATTCCGATGAAATGTCCTCTAAAGGACGCCCACACAGTTGATGAGAAGTCAGAGACCAGATGCCGATATTGTAATTCCATTAGAAAAAAGGCTGCACTTAAGTAGGGAAGATATGTGTAGGGTTTTTAAGGCCATTGCAGTCCCAAATGGAGGCAGATGGGGTATGTGAAGTTCAATATCTGTGGGCTGAGCACCCTGATACCACAACTCAAGATTTCTGTTTCTGCGTTATCAAAGGTAGCCGGTCAGAATATTCTGGATAATCCTTCATAATTGATCAGAATTTGCCAAATAGACTTAACATGGTGTTAAGTCTGTCACATCGTTTATGAAAGTCAAAGGTTAAAGTGTGATTTTCATCAAGAAGAACTTGAAAAGAGAAACTACATGACTATGACTCGACATTAGGCACAGACAGGAATGCTCAAGCGGTATTAGCTGTTTGAAGGTACATTAGGAAAATGTTGAACGTAATGCACAACAAGCACCTTATTTCCTCCACAGAAGGTTGATAATTAACCTTTAACCTCCGTCACTGTGATGTGTGAATACTTCTGCTACTTTACGAACTATTGTAATCATAAAACACTTTTAAAATCTGTATACTCCAATGATTTAAAAACAATAATACAGCAAACATTTAAAACAAATCTCATGACCAAGGGCGCTGCTGGCTTCAGGACCATGCAATAATCCATGTGTGGTTTGTATTTGTATTATAATACAGTCTGTAAGAAAGCCTTTTGTTATATTATTGAGAATATTGATCAACTAATTGTGATGGTGATGGTGCTCATCCGTCTTTTATCAGTCACTGCATTTTAACACAGTTTGCTCACCGTACATTCCAGTTTCTGGTCGCTGAAACCAGTCAGACCTGAGCTCCTGGGGGCCTCCCTCAGGTGAATGTTGTTTTTTAAACTTCGTACCACTTACAAAACTTCCCCAGCAGAACAATTGGTTTCAGGTTTATTCCTGTAAAGAGTTTGTACATGATAGATAGTTGTTGTTGTTTTTTAAATATCGGACACATAATCAGGAAAACACAAAAGGGAAACATTTGTCTTCTTTCTTTTTCATTTTCCCAGCACTAGTTTATTACATCACAGCTTAAAACACTGATTCCAGTATTCAACTAGTTATACATCATTTCCATCCCTTCTTCTTACTGTGTTGAGCCATCAGAGATGCTTCATATTTGCATGTTTTACAGGATTGTCTGCCTGGAGTCTGTCGTCATTGTGCTTAAATAGTAGTTTTGACTTTTCATGTAAATGTCAGGATAGGCAGCATCTTCTTTAACTAGTTCAAGCTGCCAAAATTAATCCAGAATTAAATTTTAATCCTTATAAAAGGCTGAAAATAATTGTTCTGAATCCAAAACAGTTAGATGTAGTTTGTTAATTTCCCTCGTTTTGTTATTACCCTAGAGTAGCGTTGGTGTATCTTTTCTCTCTCAGTTAATATTTATTATAAACATCCATCATAACAGCATATATGCAATTACTGGTCACTTTGTTAGGTACACCTTGTTTACAGCAGGTATGACCCCTGTTGCTGACAGAACTGCGTCATGAAGTCATGTTCATTAATTGTTGACTTGAATCTGCCGTTCCACCTCATCCCAAAGATGCTCTATTGGAGTACAGTGAACTCATCTTCATGTTCAAGAAACCAGTTTGAGATGATTTGAGATGATTTTGAGATGGAGTGGTAAAGTCTATGTTTTTAGGGGAAATCACTGAAAAAGAAATCATTGTAGCAGAATCTAAAAACAAGAAATCCATGATGGGTTAGACATGGTCATCGTAAAAAAGACCTTGGATTGTATAATCAAACCTCTATGTTATATTTTTAATCTCTCATTTTATTCGGCTGTATTTCCTGACCGAATGAAAGTGGTAAAAGTTATCCCACTTTATAAATCAGGAGACAGACATAGTTTTAATAATTATAGACCAATATCATTGCTATCACAGTTTTCTAAAGTGCTTGAAAAACTCTTTGCACAAAGATTTGATAGTTTCATTGAAAAACATCAACTGTTAAGCGAAAGTCAGTACGGATTTCGACGGAACAGATCAACAGCAATAGCATTAATGAATACTATTGAAGACATTTCATCAGCAACACATCATAATAAATATACTATTCATTGATTTAAGAAAAGCTTTTGACACTCTGCAACACTCCATCTTGATTTCTAAGTTAAGAACTTATGGTGTGAGAGGAATAGTATTGAACTGGTTAAGCAGCTATTTACATAATAGGTTTCAGTATGTGCAGTGTTTAGGCAATTCATCTGATAGAATGAAAATAGAATGTGGGGTCCCTCAAGGTTCTGTTTTAGGACCAAAACTTTTTAATTTATATATAAATGACATTTGTGATGTGTCAAAAATGTTGAATTTTGTTTTGTTTGCAGACTATACAAATTTTTATTGTTCCGGAGAGAACTTGAAAGAATTGGCTAAAATTATGGTTATTGAAATGAAAAAATGAAAAAATGGTTTGATGTAAATGAGTTATCACTGAATTTGGAAAAAACAAAGTTTATGATATTCGGAAACCGTGTAAAGGAGGAAGAGATAGTATTATCTATAGACGGAGTATTAATTGAAAGAGTGACATAATTCTGTTTTCTGGGTGTAATAGTGGATGACAAGTTAACATGGAAATCACATATTGAACATGTTAAAAAAAGTTGGCTAAAAGTATTTATATCCTGGGTAATGTTAGATATATATTAGATTACAAGACAATGACAATATTATATTTTTCATTGTTTCTACCCTATCTGAGCTATTGTGTTGAAGTATGGGGGAATACATACGTGACTAATATGAAACCATTATATTTATTACAGAAGAGAGCACTTCGAATTATGCATAATGTTAAATATAGAGAACACACTAATAATTTGTTTATAAAATCGAAATGTTAAAACTAGAAGACATAGTGAAATTACAGACTTTAACTATTATGTTTAGGGCGAAAAATAAAACACTACCTCTTAAGTTACAAAGTTTATTTGTATTGTGTTCAGAAAATGGGGACGGCAGAAGGAAGTTTTATTTTAAGCACCGGTTTGCTCGAACCACACAAAGGCAAATGTGTCCAACAGTCATAGGCATAAGAAACTGGAATTCTCTCAGTGATCATCTTAAGTGTTGTATAAATGTTTCTCAATTTAAAATCTGCTATAAGAATAAAATGATAAACCAATATGAAGAAGTTGAAAAGAATAGAATTTAATTGTAGAAAAATGATCTTTTAGTTTGATATTTAGTGGTATTGCTCATTGTTGAGTATATTGTTCTGTTTGCTTTGTTTTGTTATGTGCAGAAAATTGTCATAGTGTAATTTTGGTTGCCTACTTGTATTACCACAGATAGGGGGCAGGTATCAATAAGAATTTATTCTTCTTCCTGCTCCTTTTCATGCATGGAAACAGTGTTACTTTAATTGAAAGGAAGGTTGTGTGTGGGAATGCATTACTGCTGTGTGAAACAAAAAAAGACTTTTCCCCCCATTCCATGCAAGGCCACTTGGGTTGGCTGGAAGACTGTTTACTTAGCCTAGCAGGGCGAAGGACACTGTCTCAGCTGAACTCTGGACACACACACACACACACACACACACACACACACACACACACACACACACACACACACACTTACACTGATATGCACACACTGATCCCCCCTCCGTTTCCAAACGCCTTCGATGCTTGTGCCCTACCGGGGCAGATGGCAGTCGACTGGACCAGCGCAGACATGCTGCAGGATCGGATGCGCTGTCTACACCGGCTCTCTCTTACCCTTTACCCGCCCCTGTTGCTTATCTTGTGTTTCTATGGTGTATTGATAGTCATGTGCTTTTTGTGCTGAGGTGTTTTTTCTGTTATCAAACTGTTCTCCCACTAGGAGCTCAGTCTGAGTGGAGTTTTTTTTTCTCCTCCTCTCACCTCATGTTATGTATTTTTGTTGTTTTTTTCCTATCAGCCTACCTTTCTGACATGTCTCCCCAATGTGATGTTTGTGTAAAGTTGGTCAGAAGGTTTCTTTGTAAGTGCGCATGCGCCATTAGCGTGCTGCCTGCTGTAACCCTAATTTCCTTTGGGATTAATGAAGTATTCTGATTCTGATTTACCCATTAAGATTTTAAATGAAACGATAAACAAAGGCCAAGAAAAACTGAGTTAAACTCCTGAGTCTACTATATATTTGCACCATGAAGAAATGAATTGTTTGCACCAGTAATAAATAATCAAATATATCAAATTATCATCAATATTTAAATAAATGAACCATCGCACCAAACAAAACAACAATTCAACAGACAGTTCTATAAAACTGTGGATGATTCAAAGTGCTGCTATAACTGCACAACAAAACTGCAGTGAGAAAAGCTTTGGATGTTCAGTTTAGTTATAATGACAGTTAAACAACTAAAATACTCGATTAAGTAGGTGAGAAAAAGTTACATTTACTGGATCAGTTTAAGACCAAAATACATTTGAATGAATTACTGACATGGACACTTTGTGAAAAATTACTAAACAGTTCAGGCAAAATTTTACTAAAACCTTGAATTAAACTGGAAAGTTTGCATTTAAACTCCACTGTGACTGTGTACACAGGAAAAACTACAAAATAATGTTTGTTTGTTTGTTTGTTTGTTTGTTTTTGTAAACACTGTGGACCGATCTGCATTTGTTGTTGCTAAATTTAAATATTTGTTACTATTTAATGATCATAATCTCATTTGAACATAGGTTTGATTTAGTGGAGTCAGTTGTTCCCATGCATCATTCTGTAAGTGTGAGAATGAACTAAGATTAGAAAATGTCAAAATATAAAGTTTGATTTATTTTTATTCATCACAGCATCCTAAACTTTGCTGAACTTTTTGAAAAATAGAATGAAATCACTGAGTGTTGACTGTCACATTTCAAAGCACCAAGTAAAGATAACTATTAAACTTTAACTGGGTCAGACTTGTTACTGCATGATGTAATCACACATACCACACCCTGCATCTTGTGATTGGCTCTTGGTCGCTCTGTAAGAATATATCTCCCTTCACAGATGTGTCTGTATCAGGATGGGTCTAAAGGTGAACAAGAGCAGAGATCTGTTTCCCTTCAGAGCACAGAGGTAGTTTCTGTTCAGAGGAAGTCAAACTGTCTGACAGTCACTGAGAGACGGTGAAATGGCACAGCACATGAATCAAATGGATCAAACAAAAATCTGCTGTTCAGTCTGTTTGGATCTACTGAAGGATCCGGTGACTATTCCCTGTGGACACAGCTACTGCATGAACTGTATTAAAAGCTTCTGGGATGAAGAGGAAAAGAAGAAAATCTACAGCTGCCCTCAGTGCAGACAGACTTTCACAGCGAGGCCTGTCCTGATGAAAAACACCATGTTAGCAGATTTAGTGGAGGAGCTGAAGAAGACTGGACTCCAAGCTGCTCCTGCTGATCACTGCTATGCTGGACCTGAAGATGTGGCCTGTGATGTCTGCACTGGAAGAAAAATGAAAGCCTTCAAGTCCTGTTTATTCTGTTTGACATCTTACTGTGAGAAACACCTTCAGCCTCATTATGTAGCAGCTCAGTTAAAGAAACACAAGCTGGTGGAGCCCTCCAAGAAGCTCCAGGAGAACATCTGCTCTCGTCATGATGAGGTGATGAAGATGTTCTGCCGTACTGATCAGCAGAGTATCTGTTATCTCTGCTCTGTGGATGAACATAAAGGCCACGACACAGTCTCAGCTGCAGCAGAAAGGACTGAGAGGCAGAGAGAGCTGGAGGTGAGTCGACAAAACATCCAGCAGAGAATCCAGGACAGAGAGAAAGATGTGAAGCTGCTTCAACAGGAGGTGGAGGCCATCAATCAGTCTGCTGATCAAACAGTGGAGCACAGTGAGAAGATCTTCACTGAGCTGATCCATCTCATCCAGAAAGAAGCTCTGATGTGAAGCAGCAGATCAGATCCCAGCAGGAAACTGAAGTGGATGTTTTACTGTCAGATCCACCAGAGCCAAAGACCAGAGCTGGATTCTTAAAATATTCATGTGAAATCACACTGGATCCAAACACAGCAAACAAAGAGCTGTTATTATCAGTGGGGAACAGAAAAGCAACAGTAATGGAAGAACAACAGTCTTATTCTGATCATCCAGACAGATTCAATTGGTGGTTTCAGGTTCTGAGTAGAGAGAGTCTGACTGCACGTTGTTACTTTGAAGTGGAGAGGAAAGGGAAAGAAGTTTTTGTAGCAGTCGCATACAAGAATATCAGCAGAAAAGGGATTAAATGTAAATTTGGACATAATGACAAATCTTGGGTATTAAATTGTAACAACAACAGCAGGTATTTTGTCCTTCTACAGCGTCTCTGAAACCATGACTCTCCTCCACAGAGTCCAGACCACATTCACTCAGCCGCTCTATGCTGGACTTTGGGTTCACTATTATGGAGACACTGCTGAGTTGATTAAGCTCAAATAGACTGAAGTCTTTCATATTGTGGGTTTAAATCTGTTTTTTAGTTTCATTTTATTTTCTCTCCATCATTTCTGCACAGAGATCAGCTGTCAGTCAAACATTATGGGTGGTACCTCCACATCTTCTAGTTGTTCTCTTGATGTTTCTGAGTTTTTAAAGGAGATCTTTCCTGTGACTGTTTATGGAGGCTATCACTGCTCATCATCATTTTGATTTACTAAAATATTTCTCCACATGAAAATGTAAACTTCTCTATCCTCTAAATGTTTCTGGAATATTTGTCTTGAAAAATGTCGACATTTCTCTTTATGAGTATTGCAGACCATGTGTGTGTGTTTGTGTTTGTTTTTGTCAAAATCATCAAACAAATGAGGAAAAACTGTGATTTTAATGAATGAATTCATATATTGTGTTGATGTTTTATTGTGTGAATAAACTGGAAGGTTTGACTATAAATCAAACTTTGAACAAAGTCTTTTCTTCTGTCTTCATTCCAGGATCTCACTCAAATCTGATGCAGAAAATATGAAACTAATCTGAGAGAATAACTGAAGCAGTTTTCCTCCTGAAGCATCACAAAGTTCAGAGTTCATGTTTAGAGCAGAAGATTCAGCAGTCGCTCTGTGACCTTTCAACTTTCTTCACTAAAACAGCTTCATTACAGAGAAACAAGTCACATTTTCTTCATGTTCTTAAGTCCTTTCAGATGTTTTTAATGGTCCTTGAATGCAGCCTCAGTGTCGCAGGTTCAAAAGGTCACTTTCTGTTGTGTTGAAAGATTTCCTTCAGATATGGTCTTTAATCAGTAAAGCCAGTGATACAGCAGTGTCATTAGCTGTGTTATTGGCACCAGGCTGTGTTTATGTATGTATTTAATTCTGTCTGAGGATGTCTTCAGCATGAAATGATCATTTGCTCAGCTGCTGTGTCTCATCTCTTATCAGACATTGGTTGGAATGTCATTGGTCATAGCAGATGGCCCCGCCCCTCCCTGAGCCTGGTTCTGCCGGAGGTTTCTTCGTATTAAAAGGGAGTTTTTCCTTCCCACTGTTCCCAAAGTGCTTGCTCATAGGAGGTCATATGATTGTTGGGTTTTTCGCTGTATGTATTATTGTAGGGTTTGCCTTACAATATAAAGCACCTTGAGGCAACTTTTGTTGTGATTTGACGCTATATAAATAAAGTTTAATTGAATGGATACAGTCAAACTGCACGATGCAAATAAAATGACTAAAATCATCTTTCTTGTGGTTTTTTGACTTCAGACCAGCAGACAAAGCCGACAGATTCTAAAGTTGGGGAGAAATCTAGATTGTGTACTAAATTTTTTTTGTTATCAATAGACATTTGGAATGACAGTGTTATGACGTGGACCGAAAACGCAGACAAAGGAGAAAATCAAAGAAAAAAAAAATGTAAAAAAGGTGAACCGTTTCTTTTGGGCTGAAGTCAAAAATGGAAAACAATTAGGGCAAAACGTCCTGGGACAAACTAAACTACAAACTAAACTGGGAGCAGCTAAATTACTATGATGACTGAAACATGAAACTGAACCGGAACATGAAGAAAAAAAAACATGAGCATGAACCTGAGAAGTAGAAATAAAACGCTGTGACCAGACGTGACTTGACATGGAGAAAACACACAACCTGAAAAAGAACAGGGGAAGGCAGAGGACATGAATACACAGAAGGGTAATGAGGGAAGTGGAAACACAGCTGACACAAATGTACCTGAACGCCACAGGAAAGTACAACTAAACACACTGATTATGGAACAGAATCCACAATAAGACAGGAAACATTGAGACATGAACTGGGACACACAAGCTTGACACGAGACAGAGGGAGCGAGACACAAAGGGAACCTACAGACGAGGAGATAACACATGGAAAAAACAGAAAGAGACTCAAACAAGGAGACGAAGGAGAAACATAAACTAGGTGAAATCTCAACTAAACCCTAACTAATACTAAACACCAGAACCTAACATATTTACAATGTAACATAAAGCAAACTCAACTCAGTTGTTGGTTGTTCTAAAGTAAAGCTCACAGTCTTAAGTGTTGATATTAAACACAAAGAAAAGCTCACGTGTTTGAATTTACTTACAATTAGTTTTTATGAATTCTGACCGTAAACAATTTTTACAGGTTTGATATTCTTGGACACTCAATATCAGGTGATGCGATTTAATAAAAATTTTTAAATTTGTAATTTTATATGTCCCAATGAGTCATTTGCACTAAACAGTGACAGTATAACAGATTTGTCATTTAGATCCCAAATTTCTGAGAGAAATAGCTGAATTTAAAATATGGCAGACCTCAAATCAGACTTAATTGATAGAGATATATGCAAATGTGGTGGCACAAAGGTGGAAAACAGGTAAAGGCAACTAGATGGTGTTGACAGCGCCACCTGGGGAGGAAGTTACACCCCAGGAGAGGTTACAATAGCCAGTGCAAACGTAACAGTTACAAAAGGCACACGGGCTCGTTATTAACCCTTTCATGGATGATGGGGGCGATCGTGGCTCAAGAGTTGGGAGTTCGCCTTGTAATCGGAAGGTTGCCGGTTCGAGCAACCTTCCGATTCCTTTCGGTCGTTGTGTCCTTGGGCAAGACACTTCACCCGTTGTCTACTGGTGGTGGTCAGAGGGCCCGGTGGCGCCAGTGTCCGGCAGCCTCGCCTCTGTCAGTGCGCCCCAGGGTGGCTGTGGCTACAATGTAGCTGCCATCACCAGTGTGTGAATGTGTGTGTGAATGGGTGGATGACTGAATGTAGTGTAAAGTGCTTTGGGGTCCTTAGGAACTAGTAAAGCGCTATACAAATACAGGCCATTTACCATGGATGAATTATGACAACCTCACTCAGGATTGTTTTCTTGAGTATTTTTATTCATCTTTAGTCATGAAGAAAAGATTTTTGAACTTGAGTTTTTTAAACGTCGTTTTCAAAGAGTTTTTCACATGTCCACTAAGGTGGACAACATATGTTTCAACTTGTGAATTTGACACTGTGTGTTGTGTTTATGTGCAAGTATACCATCAACACTGACACAAATACAAGAAAACAGCCTTTGAATAGCTGTCCACTGTAGTGACCACTATGTGTGAAAGGTCAGAGGTGAGGAAGGTCAGTTTCATAAAACAAAGTTTAGACAAAATAACTGCAAATGTAGAGCTGCAGGAAAGAAACTCCTTAGATAGCAGGGCTGTCAACACAGAACCGTGAATGAAAACACTTTATTAGCAAACATTGATTAAATGAACAGGCTTCACTGCAGTGATGGTGGAGACCGGCCACTTGAGGAGGCAACCTACAGCAAGTGAGAGCAGCTAAACAGATTCAGCACAAAGATGTAAACACAAAGCGTGGATCGTTCACCCGATGGCACGTACACAGACACGCTGTCGGGGCTGAATGCTGACATCTCACATTTTCTGAAGCTGCAGGTTTTGTCACTCTCTGACCAAAATTCACAGAACGAGCAGCAAAGAAGATCAAAACTGCTTCACATTTGATGAACATCATCATAAAATCCCTCCTACCTTTGCTGTTTTGGTTCCACCAGGGTAAAATCACACCTCCTGCACAGCTCTCTCTCTCAGTGTACTTCAAGAACAGTTTCCCATCTCAAATCTGTTCTCTGCATTATTCACTTGCTTATTATGCACCAGTCTACCGTTGTGTACAGCGCTGTCAGGTGCTGTTTTTATGAAATAACCTCTGACAAAAAAGCCTCATTTCGGCTGTTCAATACTGAAGAAATCTGAACTTTTTAAAATGATGCCAAATTGCAAAACGCTTAGCTGTGTCTCTAGTAAAACCTCTGTACCTTTGCTCTGCTTCACTTCAGCAGCATCACGTAATCTTCATATGCTGAGTCAAAATTGGATCGAAATGGTGATTGAATCGAATCGGGACCTTGTGAATTGGAATCAAAATGATTGTAGAAATCAAAATCGATACCCAGCCCAAGATATAACCCCACATACAGCTGAGCCACAAAGTGAACCAACTCATCTAATTACAACAGCAGAGGACCAAATGCACCTAACCAGCCTGCACCAACCTGACATTTCTTCCCCCTAAGTTAAATGAATAGATGGAAGTTAAATGACTGCAGACATAAAAGCCACTAGTTCCCACACAACAGTTCCCTGACACTGTGTTAATTTGTTTAGTTTTTATCAACAGTTGTAGCAGAATAAGCTACCTGAGACATTGCATTGAATTATTGTTTATATCTTAATTATTTCACCTGACTGATTTCACCTCAGATATCTTGTTTTTTCCTTTTGGTAGATCAAAGCAGCTCGTGCTGTTTCTTCTTTCTTTTTCATGCCAAAAAGAAGAAGATTGCTTCAAAGAAGTGGAGTTCATGGTCTCAGTGGATTGTTGTTTGGAGATGTGTAATATTAGTGCATGCTACAGTTTGTTATTCAAAATTGTTCACTTGTTGTCTGTTTTGCTGACAAAGCATTCAAACTGAGCAGAACACAGAAAGAGCAGAGATTACAAAACAAATCAGGAAATGACTTCAAACTTACTGAGAGCAAGGCCTCTGTTACAAATCTGTCTCATACAAAAACATGCTGTACAGGTACAATATGGTAAGTGTTCACGGGAATCCAACAGCTGGCTCTACCTGAACCACTTAAATATTTTATAAAGTCACTGAGTCAACAGTTTCTATCGTTTGTTTTCTTAATTGCAGTTAAAGTGTGGCTGGTAAAGATGAAAACACATACAGAATGTAAACTGTCTGAGTTTGTGAACTTTGTTAATAACAACTGACACAAAAACAAAGATAAACAACACAAACAGGTTCTTAATATTCATTAATAATTAGAAAACATCTGAACATCCTGGTCGTGGATTTTTACAGTCTTAGTTGCGCTCACTGTCATCTTCATAATCATCATGATCTACATATGACAGGGGGAGGTCCTGAGGTGGGCGGGGCTGTCTCTGGTGACGTCACCATGAATGGCAGGAACAGCGTTTGCCACATGTTGCTGAAACATCACAGTACACTGGTGTAGTTTCATTTCCAGCTGTTTAACATTTGACACGTCAACACTGAGGCGAACAAGAAGAAACAGTGTTGGGTCTAAAATAACTGGCAGGAAGTAACCAGTAACCAGTAGTTAGAAAGTGGATGGCATGTGTTTATAGTGACTGCGTTATGATAACTACAGTTAGGTAACTATAGTTACCAAAAGCAGAAGCACACAGACCAACAGGGATCAGATGATGAATGTTACAGGAACTCGCTCATCTGTGGTGATCACTGAGTGCTGCTGCGTTCTTTTATTGGAGTTGGCTGGTTGGACAGTCGAATAGTGAAAATGACTTAAAGAGGTCTAGAATATTACTACTATTAAACATTAGAGCTCAAGTTTGGATCATTTAGATCTAAATTGATCAAACTAGCTCTTAATTTCAGCAATCCAGTGAACAGACAGGAGATTAGAGGACAGTTTGGTGTTATATATCAAAATTACAGCCAATGAGATGTTGCATGGTGGAGCATCTTCTGATATCATATATCATATCATGTCAATTCAGGTGTCAAAGTAATTTGACAAACTTGAAATTGCCAAAATTTTCAAAAAGTGATAATTATAGTGAAGAAAATCTCTTTTTCATCCGTTTAATCAAACATTTTAAACCTCAGCTGTCTCAGTCCTTCTATAGCGTTCTGCAACTACGACTAACCTGAGGAGGCTTGGATTTGGTTGCAGGTGTCCCTGAACATCCTCCTCAGCAGCACACATGTGGGTACCATATAATATCACACTTCTTTCTGAGCTTTGCTTCCTCTAGACTAAAGATGGCATCCTGTGTCACACAGTCGTATCATCATCCACCTGGAGAAGAAACATTTACAGTAATCCTGGTTTTGTTTTCTGATCCTGTAAAAAGATTGAGGTCAGCAAAGCCCAGAGAACACAAGATACACAAGGTCAAACATTCAGACTCAAACAGCTTTCATCAATGAAGAGCACAAGGTTGGTCCAATTATACTAGATATCATCATACATCACATTACTGTGTATGAATAATAACCAAGAAACAAACTCAGAGACGCTGAGGATGTGGTCCAATCATCAGACTGTAAACAAACATCTACCAGACTTCTTTGTTGGAACAGGTAATGCCTAAAATAGGGCTGATTCTCCCATCAGGGATCTGTACAGTGTATTCACCTGTGGTATACGCAGCAGTCACTGAAATAAGAATAAGAATAACTTTATTTATCCCGAGGGAAATTCTTTTGTCATGTACATGCTCAAAGCAGCAGGAGAGACAGAGGAACAGATGAATAAGATATACAATATATACAATAAGAATAGTAGTGTACAGTAATATACAGTAGGATAGTGCAAGACATAGTATCAAATAACTCTAACGAAGTAATATATATAACTATATCCTGGAGAATAAATAACTTAACTATCAGTGCAGGCGATTCTATAAAGTGACATATTATTGTGCAATTGAATAAAGGGAGTAGCAGCGTATGATGGAGGGATGAAACAAATATTCAATAAGTTACTGTTGGGTAATATTGCACGGTCTGAAATAGAATAGAATAGAATAGCCTTTATTGTCATTGTACAGAGTACAACGAAATTGGAGTGCCACTCCCTTGGTGCAAGTTTCAATAATAAATATAAATGTAAAATATAAAAAGTACAAAAAAAACAATCGTAAGTACTCAAACAATAGTATGTACAATATATACAGGATAGCAGCATTAATATAATGACAGTATGAATAGCAGCATAATATAATGACAGTGACGGTATGGAATAGGTTCAATTGTTTTTGTGCTTATTTACTACGGTGATAGCTCTGGGAAAGAAGCTATCCCTGAATCTGTTTGTCCTGGTTTTATGTGACCTGTACCGTCGGCCTGACGGTAATAGTTCAAACAGTTGGTTGCTGGGGTGAGAGTGGTCCTTGATGATATTGCCAGCTCTGCTGAGGTACCGAGAGTTTGCAGTGACCTCCAGGCTGGGCAGAGAGCAGCCAGTGATCTGTGATCTTCTGGGCTGTGTTGATGACCCTCTGCAGTACTTTCCTGTCTGCAGCTGAGCACCCTGCATACCATGTTGTTATGCCGTACGTTAGGATGCTCTCTATGGTGGCTCTGTAAAATGTCACCAGCAGCCTCTCCTCCAGGTTGTTCCTCCTGAGCACTCTCAGAAAGTGGAGACGCTGCTGGGCCTTTTTAACCACCGCTGTAGTATTTGCAGTCCAGGAGAGGTCATCAGATATCTGCACGCCCAGAAACCTCATGGAGTGTACCCTCTCCACACAGCTCCCGTGAATGTAAAGTGGGGCCGGGTCTGCTCTGCCCTTCCTGAAGTCCAAGATAAGTTCTTTAGTTTTCGTGGTGTTCAGTTGGAGGTTGTTAACTGAACACCACTCAGTCAGTCTGTTGACCTCATCTCTGTAGTCCGACTCATCCCCCTTGAGATGAGTCCAACCACTGTGGTGTCATCCGCGAACTTTATGATGGTGTTTGAGAGATGGGTAGGGGAGCAGTCGGATGTGTTAGAGCGTAAACAGGAGGGGACTCAAAACACATCCTTGTGGAGACCCGGCGCTGAGTGTGATGGTGCTGGACCGGTGGGGGCCGAGTCTGACAGACTGTGGTCTATTTGTCCGGAAGTCCTTGATCCAGAGGCAGATGGGGGTGGAGAGTCCCAGGTGAGACAGTTTCTGGACCAGGATCTCCGGGATGATATGATTGAATGCTGAGCTGAAGTCCAGAAAGAGAATTCTCACATAGCTTCCTCTGTGCTCCAGGTGACTCAGCGCAGTGTGGAGCGCTATGGTGATAGCGTCCTCGGTGGAACGATTTGTCCTGTAGGCAAATTGGTGGGGGTCCAGAGTGGGAGGCAGACCGGCCCTGATGTGCTGACAGACCAGTCTCTCAAAGCACTTCATCACTACAGGCGTAAGTGCAACAGGCCTGTAGTCATTTGGGCTGGCCACAGCTGTCTTCTTGGCGATGGGGATGATGGTGGAGGTTTTGAGGCAGGGCGGGACGGTGTTTTATGACAAGGAAAGGTTGAAGATTTTAGTGAAGACTCCGGTCAGTTCGTCAGCACATGCTCTGAGAACCTTTCCATGTATTCCATCAGGACCTGCCGCCTTCCTGGGATTCACTGACCTTAGAACACACCTCACTTGGTGCTCCCTAAGTGTTAGTGTGCCAGTGCTGGGGGCGGGTGGAAGTGGTGTGGCAGCTGAGGGCTTGGTCGTCTCAAAGCGGGCGAAGAAACGGTTTAGATCCTCAGCCAGTGAGGCATCAGGGAACAGAATAACATTGGTAATAGTCTCAGGAAAATCACCTACAGAGTGAGGAAGAGTTAAACAGTCTTATAGCCACCGGTACAAAGGATTTCCTGTGGCGGTCAATTCTGCATTCCGGGGCAGTGAGTCTTTTGCTGCATTTGCTCCGATGGTCCATCATGGAGGAGTGCATGGGGTGACAGGGGTTGTCCATGATACAAAGAAGCTTTTTTAGCATTCTCCTCTCAGACACTTCCTCCAGGTTCTCCAGTCTGACACCCAGGACAGAACCAGCCTTTTTAATCACTTTGTTCAGCCTGTTGGCATCAGCTGTCTTCACCCCACTGCCCCAGCACACAGCTGCAAAGAACACAGCGCTCTCTACCACAGAGTGATAGAACATGGTCAGCATTTTCCTACAAACATTAAAGGACCTGAGCCGCCTCAGTAGGAAAAGCCGAATCTGCCCTTTTTTAAAGACAGCATTGGTGTTCTTGGTCCAGTCCAGTTTACAGTCCAAGTGTACCCCCAGGTACAGTACAGTAGTCCTCCACGATCTCTACATCAGCCCCTTCTAAAGGTGACAGCGGTAGGAGGAGGAGGAGCATGGTTCCTGAAGTCCATGATCAGTTCTTTTGTCTTTGTGATGTTAAGTTGTAGGTGGTTTAGCTCACACCACTCGACAAAGCTGTCCACCACACTCCTGCACTCCTCCTCCTGTCCATCCCTGATACAACCCACAATGGCAGAGTCATCCGAGAATTTCTGCAGATGACATGACTGAGACTTGTACCTGAAGTCAGATGTGTAGAGGGGGAAGAGGAAGAGAAATATTATTGTTTCACATAATAAGATCTACTTCATAAAAACCAGGGTGGGAGGATTTTAAATGACCTCTGAAAACTGACTCACCTCTGCGAGTGTGAGGCTGTTCCTCCAACCTCAAAAAAAATCTGACTCTCCAGTCACAGACAAAAAATAAATATCCAGCAGGGCGATGGTAAACGCTGACTGGGTGGATGCTGGAGGTTGCTGGTCACACACATTAGCAGAGTGCTTCTAGTTCCCACTGACCCATGTGGACAGTGACTGTGGAGAGCTGCCCTGGCAAACTGAAAAAGGGAAATAAAATTTAAAAAGCCAAACAGGATTTCCGTAAAGACCATCTTGGAATCAGTAATCAAAGATGGATCACAAACTTATAGAAAATCAAATTTAAATATTTGTTACTATTTAATGATCATAATCTCATTTGAACATAGGTTTGATTTAGTGGAGTCAGTTGTTCCCATGCATCATTCTGTAAGTGTGAGAATGAACTAAGATTAGAAAATGTCAAAATATAAAGTGTCATTTATTTTTATTCATCACAGCATCCTAAACTTTGCTGAACTTTTTGAAATATAAAAGGAACTCGATGAGTGTTGACTGTCATAACTGAAGAAAAGTTAAACTGGGCTGACCCAGTTAAAACTAATTTTAACAGTTTAAACCAGTTAAACCAGGTTGCCTGGGTCAGACTTGTTACTGCATGTTGTAACCAAACATACCACACCCTGCATCATGTGATTGGCTCTTGGTCGCTCTGTAAGAATATTTCTTTAGTGCCTCCCTTCACAGATGTGTCTGTATCAGGATGGGTCTAAACAACATGGTGTAAATGCAGTTGCTGGTGAGCCTCATTTCCTGTAGGAGGTGAACAAGAGCAGAGATCTGTTTCCCTTCAGAGCACAGAGGTTGTTTCTGTTCAGAGGAAGTGAAACTGTCTGACAGTCACTGAGAGACGGTGAAACGGCACAGCACATGAATCAAATGGATCAAACAAAATTCTGCTGTTCAGTCTGTTTGGATCTACTGAAGGATCCGGTGGCTATTCCCTGTGGACACAGCTACTGCATGAACTGTATTAAAAGCTTCTGGGATGAAGAGGAAAAGAAGAAAATCTACAGCTGCCCTCAGTGCAGACAGACTTTCACAGCGAGGCCTGTCCTGGTGAAAAACACCATGTTAGCAGATTTAGTGGAGGAGCTGAAGAAGACTGGACTCCAAGCTGCTCCTGCTGATCGCTGCTATGCTGGACCTGAAGATGTGGCCTGTGATTTCTGCACTGGAAGAAAAATGAAAGCCTTCAAGTCCTGTCTGGTGTGTTTGGTCTCTTACTGTGAGAAACACCTTCAGCCTCATTTTATATCCTCTGCATTTGAAACACACAAGCTGGTGGAGCCCTCCAAGAAGCTCCAGGAGAACATCTGCTCTCGTCATGATGAGGTGATGAAGATGTTCTGCCGTACTGATCAGCAGAGTATCTGTTATCTCTGCTCTGTGGATGAACATAAAGGCCACGACACAGTCTCAGCTGCAGCAGAAAGGACTGAGAGGCAGAGAGAGCTGGAGGTGAGTCGACAAAACATCCAGCAGAGAATCCAGGACAGAGAGAAAGATGTGAAGCTGCTTCAACAGGAGGTGGAGGCCATCAATCAGTCTGCTGATCAAACAGTGGAGCACAGTGAGAAGATCTTCACTGAGCTGATCCATCTCATCCAGAAAAGAAGCTCTGATGTGAAGCAGCAGATCAGATCCCAGCAGGAAACTGAAGTGAGTCGAGTCAAAGAGCTTGAGGAGAAGCTGGAGCAGGAGATCACTGAGCTGAAGAGGAAAGATGCTGAGCTGAAGCAGCTCTCACACACAGAGGATCACATCCAGTTTCTACACAACTACCCCTCACTGTCAGCACTCAGTGAGTCTACAGACTCATCCAGCATCAATATCCGTCCTCTGAGCTACTTTGAGGATGTGACAGCAGCTGTGTCAGAGGTCAGAGATAAACTACAGGACATTCTGAGAGAGGAACGGACAAACATCTCACTGACAGTCACTGAAGTGGATGTTTTACTGTCAGATCCACCAGAGCCAAAGACCAGAGCTGGATTCTTAAAATATTCATGTGAAATCACACTGGATCCAAACACAGCAAACACATGGCTGTTATTATCAGAGGGGAACAGAAAAGTAACAATAATGATTCAACAACAGTCTTATTCTGATCATCCAGACAGATTCACTGACAGGTCTCAGGTTCTGAGTAGAGAGAGTCTGACTGGACGTTGTTACTGGGAGGTGGAGTGGAGAGGGGAAGGAGGTTATGTAGCAGTCGCTTACAAGAATATCAGCAGAAAAGGAAGGGGTAATGAACGTTGGCTTGGACATAATGACAAATCTTGGTCATTAGAGTGTTACAACAACAGTTATACATTTTGGTACAACAACATTGAAACTCCTGTCTCAGGTCCTCATTCCTCCAGAGTAGGAGTGTACCTGGATCACAGAGCAGGTATTTTGTCCTTCTACAGCGTCTCTGAAACCATGACTCTCCTCCACAGAGTCCAGACCACATTCACTCAGCCGCTCTATGCTGGACTTTGGCTTTACTATGATTATGAAGCCACAGCTGAGTTGATTAAGCTCAAATAGACTGAAGTCTTTCATATTGTGGGTTTAAATCTGTGTTTTAGTTTCATTTTATTTTCTCTCCATCATTTCTGCACAGAAATCAGCTGTCAGTCAAACATTATGGGTGGTACCTCCACATCTTCTAGTTGTTCTCTTGATGTTTCTGAGTTTTTAAAGGAGATCTTTCCTGTGACTGTTTATGGAGGCTATCACTGCTCATCATCATTTTCATTTACTAAAATATTTCTCCACATGAAAATGCAAACTTCTCTATCCTCTAAATGTTTCTGGAATATTTGTATTGAAAAATGTCGACATTTCTCTTTATGAGTATGGCAGACCATGTGTGTGTGTTTGTGTTTGTTTTTGTCAAAATCATCAAACAAATGAGGAAAAACTGTGATTTTAATGAATGAATTCATATATTGTGTTGATGTTTTATTGTGTGAATAAACTGGAAGGTTTGACTATAAATCAAACTTTGAACAAAGTCTTTTCTTCTGTCTTCATTCCAGGATCTCACTCAAATCTGATGCAGAAAATATGAAACCAATCTGAGAGAATAACTGAAGCAGTTTTCCTCCTGAAGCATCACAAAGTTCAGAGTTCATGTTTAGAGCAGAAGATTCAGCAGTCGCTCTGTGACCTTTCAACTTTCTTCACTAAAACAGCTTCATTACAGAGAAACAAGTCACATTTTCTTCATGTTCTTAAGTCCTTTAAAATGTTTGTAATGGTCCTTGAATGCAGCATCAGTGTCGCAGGTTTAAAAGGTCACTTTCTGTTGTGTTGAAAGATTTCCTTCAGATATGGTCTTTAATCAGTAAAGCCAGTGATACAGCAGTGTCATTAGCTGTGTTATTGGCACCAGGCTGTGTTTATGTATGTGTTTAATTCTGTCTGAGGATGTCTTCAGCATGAAATGATCATTTGCTCAGCTGCTGTGTCTCAAACGACTCCTACAGTCTTTGCTTATGTGACCAACTTTTAAACAACCAAAACAAATTCCCCTTTCCTTGATAAAAGTCAACTTATCCCGATGCATTTTAGCTTTAAACTGCTTACAATTCTCTAGTAAATGATTGCTGTGTGAACAAAACAAACAACTATGCAGAACAGTGGAATTTGTTCTGCTTCCAGTTGATTGAGTTTTGAGGTATGATTACTTGTGATTCAGATGCAGAATTTGTACCAGAGTAATCTCTTTCTGCCGGAACAAATGTATCAGCACAAGGCGCTTCTTGTACGTGCCCTCTTTCAAAATAAGAGTTCATTCCATCAGAACGCTCAGAGCTACAAGCTGAGTTTATTTTTAAGACAGGAAGCTTTGCCTTAGTTGCTGCCAACTCTGTTTCCAAGGATAATTTCTCCTTTTCTTTTCTCAGTTTTTCCTCTTGCGCTTCAATAGAATGTTTTTCTTTAATGCAGCGAGTCGCTCCATGAGCGCTGCCTTGTCAGCCGCAGCTTTAATGCGTGCGGAAGATGTTGATGAAATTCGACTTTGCTGTGACAATGTTTTCGAAGGTGGCTTTACACTTGAGATATTAGAGACACTGTCTTCAGGATTTATTTCATCCAAACTTTCAACAGCTTGATCATTAAGAGCAGTATTGCTTTGTTCAGTATACGGCTCGCCTGCTTCCTGCAGCCAAACCTTTACTTTGTCCATAAAAACAGAGAATGCTGTCACCTTAGACTGAAAATGTGCGCTTTGCCTTTTCACTTCATCTTCTGGCAGTGGCAAACTTAAAAAGGATTCTTGCAAAGCGTTTGCATCTTGATAGCATTTAATAAACTTCCCAAATTCAGAAGACACTTCCTTAACGTTCTCATGTGAGGTCATTAAAGCTGAAGTTTTCCCCATGTACTTAGATGCTTGCTTACACATTGAACTCCGCTTTTCTTGGCATGTCTTTATATACAAATCCAAACCTTTTGGCGTAAATTTGATGCTTCTTTTCTCTGCTTGCATCTGAGTGTCATCCTCTTGTTGACTCTCTTGTTTACTCTTAATATCCGACATTTTTATTGTCCTCTTGGATTATTTCAAACATTATGAAGATGCACAGCACACTGAGAATCCATAGCATAAAGCGCAAACATGATTGCAGTGAACAAACATTTCCACAGAGGGCGTTGGCATGTTTCAATTAGTGATCCTATTATGCACAAATTTAGTACATCAAAACTCAGTTCATCAGTCTTTGTAGTGAAATAATGTCTTTAAACTCCAATAGCTTCACCGTTTTCCTTTACGGCTTAAACAATATTGTCACTCACCAGCTTTGATGAACGAGTGACATGTTGATCCAGGCTTCAACATCAAATCCGTCTGGAGTACTTACAGACGATCCAGTAACTTTTATTCGAGTTCGACGGTGATCCTTGAAATCCATATATCCAACATATCCATTAATGAAGGATTATTCCTTTGTCCACGGGCAGGTTTTTTACTTTTTGTAGTGGCAATTCCTTTTGTTTGACAAACCAAACATCCCACAATTAAAAGTCCACAAGCCACTGCTGCACTGAGATAATATTTCGTATGCAGGCAACAGAAGTCCACTGTCCAAACTTTAAAGTTGCATTTTTATGGTTTATTTTATCCACTTTGGCAAGCAATAACAAGATCCATTTTTAGTTACGTCCTGCTGCTTCTCCTGCTCTAGTAAAAAACCATAGGCTCACCCCAGTGCATGCTGGTCCTATACCAGTCTCTTTATTTATAGAAACAAAATGGCCCTACAGCTTTTACTGACTAATTTAACAAGGTAACATCAAACAAACAAAACATTGAAACAAATATTAACCTACAAATAAACTTGTAAATAAACCCGAAAATATAAGTAAACTAACAACAAACTTTAACTAATTTCAAAATAATAAAAAATAAGAACAAATAGCTCCAACAGAAGTTATTGCTGCAGACTGAAGGTTCTGTAAACTACTCAGTCATAGAATGATTACGATATTGAACTAAAACAAATGCCTGAATCCTAAATTATGGATATCCTATTGTGGTGATCTAAAATGTAACACTAAATGTGATTAAAACACTAAAACTCTGGACTCCGGGGCTGAACGACCGCGGGGATCACCAGCCCGAGGAAAACACAAAATACACATGACTCCGTGAGAAAGACAATTCATTCTTGAATGAAGACGTTGATCAGACACATTTAAAATGTAGCCAATTGTGTTTATTATTAAATTATTAAGGAAATAGAAAAGGGGGGAGGGGTGGGGGGTAAAGAAGAGGGTAAAGGAAAGGGATAGAAAGGAGGAAAGAGAGGAGAGAGAACCCCAACTATGCCCTCTGAGCAAGCACTGGGTGCGACAGTGGATAGGAACAACTCCCTTTAAAGGAAGAAACCTATGACAGAACCAGGCTCTAGAGGGGCCAGTCAACTGTCGGGACTGGTTGGGGGGTGAGGGTGAAAGAGAGAAGGGGGGGGGGGGCAGGTGTTAGGAGTTAAGGTGAAAATTACGATGCAACGGTGGAGGAGGAAGACAGGGTGACATCAGCAGAAGGAAAAGTAGAAAACGTAGAAAAAGCAGGAGTGCTCTTTCTCCAGAAGAAGCGGAAGCGTTTTTTCTTCTTCTCCGTGATCTTTTCCACGAGCACTCTTTTCTCTAGGATGAGGGTTCGTAACTCATCAATTGTTTGTGTGTTTTCCTTCTCAAGTTTCCTGCATGTTGTCTCCACTTCTTCTAATTTGGCTTGTTTTTCTTCGAGCCTTTCTTTCAGTTCTTTACATTTGGCCTCCTGCATAAGCTTTGCCTCGTGCATCTCTGTATAACTGTGTTGTAATTTGTTGTGTGCGTCTTGTAGCTGCTGACTTCTCTCGAGTTCTTGAAGTGTACACTGCAGGTCTTTGGTTGTTTTCTCTACTTGCTGCTTTAACATCTGCACCTCAGTGTTTTTGCACTTCAAGTTCTTGGAAAGTTTCTCCAGTTCTGTGTTTTTTCTCAGCATGTCACTGAGCTTACTCTGCATCTCTGAGCATTGTTTTTGCACTTTTTTCTTTTCCCCCTCCAGCTCAGTTGTTTTGGAGTTCAGTTTGTTATAACGGTCTTGCAGTTGTTGGTTTTTCCTCTCAAAGTCCTGGAGAATTTGTTTATCTTCTTTCTGCTTTATTTCCCATTGTTCTTTGTCTTGTAGGAAATCCTTATTTCTTTGCACTGTTTTATCAAGCTTTATTTTCAGCGCGGTGTAGTTTTCCTCCACGCCTTCAAGCTTGGAGTCCGTTTCTTTCTGTTTAATTTCTAGTTGCTTTTTTTCTTGAAGCAACTCTTTATTTTTGTTCAGTGTTTTATCAAGCTTCGCCTGCAGTGCTTTGTACTTTCCCTCCATGCCTTGCAGTTTGCGCTGCTTTATGTCCATTTGTTCTTTTTCTTGGAGGAGTTCTTGATTTCTTCGCAGAGCTTCTTCAAGCTTTATTTGCAAGGCTTCCTTGTGTTTCTCGCTGTCCTGAAGCTTGCAATCCATATCTTCCTTTTTCATGGTCTGTTGCGCTTTCTTTCGAAGAAACTCAACCCTTCCTTTCAGCACTTTTTCATTTATCTCAGTGCCTTGGAGTTTTATGACCAGTTGTTTCTTCTCTTGGAGGAGTTCTTGATTTTTTTGCAGAGCTTCATCCAGCTTTACTTGCAGCTCCTGAATCTTTTTTTCCCTCTCTTTCTCGTTTTTCTTCTGTTGGAGGATTTCTTCTGTTGGTTTTTCTTGTACTTTATTGAGCTTTGCTTGGAGCTCAAAGATCCTTCCCCGCATGTCTAGGAGTTCCATTTCTTTCTCCTTTATAATATCTTCCTTATCGAGAAGCTGTCTGAACAGTTTATCTGCTTCAGCGGTCCTTCTCTCACAGTGCTCTCTCAGTAAGATAATCTCCGTTCGTTGTTTAAAAAAACTTTCCCAGATGTAATTGGTGTACTCTGGCTGGGGCGGGTGTCGCGTATTGTGATTGTTCATGAGATTTTCCTCATGCATTTCTTCCAAGCACATCTTCTGCAGTTGAGTATCGTCTTCTCGATTGCAAAGAGGAGCGCTGGGCTTTACGTTTTCTCTTTTTTTCTGCTTTCTTGGAGACATGTTGGAATCTGTTAACAGTGACTCTGAAAAGGATCCAAAAAGGGCTTCTCTGGCGAACGTTCGTTTGAATGCTGCAAACATAAATGCTGCGAATAACGGACTAAAAGTTCTTGCGTCTCACCCCTATTTATAGGTTTTAGGATCAAAGGATCGAAGGATCACAGTGGTGGTAAGATTCTAAATGTGTGTGACATCACAGTTCCGTAAGCCAATGAGGTTGTCACATGACATTTGTGAGAGGGCATTCCTTACTTGGACAAATTATCAATAAGCTTTCAATACCAGTAACAATGGTGACAGTATAATTGACAATTATGTGTCCAGTATGTTGGCTGATTTGCTTTTACTTTTTGCATATGAAAATAAAAGCTGGGCTGATTTTAACACCATTACAAGAAGTGTTGTTAATTATTCTTTTTGAATCCTAATCAGGTTACCACAAATTGTTTTTTAATTTAGTAGAACTTGAAATGTTTGTCAGTGGATAAACAATTCATAATGCAACGTCAGAAACATCAAGTTATTCTTAGTACTGCATACTTGCAATACATAAGTTGTCCTAACAGTCATGTAGGGCATCCGTAGTTCAGGGGGTCGGGAAGCTCATCTTGTAACTGGATGTAATATTAGCAGACGGTGGGTTTGATGTTGCAGAATCTATGGAGTTGTACCATGCTGAATTGAAGAGCCCAACTTTCACCAAAGGAAAGAACTAACTGGCCCCTAGATTGCCCAATCAAATCTCTTAATGCCACCAGCCCTCCCCTACCTTCACTGTGTGCTCAGCTTGTAGAAAAGAGTTGAGTGTGGAAGAAATGGCAAAAATGTTTTTTACTTTTTGTAGTGGCAATTCCTTTTGTTTGACAAACCAAACATCCCACAATTAAAAGTCCACAAGCCACTGCTGCACTGAGATAATATTTCGTACGCAGGCAACAGAAGTCCACTGTCCAAACTTTAAAGTTGCGTTTTTATGGTTTATTTTATCCAGTTTGGCAAGCAATAACAAGATCCATTTTTAGTTACGTCCTGCTGCTTCTCCTGCTCTAGTAAAAAACCATAGGCTCACCCCCAGTGCATGCTGGTCCTATACCAGTCTCTTTATTTATAGAAACAAAATGGCCCTACAGCTTTTACTGACTAATTTAACAAGGTAACATCAAACAAACAAAACATTGAAACAAATATTAACCTACAAATAAACTTGTAAATACACCCGAAAATATAAGTAAACTAACAACAAACTTGAACTAATTTCAAAATAATAAAAAATAAGAACAAATAGCTCCAACAGAAGTTATTGCTGCAGACTGAAGGTTCTGTAAACTACTCAGTCATAGAATGATTACGATATTGAACTAAAACAAATGCCTGAATCCTAAATTATGGATATCCTATTGTGGTGATCTAAAATGTAACACTAAATGTGATTAAAACACTAAAACTCTGGACTCCGGGGCTGAACGACCGCGGGGATCACCAGCCCGAGGAAAACACAAAATACACATGACTCCGTGAGAAAGACAATTCATTCTTGAATGAAGACGTTGATCAGACACATTTAAAATGTAGCCAATTGTGTTTATTATTAAATTATTAAGGAAATAGAAAAGGGGGGAGGGGTGGGGGGTAAAGAAGAGGGTAAAGGAAAGGGATAGAAAGGAGGAAAGAGAGGAGAGAGAACCCCAACTATGCCCTCTGAGCAAGCACTGGGTGCGACAGTGGATAGGAACAACTCCCTTTAAAGGAAGAAACCTATGACAGAACCAGGCTCTAGAGGGGCCAGTCAACTGTCGGGACTGGTTGGGGGGTGAGGGTGAAAGAGAGAAGGGGGGGGGGGGCAGGTGTTAGGAGTTAAGGTGAAAATTACGATGCAACGGTGGAGGAGGAAGACAGGGTGACATCAGCAGAAGGAAAAGTAGAAAACGTAGAAAAAGCAGGAGTGCTCTTTCTCCAGAAGAAGCGGAAGCGTTTTTTCTTCTTCTCCGTGATCTTTTCCACGAGCACTCTTTTCTCTAGGATGAGGGTTCGTAACTCATCAATTGTTTGTGTGTTTTCCTTCTCAAGTTTCCTGCATGTTGTCTCCACTTCTTCTAATTTGGCTTGTTTTTCTTCGAGCCTTTCTTTCAGTTCTTTACATTTGGCCTCCTGCATAAGCTTTGCCTCGTGCATCTCTGTATAACTGTGTTGTAATTTGTTGTGTGCGTCTTGTAGCTGCTGACTTCTCTCGAGTTCTTGAAGTGTACACTGCAGGTCTTTGGTTGTTTTCTCTACTTGCTGCTTTAACATCTGCACCTCAGTGTTTTTGCACTTCAAGTTCTTGGAAAGTTTCTCCAGTTCTGTGTTTTTTCTCAGCATGTCACTGAGCTTACTCTGCATCTCTGAGCATTGTTTTTGCACTTTTTTCTTTTCCCCCTCCAGCTCAGTTGTTTTGGAGTTCAGTTTGTTATAACGGTCTTGCAGTTGTTGGTTTTTCCTCTCAAAGTCCTGGAGAATTTGTTTATCTTCTTTCTGCTTTATTTCCCATTGTTCTTTGTCTTGTAGGAAATCCTTATTTCTTTGCACTGTTTTATCAAGCTTTATTTTCAGCGCGGTGTAGTTTTCCTCCACGCCTTCAAGCTTGGAGTCCGTTTCTTTCTGTTTAATTTCTAGTTGCTTTTTTTCTTGAAGCAACTCTTTATTTTTGTTCAGTGTTTTATCAAGCTTCGCCTGCAGTGCTTTGTACTTTCCCTCCATGCCTTGCAGTTTGCGCTGCTTTATGTCCATTTGTTCTTTTTCTTGGAGGAGTTCTTGATTTCTTCGCAGAGCTTCTTCAAGCTTTATTTGCAAGGCTTCCTTGTGTTTCTCGCTGTCCTGAAGCTTGCAATCCATATCTTCCTTTTTCATGGTCTGTTGCGCTTTCTTTCGAAGAAACTCAACCCTTCCTTTCAGCACTTTTTCATTTATCTCAGTGCCTTGGAGTTTTATGACCAGTTGTTTCTTCTCTTGGAGGAGTTCTTGATTTTTTTGCAGAGCTTCATCCAGCTTTACTTGCAGCTCCTGAATCTTTTTTTCCCTCTCTTTCTCGTTTTTCTTCTGTTGGAGGATTTCTTCTGTTGGTTTTTCTTGTACTTTATTGAGCTTTGCTTGGAGCTCAAAGATCCTTCCCCGCATGTCTAGGAGTTCCATTTCTTTCTCCTTTATAATATCTTCCTTATCGAGAAGCTGTCTGAACAGTTTATCTGCTTCAGCGGTCCTTCTCTCACAGTGCTCTCTCAGTAAGATAATCTCCGTTCGTTGTTTAAAAAAACTTTCCCAGATGTAATTGGTGTACTCTGGCTGGGGCGGGTGTCGCGTATTGTGATTGTTCATGAGATTTTCCTCATGCATTTCTTCCGAGCACATCTTCTGCAGTTGAGTATCGTCTTCTCGATTGCAAAGAGGAGCGCTGGGCTTTACGTTTTCTCTTTTTTTCTGCTTTCTTGGAGACATGTTGGAATCTGTTAACAGTGACTCTGAAAAGGATCCAAAAAGGGCTTCTCTGGCGAACGTTCGTTTGAATGCTGCAAACATAAATGCTGCGAATAACGGACTAAAAGTTCTTGCGTCTCACCCCTATTTATAGGTTTTAGGATCAAAGGATCGAAGGATCACAGTGGTGGTAAGATTCTAAATGTGTGTGACATCACAGTTCCGTAAGCCAATGAGGTTGTCACATGACATTTGTGAGAGGGCATTCCTTACTTGGACAAATTATCAATAAGCTTTCAATACCAGTAACAATGGTGACAGTATAATTGACAATTATGTGTCCAGTATGTTGGCTGATTTGCTTTTACTTTTTGCATATGAAAATAAAAGCTGGGCTGATTTTAACACCATTACAAGAAGTGTTGTTAATTATTCTTTTTGAATCCTAATCAGGTTACCACAAATTGTTTTTTAATTTAGTAGAACTTGAAATGTTTGTCAGTGGGTAAACAATTCATAATGCAACGTCAGAAACATCAAGTTATTCTTAGTACTGCATACTTGCAATACATAAGTTGTCCTAACAGTCATGTAGGGCATCCGTAGTTCAGGGGGTCGGGAAGCTCATCTTGTAACTGGATGTAATATTAGCAGACGGTGGGTTTGATGTTGCAGAATCTATGGAGTTGTACCATGCTGAATTGAAGAGCCCAACTTTCACCAAAGGAAAGAACTAACTGGCCCCTAGATTGCCCAATCAAATCTCTTAATGCCACCAGCCCTCCCCTACCTTCACTGTGTGCTCAGCTTGTAGAAAAGAGTTGAGTGTGGAAGAAATGGCAAAAATGTGGGGGCTGAAAAGCTAAGAGAGAAAAAGAAATTATATATAAATCAACATGTCAAATTAATGGACATGTTAGTTATTGGAGTTCTGGCTGCATTTTATATATCTATATTGTGTCCTTTTTATAATAAATAATAAAAATAACATTATTTATCCTCACTGTATGAACATTGTTGGAGTCCTTGAAGTCTCGTCATGTTGAAGTTACTCATGTGATGTGATGTTGTTATAATGATCCAGCTGGTGTGCAGCCATCATATTAGAGTTCTCTTTCTTCTTCTGATTTTATACAATTTTTCTGTGATGGTGTCACATTTACAGTGGTCGCAACAATTGCACCTATAGGACCCTGAAAAACTGGTGCACAGACTTCAGTCTAATAAGTGTCACCACTGTAACCACTGCATAATGCAAACCATGACACGAGTTTAGTCTTGGTGTGAAACTCATTTTGGTTCATAGACACCAATCTGACCTTAAGTGGAACAGACCCATAAAACTAATGCGTAATAAATCAATCAAAATTCTCCCATCATCATTCTTTGGTAGGAAGTCATAAATAGGAGTTAAATTCAGACTCGCACAGGCTCACCTCTGCACGACTGGCTTCTCCTGTAACCCTGCATGTTTCTAAGGTTTGTTTTCTTTCTTTTTTTTCTTGTTGTTCTTGTGCTTTTTGTCCTCAGGTGAGGTTTGAAGTGTCTGTGTGGTGCAGCTGGTCTGGTCTGTCCAGGCTGCACCACACAGACACTTCCAATCACCACACATCAAAGTACAAAGCGTATGACGTCATCACATTCTGTGTTAGGAAGTCACATTTAGGAGTTAAATTCATTGTTCATCATACTCAAGAAATCTTTCTGTTATCTTGATTAACTTATCCCAACATTGTCAATCAGACTAAGTGATCACATGATGCTAGTTATCAACTCTATAAGGTAAACCAGGGTTTCCCATTTTAGCTACTAGCCTGTTTACATGAAAGGGGTGGCGTTGGGGGCATCTGACCAATCACATACAGAGCAGCAGAACAGCTGACTTTACAAAGAAAGATAAAACTATAAACATGAAAAGGTTAAACACTTGTATTAATAAAGTTCAAATAGGAACTAAAAGTTCTTTTGCTGAGCTCTGTTGATGTTTACCAGTCTGGGAGAAAATACAAGCATAAATACAAAAATGGGCGTGGATATACTGGGAAAAGCATGTCGAATGATGAGCAGTGATACAGGAGACCAAGAGGAATTGCTCAGATAAGATTAAATGCTTTCATGGACGAGGACATGCTAGGGACAAGCGTTGCAGACAAAGGAAAAAAACAAGATTAATGTTTATAGAGGAATTCAAAATGTTGTGAAATTGTTCTGCAGACAAATGGGAAAAGTCAAAGAATGAAGTTGAATTTAAGAATCTAAACTGATTAGACTACTGATGCTCATCAATGGAAAGATCCTCCCACTATCCATGGCACAGCAGTCCAAAGGGATCTTTCAGGTACTTGTTGTAAAGCAGTTTTCCAGAGAACTGATTGGTAGCTAAGTGGTGATTTCATACTTGTTGATCCGTAATCTCAAACACAACCTGCTCTGAAGCAGCTTTGCTCTACAGTTTAAGTCACTATGGTGATATACTCCAGTAAGAAGTGAGCTACCTTCATAGTACCTCTGTACTCATACCTGTGTGTTTCTTTGGCATTGCTTGTAGATGTGTTTTAAAATGCAGCTGCAGTGCATTTTAAAACCTTAAGGAAGCTGTTATTGATATGGTGTAGATTAGCCAACAGATTTCTTTTTTCTTTTTACCTGATGGACACAATGCAGTGTAGTAGCCCTGCCCCTCGTTATGGTTTGTTCTTCATCATTCACTCACTGTGCGTCGATATGCTGGATGTCTCCACAAACAGTTCTCTGCATGCAGATGCAGTTTTTCTTCATTTGGAGCTTTGTGGGAGCTGAGTTCTGTTTACAGAGATGTTAGTGGTCCTGTATGTGACCTGTCACATTTTATTTATTAAACAGACCACCTTGCAGTGTAGCTTCCACGTTAGCTGAGGTTTGTTTTATTATTTGTTTTTGCTTGTTTTTTATTATTCTTGCTGATGATTTGTATTATCTAAATGTAAGGTTCATTCATATCAGTTTGCTTATTTAATTTAATACAGTTTTTTTTTGCCTTTGTCTTTGTCTCCATAACTGATAGTCTCTTATATCAGATTCTGCTCATAAGGTTACTTTAACATTTGAGGCCACGTTATGATTGGTTTAGGTGGCAGCACAAGCAGCTTCACTTGCATAATTTTTTTTTTTAAAATAACATCTGAAGTAATTTAATGAGGAATGAGTCATCCAGTTCAGCTCTGGTATTATGATAATATAATATGTGCTTCAGTCTTAAACAAGCACAGAATTTAATGAGCTGCTTCTTCCCGACTCCCTGATTTCTGCACAGCTGGATTATTGTACCAAAGAAACTGTTTCTGTAATATTTCTGTGAAATAAAGTAATCCACTAAAACCCAGTGAGTGTTGGTTAGCTAAGATTTGTTTTTGTTCTTGATGGAATCGAAACACTCAGAAACGTCATTAATATTCGCTTGTCCTGCTGCAGACTTTTCTATCCAATCTAACAGTGAGAGCGAGCATGTGGTGCCCCACCCACTGGCTACAGGCCACATATTTCTGCAGATAAAGGCACCACCGTATTTGCCTTTATTCCGATGAAATGTCCTCTAAAGGACGCCCACACAATTGATGAGAAGTCAGAGATCAGATGCCGATATTGTAATTCCATTAGAAAAAAGGCTGCACTTAAGTAGGGAAGATATGTGTAGGGTTTTTAAGGCCATTGCAGTCCCAAATGGAGGCAGATGGGGTATGTGAAGTTCAATATCTGTGGGCTGAGCACCCTGATACCACAACTCAAGAGTTCTGTTTCTGCGTTATCAAAGGTAGCCGGTCAGAATATTCTGGATAATCCTTCATAATTGATCAGAATTTGTCAAATAGACTTAACATGGTGTTAAGTCTGTCACATCGTTTATGAAAGTCAAAGGTTAAAGTGTGATTTTCATCAAGAAGAACTTGAAAAGAGAAACTACATGACTATGACTCGACATTAGGCACAGACAGGAATGCTCAAGCGGTATTAGCTGTTTGAAGGTACATTAGGAAAATGTTGAACGTAATGCACAACAAGCACCTTATTTCCTCCACAGAAGGTTGATAATTAACCTTTAACCTCCGTCACTGTGATGTGTGAATACTTCTGCTACTTTACGAACTATTGTAATCATAAAACACTTTTAAAATCTGTATACTCCAATGATTTAAAAACAATAATACAGCAAACATTTAAAACAAATCTCATGACCAAGGGCGCTGCTGGCTTCAGGACCATGCAATAATCCATGTGTGGTTTGTATTTGTATTATAATACAGTCTGTAAGAAAGCCTTTTGTTATATTATTGAGAATATTGATCAACTAATTGTGATGGTGATGGTGCTCATCCGTCTTTTATCACTCACTGCATTTTAACACAGTTTGCTCACCGTACATTCCAGTTTCTGGTCGCTGAAACCAGTCAGACCTGAGCTCCTGGGGGCCTCCCTCAGGTGAATGTTGTTTTTTAAACTTCGTACCACTTACAAAACTTCCCCAGCAGAACAGTTGGTTTCAGGTTTATTCCTGTAAAGAGTTTGTACATGATAGATAGTTGTTGTTTTTTTAAATATCAGACACATAATCGGGAAAACACAAAAGGGAAACATTTGTCTTCTTTCTTTTTCATTTTCCCAGCACTAGTTTATTACATCACAGCTTAAAACACTGATTCCAGTATTCAACTAGTTATACATCATTTCCATCCCTTCTTCTTACTGTGTTGAGCCATCAGAGATGCTTCATATTTCCATGTTTTACAGGATTGTCTGCCTGGAGTCTGTCGTCATTGTGCTTAAATAGTAGTTTTGACTTATCATGTAAATGTCAGGATAGGCAGCATCTTCTTTACAGTTTTTCTCAGTCGCTTTGGTGCGTTTCTCAGATCAGAATTGAAATTCTCATAACTATTAGTTCAACCTCCACAACACTCAGTCATTTGTGCACATCATAGTAGCAATTTCTCCTCTCTCTGAACAAACTGCAAATGATTTTGGACATGAATCAGTTGCTTCCATACATTTCCCTGCTGCTTTCTGACATTTGCATTTGTTTATGTCATGTCAGTCAAAAGTAATCATACCTATGGATGCTGAATAGTCGTTCCCAATAAAACTAATAGTCATACATCCATTGCTTGAGTCATCACACACAAAATTGTTGAACTAGTTATCACATGCCAAATATTGGCCATCTGTCAAGCAAATCCTATACCTTTCTGTATCATTTTTCTTGGAAATGTCTCCGAAATTGAACAATTGATCTCAGGTGAATTACAGCTGTCACTCATGAGGAGGCTCTACCAAATGGGTGATTTTATGTTTACATGTATTCTACAGTGAACAAGTGACTGTAGCATATTTTTCTTTTGCACAATTCTGTAGGATTACAAACACTTCTACACAATGGAAATGTGAAACGTACGTATTCAGTGTCTCAGTTACTCCCAAGACTCCCATAACATCTACAGTGACTTTACTGCACATTTCAGATGGCTGTACAGGTAGGCCATAGTGCTGTCGTCAGCATTTTCAGGTGTCACCAATTGTTTTTGCAATGGGAAACACTGAAATTATAAACTGTCATAGTGGAAACATGACAATGCCATTTGACTATCTTGTTCATAAAGATGGTGTCAAGACTTTTCATTTTGATGGCACTGACAGTTTCATTGACATGGATACTTGCTTTTGAGGTATGGATAATCAATTCTGTGCATGTGACGTGCTTTTGCAGGCTATCCACTAGGTTTTGCAGTTTGCACTAATTGTTTTGGGAAATGCACTAACTGCTGTGCAAATGTTAATGGTGTTCTGAGGAACGCACCAAAGCGACTGAGAAAAACTGTAACTAGTTCAAGCTGCCAAAATAAATCCAGAATTAAATTTTAATCCTTATAAAAGGCTGAAAATAATTGTTCTGAATCCAAAACAGTTAGATGTAGTTTGTTAATTTCCCTCGTTTTGTTATTACCCTAGAGTAGCTTTGGTGTATCTTTTCTCTCTCAGTTAATATTTATTATAAACCCCAGTGGCGGACTCCCTCAGGTGTCGGTGTGTTGGTGGTTCTTTGTGGGCGTCCGGGTACACACCGGCTCACTCCTTGGCGGCCGCTTATCGGGGCCTGGAACCTGGGGCTCGCTCGGGCCACTTCGGAGGTGGGGTGCCCTCGGCCTCTCGGCCTGGGGCTCGGTCACTCAGGCACAGCTGGCTGCCAGCGGAGCTCACGGGCGCGTCACTGCAACTCGCCCTGGCTTCTGCTCCACGGCTGCTGAGTGAGCCCTCACCTGGGACTCTCCTCAGCTCTTACTGGGACAGTGGCGCGGCTGCCCCTCTGTTGGTCTTCCTTGGTCTCTTGTGTTCTGGGGGCCTCTGGATGTCTGGAGTTTTCATCTCCTCCATACCTGCTTCATACCCTGGAGGACGGGGCTGTGGCTCCCCACACTCCCTAGCAGATCGTTACATGGAGAAACCTTTGGAATGCAAGCATGCTGATCCACACAGGTATGCACACAGGTGTACACACGGGTATTCACAGACGCGGACTACAGCTTTCTTGGCTGCTGCCTCAAAGCACATTGTGCGCTGTCTATCTTGCGTGCTGCACAATATCGTTTATTATTTAGTATCTACTGATATCTACTGCTTAATTAATGGATTAATGAAGTATTCTGAGTTTGATTTACCCATTAAGATTTTAAATGAAACGATAAACAAAGGCCAAGAAAACTGAGTTAAACTCCTGAGTCTACTATATATTTGCACCATGAAGAAATGAATTCTTTGCACCAGTAATAAATAATCAAATATATCAAATTATCATCAATATTTAAATAAATGAACCATCGCACCAAACAAAACAACAATTCAACAGACAGTTCTATAAAACTGTGGATGATTCAAAGTGCTGCTATAACTGCACAACAAAACTGCAGTGAGAAAAGCTTTGGATGTTCAGTTTAGTTATAATGACAGTTAAACAACTAAAATACTCGATTAAGTAGGTGAGAAAAAGTTACATTTACTGGATCAGTTTAAGACCAAAATACATTTGAATGAATTACTGACATGGACACTTTGTGAAAGATAGATGGATGGATGGATGGATGGATGGATGGATGGATGGATGGATGGATAGATAGATAGATAGATAGATAGATAGATAGATAGATAGATAGATAGATAGATAGATAGATAGATAGATAGATAGATAGATAGATAGATAGATAGATAGATAGATAGTTAGTCACGGCGGGGTGCGCCGATGTGTGTGGAAACAGGACCCAAAAGCAGATGATGACGAGGAATTGTAATGATTAACAGAAAAGTGAACCTTTATTGCGATGACGGCAGGGAATGAACCAAGAGACCAAAACAAACAGGCAAAACACTAAGAAACAAAATACTAAATAGTACTGAGACCAAAACCTAAACTATGACTGTGGTGGAGAATAACAAACAAAGACCATGACTAAGACTAATAATACATAACAGACGAAAACTAGAACTATGACTGAGGTGAGGTAAACAGACTAAGACCATGACTATAACTGTGACCCTGGTGAGATAAACAGACGAACCAACAATGGCATGAAGAAAACAAAAGGCTTAAATACAGACATGAGGTGATCAGGGGAAGTGGGGACACATGGGGGAACAGCTGACAGACATAAACCTAATGACAGGACCAGGAGAGGAAAGCTAAATACAATGAACAAAGAACACATGACATAGTCAAAATAAAACAGGAAATACTAAAACTAAACATGACAACACAACTTAACAGACCTAATATGTGAGGAATAAATACAAAACCCCAAAACATAGAAAACCCAGGAACAATAACTGCCTAAACTAAAGGCAGATAGGAAATAACACAAACTAAATCACATAACAAAATGAGACAAATACAAACATGAACTCAGAGCGCTGGGTCAGCAGACCCAGCCTGTGACATAGATAGATAGATAGATAGATAGATAGATAGATAGATAGATAGATAGATAGATAGATAGATAGATAGATAGATAGATAGATAGATAGAATTTTATTTCGAACATGCAAATATATAAAACAAAAACTTAAAAATCATCAAGATTTCATTTAAATATCTTTGTCTACAGAATGCTTGTGCTGGAAAAGGAGTAGGATAAAGTTTACACTTTTCTTGTTCCTACCCCCTTATTTCAAATTTCATTGCTTACAAATCCATATCCAGGATTCAACATTACTTGATCATATATGGTTAACTATGTACAAGTCTAACACATTGAACATACACAAATAAAAACCATTTTCAGCACGTAAACCAGAACAACAACAAACTACATTTTTACATAAACTAATCACCCTGTCTATAACACTCGCTTAATCTCTGAGCTTGTTTAATATCTATGTGACCAGCACCTTAATTAACACTTAAGGTTGGGTTACTCAGGCCTTGATCTATTGAAAAAAAAAAAAAAAAAAAAAAAAAAGATGAGGACACAATGAGACAACTTAGTCACTGAGAGGAAGATTTCCTATATTCATGGAATTTATTATTTTTGAACAATCGTGTGAATTTTTTGTATTGATGTACTTGTCTTGATTTCATCTGTACAGGTGTTCCACACACTAACTCCTCTGACTGTAATGCTCTGATATTTTACATTTGTCCTTACTACTGGCTTGCTGAACACAAGGATTCCTGTCAGGCCATGAGTATTTGGCCTTATTTGGAACAAGTTCTGAATGTTGTGGGGCAAAGATTTATTTGCTGCTTTGTACATTGTTTGCGCAGTTCTGAGGTCAACCAAATCTTTAAATTTGAGAATATTTAATTTGATAAAAAGTGGATTTGATGGTTCTCTTGAAGTAGCTTTATTTGTTATCCTTATTGCTCTTTTTTGCAGAATGTATATTGGATAAGTGTGTGTCTTATACCTGTTTCCCCACACTTCCACACAGTATGTCATGTACGGCAGTATAATAGAACAATAGAGAGTATATAATGATGTTTGATTTATGAGATACTTGACCTTATAGAGAATTGCCAGAGACTTCGATATTTTGCCTTTGGTATGAGTAATGTGGGGAATCCAGGATAGTTTGTGATGTATTATCACAATTACTAAACAGTTCAGGCAAACTTTTACTAAAACCTTGAATTAAACTTGAAAGTTTGCATTTCAAGCACATCTTGATGTTTTCATTGAAAATCCACAGTGACTGTGTACACAGGAAAGACTACAAAATAATGTTTGTTTGTTTGTTTTTGTAAACACTGTGGACCGATCTGCATTTGTTGTTGCTAAATTTAATTATTTGTTACTATTTAATGATCATAATCTCATTTGAACATAGGTTTGATTTAGTGGAGTCAGTTGTTCCCATGCATCATTCTGTAAGTGTGAGAATGAACTAAGATTAGAAAATGTCAAAATATAAAGTGTCATTTATTTTTATTCATCACAGCATCCTAAACTTTGCTGAACTTTTTGAAGATATGAAATGAACTCACTGAGAGTTGACTGTCATAATTCAAGAAAAGTTGGGCTGTCCCAGTTGAAACTACTTTTAAACCAGTTAAACCAGTTTACCTGGGTCAGACAAACATACCACACCCTGCATCATGTGATTGGCTCTTGGTCGCTCTGTAAGAATATTTCTTTAGTGCCTCCCTTCACAGATGTGTCTGTATCAGGATGGGTCTAAACAACATGGTGTAAATGCAGTTGCTGGTGAGCCTCATTTCCTGTAGGAGGTGAACAAGAGCAGAGATCTGTTTCCCTTCAGAGCACAGAGGTAGTTTCTGTTCAGAGGAAGTGAAACTGTCTGACAGTCACTGAGAGACGGAGAAACGGCACAGCACATGAATCAAATGGACCAAACAAAATTCTGCTGTTCAGTCTGTTTGGATCTACTGAAGGATCCGGTGACTATTCCCTGTGGACACAGCTACTGCATGAACTGTATTAAAAGCTTCTGGGATGAAGAGGAAAAGGAGAAAATCTACAGCTGCCCTCAGTGCAGACAGACTTTCACAGCGAGGCCTGTCCTGGTGAAAAACACCATGTTAGCAGATTTAGTGGAGGAGCTGAAGAAGACTGGACTCCAAGCTGCTCCTGCTGATCACTGCTATGCTGGACCTGAAGATGTGGCCTGTGATGTCTGCACTGGGAGAAAAATGAAAGCCTTCAAGTCCTGTTTTGTGTGTTTGGTCTCTTACTGTGAGAAACACCTTCAGCCTCATTATGATGTTGCTCAGTTAAAGAAACACAAGCTGGTGGAGCCCTCCAAGAAGCTCCAGGAGAACATCTATTCTCGTCATGATGAGGTGATGAAGATGTTCTGCCGTACTGATCAGCAGAGTATCTGTTATCTCTGCTCTGTGGATGAACATAAAGGCCACGACACAGTCTCAGCTGCAGCAGAAAGGACTGAGAGGCAGAGAGAGCTGGAGGTGAGTCGACAAAACATCCAGCAGAGAATCCAGGACAGAGAGAAAGATGTGAAGCTGCTTCAACAGGAGGTGGAGGCCATCAATCAGTCTGCTGATCAAACAGTGGAGCACAGTGAGAAGATCTTCACTGAGCTGATCCATCTCATCCAGAAAAGAAGCTCTGATGTGAAGCAGCAGATCAGATCCCAGCAGGAAACTGAAGTGAGTCGAGTCAAAGAGCTTGAGGAGAAGCTGGAGCAGGAGATCACTGAGCTGAAGAGGAAAGATGCTGAGCTGAAGCAGCTCTCACACACAGAGGATCACATCCAGTTTCTACACAACTACCCCTCACTGTCAGCACTCAGTGAGTCTACAGACTCATCCAGCATCAATATCCGTCCTCTGAGCTACTTTGAGGATGTGACAGCAGCTGTGTCAGAGGTCAGAGATAAACTACAGGACATTCTGAGAGAGGAATGGACAAACATCTCACTGACAGTCACTGAAGTGGATGTTTTACTGTCAGATCCACCAGAGCCAAAGACCAGAGATAGATTCTTAAAATATTCATGTGAAATCACACTGGATCCAAACACAGCACACAAAAAGCTGTTATTATCAGAGAGGAACAGAAAAGTAACAGCAGTGTATCAACAACAGTCTTATTCTCATCATCCAGACAGATTCACTGGATGGCGGCAGGTCCTGAGTAGAGAGAGTCTGACTGGTCGTTGTTACTGGGAGGTGGAGTGGAGAGGGGGAGGAGTTTATGTAGCAGTCGCATACAAGAATATCAGCAGAAAAGGAGATGAATGTAGATTAGGATATAATGACAAATCTTGGTCATTACATTGTGACAACAACAGTTATACATTTTTGTACAACAACATCCAAACTCGTGTCTCAGGTCCTCGTTCCTCCAGAGTAGGAGTGTACCTGGATCACAGAGCAGGTATTTTGTCCTTCTACAGCGTCTCTGAAACCATGACTCTCCTCCACAGAGTCCAGACCACATTCACTCAGCCGCTCTATGCTGGACTGATGGTTTACTATAATCTTGATGATTATGGAGCCACTGCTGAGTTGATTAAGCTCAAATAGACTGAAGTCTTTCATATTGTGGGTTTAAATCTGTATTTTAGTTTCATTTTATTTTCTCTCCATCATTTCTGCACAGAGATCAGCTGTCAGTCAAACATTATGGGTGGTACCTCCACATCTTCTAGTTGTTCTCTTGATGTTTCTGAGTTTTTAAAGGAGATCTTTCCTGTGACTGTTTATGGAGGCTATCACTGCTCATCATCATTTTGATTTACTAAAATATTTCTCCACATGAAAATGTAAACTTCTCTATCCTCTAAATGTTTCTGGAATATTTGTATTGAAAAATGTCGACATTTCTCTTCATGAGTATGGCAGACCATGTGTGTTTGTGTTTGTTTTTGTCTAAATCATCAAACAAATGAGGAAAAACTGTGATTTTAATGAATGAATTCATATATTGTGTTGATGTTTTATTGTGTGAATAAACTGGAAGGTTTGACTATAAATCAAACTTTGAACAAAGTCTTTTCTTCTGTCTTCATTCCAGGATCTCACTCAAATCTGATGTAGAAAATATGAAACTAATCTGAGAGAATAACTGAAGCAGTTTTCCTCCTGAAGCATCACAAAGTTCAGAGTTCATGTTTAGAGCAGAAGATTCAGCAGTCGCTCTGTGACCTTTCAACTTTCTTCACTAAAACAGCTTCATTACAGAGAAACAAGTCACATTTTCTTCATGTTCTTAAGTCCTTTCAGATGTTTTTAATGGTCCTTGAATGCAGCATCAGTGTCGCAGGTTTAAAAGGTCACTTTCTGTTGTGTTCAAAGATTTCCTTCAGATATGGTCTTTAATCAGTAAAGCCAGTGATACAGCAGTGTCATTAGCTGTGTTATTGGCACCAGGCTGTGTTTATGTATGTGTTTAATTCTGTCTGAGGATGTCTTCAGCATGAAATGATCATTTGCTCAGCTGCTGTGTCTCATCTCTTATCAGACATTGGTTGGAATGTCATTGGTCATAGCAGATGGCCCCGCCCCTCCCTAAGCCTGGTTCTGCCGGAGGTTTCTTCGTATTAAAAGGGAGTTTTTCCTTCCCACTGTTCCCTAAGTGCTTGCTCATAGGACGTCATATGATTGTTGGGTTTTTTTCGCTGTATGTATTATTGTAGGGTTTGCCTTACAATATAAAGCACCTTGAGGCGACTTTTGTTGTGATTTGACGCTATATAAATAAAGTTTAATTGAATGGATACAGTCAAACTGCACGATGCAAATAAAATGACTAAAATCATCTTTCTTGTGGTTTATTGACTTCAGACCAGCAGACAAAGCCGACAGATTCTAAAGTTGGGGAGAAATCTAGATTGTGTACTAAAAAGTTTTCTTGTTATCAATAGACATTTGGAATGACAGTGTTATGACGTGGACCGAAAACGCAGACAAAGGAGAAAATCAAAGTAAAAAAAAAAAATGTAAAAAAGGTGAACCGTTTCTTTTGGGCTGAAGTCAAAAATGGAAAACAATTAAGGCAAAACGTCCTGGGACAAACTAAACTACAAACTAAACTGGGAGCAGCTAAATTACTATGATGACTGAAACATGAAACTGAACAGGAACATGAAGAAAAAAAACATGAGCATGAACCTGAGAAGTAGAAATAAAACGCTGTGACCAGACGTGACTTGACATGGAGAAAACACACAACCTGACAAAGAACAGGGGAAGGCAGAGGACATGAATACACAGAAGGGTAATGAGGGAAGTGGAAACACAGCTGACACAAATGTACCTGAACGCCACAGGATAAGTACAACTAAACACACTGATTATGGAACAGAATCCACAATAAAACAGGAAACATTGAGACATGAACTGGGACACGCAAGCTTGACACGAGACAGAGGGAGCGAGACACAAAGGGAACCTATAGACGAGGAGATAACACATGGAAAAAAACAGAAAGAGACTCAAACAAGGAGACGGAGGAGAAACATAAACTAGGTGAAATCTCAACTAAACCCTAACTAATACTAAACACCAGAACCTAACATATTTACAATGTAACATAAAGCAAACTCAACTCAGTTGTTGGTTGTTCTAAAGTAAAGCTCACAGTCTTAAGTGTTGATATTCAACACAAAGAAAAGCTCACGTGTTTGAATTTACTTACAATTAGTTTTTATAAATTCTGACCGTAAACAATTTTTACAGGTTTGATATTCTTGGACACTCGATATCAGGTGAAGCGATTTAATAAAAATTTTAAAATTTGTAATTTTATATGTCCCAATGAGTCATTTGCACTAAACAGTGACAGTATAACAGATTTGTCATTTAGATCCCAAATTTCTGAGAGAAATAGCTGAATTTAAAATATGGCAGACCTCAAATCAGACTTAATTGATAGAGATATATGCAAATGTGGTGGCACAAAGGTGGAAAACAGGTAAAGGCAACTAGATGGTGTTGACAGCGCCACCTGGAGAGGAAGTTACACCCCAGGAGAGGTTACAAGAGCCAGTGCAAACGTAACAGTTACAAAAGGCACACGGGCTCGTTATTAATCCTTTCATGGATGATGGGGGCGATCGTGGCCCCCAGTTCGCCTTGTAATCGGAAGGTTGCCGGTTCGAGCAAACCTTCCGATTCCGTTCAGTCGTTGTGTCCTTGGGCAAGACACTTCACCCGTTGCCTACTGGTGGTGGTCAGAGGGCCCGGTGGCGGCAGTGTCCGGCAGCCTCGCCTCTGTCAGTGCGCCCCAGGGTGGCTGTGGCTACAATGTAGATGCCATCACCAGTGTGTGAATGTGTGTGTGAATGGGTGGATGACTGAATGTAGTGTAAAGCGCGTTGGGGTCCTTAGGAACTAGTAAAGCGCTATACAAATACAGGCCATTTACCATGGATGAATTATGACAACCTCACTCAGGATTGTTTTCTTAAGTATTTTTATTCATCTTTAGTCATGAAAAAAAGATTTTTGAACTTGAGTTTTTTAAACGTCGTTTTCAAAGAGTTTTTTACATGTCCACTTAGGTGGACAACATATGTTTCAACTTGTGAATTTGACACTGTGTGTTGTGTTTATGTGCAAGTATATCATCAACACTGACACAAATACAAGAAAACAGCCTTTGAATAGCTGTCCACTGTAGTGACCACTATGTGTGAAAGGTCAGAGGTGAGGAAGGTCAGTTTCATAAAACAAAGTTTAGACAAAATAACTGCAAATGTAGAGCTGCAGAAAAGAAACTCCTTAGACAGCAGGGCTGTCAACACAGAACCGTGAATGAAAACACTTTATTAGCAAACATTAATTAAATGAACAGGCTTCACTGCAGTGATGGTGGAGACCGGCCACTTGAGGAGGCAACCTACAGCAAGTGAGAGCAGCTAAACAGATTCAGCACAAAGATGTAAACACAAAGCGTGGATCGTTCACCCGATGGCACGTACACAGACACATTGTCGGGGCTGAATGCTGACATCTCACATTTTCTGAAGCTGCAGGTTTTGTCACTCTCTGACCAAAATTCACTGAACGAGGAGCAAAGAAGATCAAAACTGCTTCACATTTGATGAACATCATCATAAAATCCCTCCTACCTTTGCTGTTTTGGTTCCACCAGGGTAAAATCTCACTTCCTGCACAGCTCTCTCTCTCTCAGTGTACTTCAAGAACAGTTTCCCATCTCAAATCTGTTCTCTGCATTATTCACTTGCTTATTATGCACCAGTCTACCGTTGTGTACAGCGCTGTCAGGTGCTGTTTTTATGAAATAACCTCTGACAAAAAAGCCTCATTTCGGTTGTTCAATACTGAAGAAATCTAAACTTTTTAAAATGATGCCAAATTGCAAAACGCTTAGCTGTGTCTCTAGTAAAACCTCTGTACCTTTGCTCTGCTTCACTTCAGCAGCATCACGTAATCTTCATATGCTGAGTCAAAATTGGATCGAAATGGTGATTGAATCGAATCGGGACCTTGTGAATTGGAATCAAAATGATCGTAGAAATCAAAATCGATACCCAGCCCAAGATATAACCCCACATACAGCTGAGCCACAAAGTGAACCAACTCATCTAATTACAACAACAGAGGACCAAATGCACCTAACCAGCCTGCACCAACCTGACATTTCTTCCCCCTAAGTTAAATGAATAGATGGAAGTTAAATGACTGCAAACATAAAAGCCACTAGTTCCCACACAACAGTTCCCCGACACTGTGTTAATTTGTTTAGTTTTTATCAACAGTTGTAACAGACTAAGCTACCTGAGACATTGCATTGAATTACTGTTTATATCTTAATTATTTCACCTGACTGATTTCACCTCAGATATCTTGTTTTTTCCTTTTGGTAGATCAAAGCAGCTCGTGCTGTTTCTTCTTTCTTTTTCATGCCAAAAAGAAGAAGAATGCTTCAAAGAAGTGGAGTTCATGGTCTCAGTGGATTGTTGTTTGGAGATGTGTAATATTAGTGCATGCTACAGTTTGTTATTCAAAATTGTTCACTTGTTATCTGTTTTGCTGACAAAGCATTCAAACTGAGCAGAATACAGAAAGAGCAGAGATTACAAAACAAATCAGGAAATGACTTCAAACTTACTGAGAGCAAGGCCTCTGTTACAAATCTGTCTCATACAAAAACATGCTGTACAGGTACAATATGGTAAGTGTTCACGGGAATCAACAGCTGGCTCTACCTGAACCACTTAAATATTTTATAAAGTCACTGAATCAACAGTTTCTAACGTTTGTTTTCTTAATTGCAGTTAAAGTGTGGCTGGTAAAGATGAAAACACATACAGAATGTAAACTGTCTGAGTTTGTGAACTTTATTAATAACAAATGACACAAAAACAAAGATAAACAACACAAACAGGTTCTTAATATTCATTAATAATTAGAAAACATCTAAACATCCTGGTCGTGGATTTTTACAGTCTTAGTTGTGCTCACTGTCATCTTCATAATCATCATGATCAACATATGACAGGGGGAGGTCCTGAGGTGGGCGGGGCTGTTTCTGGTGACGTCACCATGAATGGCAGGAACAGCGTTTGCCACATGTTGCTGAAACATCACAGTACACTGGTGTAGTTTCATTTCCAGCTGTTTAACATTTGACACGTCAACACTGAGGCGAACAAGAAGAAACAGTGTTGGGTCTAAAATAACTGGCAGGAAGTAACCAGTAACCAGTAGTTAGAAAGTGGATGGCATGTGTTTATAGTGACTGCGTTATGATAACTACAGTTAGGTAACTATAGTTACCAAAAGCAGAAGCACACAGACCAACAGGGATCAGATGATGAATGTTACAGGAACTCGCTCATCTGTGATCACTGAGTGCTGCTGCGTTCTTTTATTGGAGTTGGCTGGTTGGACAGTCGAATAGTGAAAATGACTTAAAGAGGTCTAGAATATTACCACTATTAAACATTAGAGCTCAAGTTTGGATCATTTAGATCTAAATTGATCAAACTAGCTCTTAATTTCAGCAATCCAGTGAACAGACAGGAGATTAGAGGACAGGTTGGTGTTATATATCAAAATTACAGCCAATGAGATGTTGCATGGTGGAGCATCTTCTGATATCATATATCATATCATGTCAATTCAGGTGTCAAAGTAATTTGACAAACTTGAAATTGCCAAAAGTTTCAAAAAGTGATAATTATAGTGAAGAAAATCTCTTTTTCATCCGTTTAACCAAACATTTTAAACCTCAGCTGTCTCAGTCCTTCTATAGCGTTCTGCAACTACGACTAACCTGAGGAGGCTTGGATTTGGTTGCAAGCGTCCCTGAACATCCTCCTCAGCAGCACACATGTGGGTACCATATAATATCACACTTCTTTCTGAGCTTTGCTTCCTCTAGACTAAAGATGGCATCCTGTGTCACACAGTCGTATCATCATCCACCTGGAGAAGAAACATTTACAGTAATCCTGGTTTTGTTTTCTGATCCTCTAAAAAGATTGAGGTCAGCAAAGCCCAGAGAACACAAGATACACAAGGTCAAACATTCAGACTCAAACAGCTTTCATCAATGAAGAGCACAAGGTTGGTCCAATTATACTAGATATCATCATACATCACATTACTGTGTATGAATAATAACCAAGAAACAAACTCAGAGACGCTGAGGATGTGGTCCCATCATCAGACTGTAAACAAACATCTACCAGACTTCTTTGTTGGAACAGGTAATGCCTAAAATAGGGCTGATTCTCCCATCAGGGATCTGTACAGTGTATTCACCTGTGGTATAAGCAGCAGTCACTGAAATAAGAATAAGAATAAGAATAACTTTATTTATCCCGAGGGAAATTCTTTTGTCATGTACATGCTCAAAGCAGCAAGAGAGACAGAGGAACAGATGAATAAGATATACAATATATACAATAAGAATAGTAGTGTACAGTAATATACAGTAGGATAGTGCAAGACATAGTATCAAATAACTCTAACGAAGTAATATATATAACTATATCCTGGAGAATAAATAACTGAACTATCAGTGCAGGCGATTCTATAAAGTGACATATTATTGTGCAATTGAATAAAGGGAGTAGCAGCGTATGATGGAGGGATGAAACAAATATTCAATAAGGTACTGTTGGGTAATATTGCACGGTCTGGAAGGGAACAGAATAACATTGGTAATAGTCTGAGGAGACGTCTCCAGTCTGACACACAGGACAGAACCAGCCTTTTTAACCACTTTGTTCAGCCTGTTGGCATCAGCTGTCTTCACCCCACTGCCCCAGCACACAGCTGCAAAGAACACAGCGCTCTCTACCACAGAGTGATAGAACATGGTCAGCATTTTCCTACAAGCATTAAAGGACCTGAGCCGCCTCAGTAGGAAAAGCCGAATCTGCCCTTTTTAAAGACAGCATTGGTGTTCTTGGTCCAGTCCAGTTTACAGTCCAAGTGTACCCCCAGGTACAGTACAGTAGTCCTCCACGATCTCTACATCAGCCCCCTCTGATGGTGACTGCGGTAGGAGGAGGAGGAGCATGCTTCCTGAAGTCCATGATCAGTTCTTTTGTCTTTGTGATGCTAAGTTGTAGGTGGTTTAGCTCACACCACTCGACAAAGCTGTCCACCACACTCCTGCACTCCTCCTCCTGACCATCCCTGATACAACCCACAATGGCAGAGTCATCCGAGAATTTCTGCAGATGACATGACTGAGACTTGTACCTGAAGTCAGGTGTGTAGAGCAGGCCCGGCCCTAACCAATCTGGCGCCCTAGGCAAGATTTTAGGTGGCGCCCCCCTACATCGGCAGTGTAGTGTATGTACTCACAAGAAACCGAATAGCTTTGTCTTTGACCTTTTTTTTTTTACTTAAAGAAAGCAAATTCACAATCAGAATAATTAACAAGATAAAAAAATATATGAATAAATAAATGAATACAAAAAATAAAAAATGAATATATGAAATACAATAAATTTTACATACACAAACACAATAAAACGTGTCAACAAGTTGGATAAAATAAATTAAAAATACAATATAAATAAGGCACTGCACAAAACAAGATATTAAATAAACCAGTATGACTTTAACAACTATATTACAAAAAAAGGGATCCTACAGAGTTCTCTAGTTGTGCTTTTTAATACTGCATTAACTAGAATGACTTACAAATTACTGTACACCACCCCCTCATCAACCTCACATCACCTGCTACAGCCTTACTCTCCTAGTCTTTCTTGCAGCAAAGTCATCTACAACATCATCATATGACAACTGATTTGAGACCACATGATTTATGCTTATGATGGAAAGTCCACTGAGACGTTCTTGCATCATAGTAGATCTCAGGTAGGTTTTAATGAGTTTGAGCTTAGAGAAGCTTCTTTCAGCAGCAGCCACTGTAACAGGAAGAGTGGCAAAGATTCTCAGAGCAACCCACATGTTGGGGTAAATTTCTGCCAGCTTCTTCTCATGCAGGAAGGTCAAGAGTTCCATGTTTGTCATGTTCTTTGATGGCAATGGTGGGAAATTCTGCATTTCCATTGCAAGTTCTGTGCCATTAATGTCCGGCTGGCTGTCATGGGTCAGAGTAGTACTCAGTGTTTGGCACTGCTGTAGCAGCTCTTCTTTTTGTAAGTTGTGGAAATTGAGGAGTACTCCAAACTTGTCATTCACCTCTCCAAGGTTCTGAAATCTCTCATCAAGTGAAGAGATGGCTGTATCCACTACCACATTAAAAAATGTAGTTTCCATTTTTTTAAGTGCATCTTAAAAAAAAAAAGTGCTCATATTAAAAAACAGCATTCCCTCTCATGTGATATTGCTTAATTAACATTAATGATGTGCACTTTAACAACTAGGCTTACAACTATAATATATACAGGGGTGGAAAAGTGACTATTACCTGCAGGGTAAACGTTGGCTAACCAGAAGGCAATAACAATGTAAACAAAAAACACCTGCTTAAAAGATGAATACAAATGAGGAATGGTGGGAAAGGTGGGAGTACTGGAATTACCTAACGTTACATTATTATTTTCCATAACAATTTAGCCCCCTCCACAATATTAACTGACGTTAAAACAGTTAACTAGCTATTTATTGATTAGAAATTAGCGAATCATGTAACATTAGCTTAATGCTAAAAATTTAGGTTACTATCACATTCAGACAAATAATTTCATGTAGGCTAACGTTACCTACCTCTGTCTTTTTCTCGTTTCTCCTCCTCTTCTTTTCTCTTTTTTCTTCCCTGGGCACCTGACAGTTTTGGCCGTTTTGACCTCTTGTGTTGATTTTTTGATGTGGTGACGTCCAAAAGGAACCATGATACGGGAAGGGAGGGGGCGCACCGTGCGGGGAGGGGGGGCGTATGTTGTAACAAATAATATTTATATTAAATAAGCTTTACTTTGCATTTTAATTAACGTGGGATTATTTTTTGTATTTAGAAATAATAGTACCAACTTTTTTTTTTTTTTTCAACATTTGTGGCACTGGCGTGGCGCCCCCTGATGGACGGCGCCCTTAGCATTTGCCTATACGGCCTATGCCACGGGCCGGCCCTGGTGTAGAGGGTGAAGAGGAAGAGAAATATTATTGTTTCACATAATAAGATCTACTTCATAAAAACCAGGGTGGGAGGATTTTAAATGACCTCTGAAAACTGACTCACCTCTGCGAGTGTGAGGCTGTTCCTCCAACCTCAAAAAAAATCTGACTCTCCAGTCACAAACAAAAAAAAATATCCAGCAGGGCGATGGTAAACGCTGACTGGGAGGATGCTGAAGGTTGCTGGTCACACACATTAGCAGAGTGCTTCTAGTTCCCACTGACCCATGTGGACAGTGACTGTGGAGAGCTGCCCTGGCAAACTGAAAAAGGGAAATAAAATTTAAAAAGCCAAACAGGATTTCCGTAAAGACCATCTTGGAATCAGTAATCAAAGATGGATCACAAACTTATAGAAAATCAAATTTAAATATTTGTTACTTTTTAATGATCATAATCTCATTTGAACATAGGTTTGATTTAGTGGAGTCAGTTGTTCCCATGCATCATTCTGTAAGTGTGAGAATGAACTAAGATTAGAAAATGTCAAAATATAAAGTTTGATTTATTTTTATTCATCACAGCATCCTAAACTTTGCTGAACTTTTTGAAATATAAAATGAACTCACTGAGTGTTGACTGTCACATTTCAAAGCACCAAGTAAAGATAAACTATTAAACTTTAAAGGGGTCAGACTTGTTACTGCATGCTGTAACCAAACATACCACACCCTGCATCATGTGATTGGCTCTTGGTCGCTCTGTAAGAATATTTCTTTAGTGCCTCCCTTCACAGATGTGTCTGTATCAGGATGGGTCTAAACAACATGGTGTAAATGCAGTTGCTGGTGAGCCTCATTTCCTGTAGGAGGTGAACAAGAGCAGAGATCTGTTTCCCTTCAGAGCACAGAGGTTGTTTCTGTTCAGAGGAAGTGAAACTGTCTGACAGTCACTGAGAGACGGTGAAACGGCACAGCACATGAAGCAAATGGATCAAACAAAATTCTGCTGTTCAGTCTGTTTGGATCTACTGAAGGATCCGGTGACTATTCCCTGTGGACACAGCTACTGCATGAACTGTATTAAAAGCTTCTGGGATGAAGAGGAAAATAAGAAAATCTACAGCTGCCCTCAGTGCAGACAGACTTTCACAGCGAGGCCTGTCCTGGTGAAAAGCACCATGTTAGCAGATTTAGTGGAGAAGCTGAAGAAGACTGGACTCCAAGCTGCTCCTGCTGATCACTGCTATGCTGGACCTGAAGATGTGGCCTGTGATTTCTGCACTGGCATGAAGCTAAAGGTTGTGAAATCCTGTCTGGGGTGTTTGGTCTCTTACTGTGAGAAACACCTTCAGCCTCATTATGATGTGGTTCAATTAAAGAAACACAAGCTGGTGGAGCCCTCCAAGAAGCTCCAGGAGAACATCTGCTCTCGTCACGATGAGGTGATGAAGATGTTCTGCCGTACTGATCAGCAGAGTATCTGTTATCTCTGCTCTGTGGATGAACATAAAGGCCACGACACAGTCTCAGCTGCAGCAGAAAGGACTGAGAGGCAGAGAGAGCTGGAGGTGAGTCGACAAAACATCCAGCAGAGAATCCAGGACAGAGAGAAAGATGTGAAGCTGCTTCAACAGGAGGTGGAGGCCATCAATCAGTCTGCTGATCAAACAGTGGAGCACAGTGAGAAGATCTTCACTGAGCTGATCCATCTCATCCAGAACAGAAGCTCTGATGTGAAGCAGCAGATCAGATCCCAGCAGGAAACTGAAGTGAGTCGAGTCAAAGAGCTTGAGGAGAAGCTGGAGCAGGAGATCACTGAGCTGAAGAGGAAAGATGCTGAGCTGAAGCAGCTCTCACACACAGAGGATCACATCCAGTTTCTACACAACTACCCCTCACTGTCAGCACTCAGTGAGTCTACAGACTCATCCAGCATCAATATCCGTCCTCTGAGCTACTTTGAGGATGTGACAGCAGCTGTGTCAGAGGTCAGAGATAAACTACAGGACATTCTGAGAGAGGAATGGACAAACATCTCACTGACAGTCACTGAAGTGGATGTTTTACTGTCAGATCCAGCAGAGCCAAAGACCAGAGCTGGATTCTTAAAATATTCATGTGAAATCACACTGGATCCAAACACAGCAAACACATGGCTGTTATTATCAGAGGGGAACAGAAAAGTAACAGTAATGAATCAACAACAGTCTTATTCTGATCATCCAGACAGATTCACTGGATTGTGGCAGGTCCTGAGTAGAGAGAGTCTGACTGGACGTTGTTACTGGGAGGTGGAGTGGAGAGGGGAAGAAGGTTATGTAGCAGTCGCATACAAGAATATCAGCAGAACAGGGAATAGTAATGAATGTAAATTTGGACGTAATGACAAATCTTGGGCATTAAATTGTGACAACAACAGTTTTACATTTTGGTACAACAACATCCAAACTCGTGTCTCAGGTCCTCGTTCCTCCAGAGTAGGAGTGTACCTGGATCACAGAGCAGGTATTTTGTCCTTCTACAGCGTCTCTGAAACCATGACTCTCCTCCACAGAGTCCAGACCACATTCACTCAGCCGCTCTATGCTGGACTTTGGCTTTGGCGAATTGGAGACACAGCTGAGTTGACTAAAGTGAAATAGACTGAAGTCTTTCATATTGTGGGTTTAAATCTGTGTTTTAGTTTCATTTTATTTTCTCTCCATCATTTCTGCACAGAGATCAGCTGTCAGTCAAACATTATGGGTGGTACCTCCACATCTTCTAGTTGTTCTCTTGATGTTTCTGAGTTTTTAAAGGAGATCTTTCCTGTGACTGTTTATGGAGGCTATCACTGCTCATCATCATTTTCATTTACTAAAATATTTCTCCACATGAAAATGTAAACTTCTCTATCCTCTAAATGTTTCTGGAATATTTGTATTGAAAAATGTCGACATTTCTCTTTATGAGTATGGCAGACCATGTGTGTGTGTTTGTGTTTGTTTTTGTCAAAATCATCAAACAAATGAGGAAAAACTGTGATTTTAATGAATGAATTCATATATTGTGTTGATGTTTTATTGTGTGAATAAACTGGAAGGTTTGACTATAAATCAAACTTTGAACAAAGTCTTTTCTTCTGTCTTCATTCCAGGATCTCACTCAAATCTGATGCAGAAAATATGAAACTAATCTGAGAGAATAACTGAAGCAGTTTTCCTCCTGAAGCATCACAAAGTTCAGAGTTCATGTTTAGAGCAGAAGATTCAGCAGTCGCTCTGTGACCTTTCAACTTTCTTCACTAAAACAGCTTCATTACAGAGAAACAAGTCACATTTTCTTCATGTTCTTAAGTCCTTTCAGATGTTTGTAATGGTCCTTGAATGCAGCATCAGTGTCGCAGGTTTAAAAGGTCACTTTCTGTTGTGTTCAAAGATTTCCTTCAGATATGGTCTTTAATCAGTAAAGCCAGTGATACAGCAGTGTCATTAGCTGTGTTATTGGCACCAGGCTGTGTTTATGTATGTATTTAATTCTGTCTGAGGATGTCTTCAGCATGAAATGATCATTTGCTCAGCTGCTGTGTCTCATCTCTTATCAGACATTGGTTGGAACAGAGTTTTGTTGCTGACCATCTGACAAGAGGGTGAAGAAAAGCTTCAGGCTTCATTTGGACACTACGTTGGACAGAAGTCTCCACAAAAATGACTCAGAAACACAAATATTATTAATGAAAGTCCAAATGTCAAAAAGGGGTCATACATGATCCTGAGAAATGTCCTTGAACATTTGAACATGAGTCAGAGGGTTGTCAGGTTTCTACACTGCATCGTGGCATCAAGCCTGAGATGTCTGTGGAAACAAGTATGGAGGACACAAATGCACAGACGCAGTCGAGCTGTTTACTGCTGATGAGGAAGGAAAATAGTCTGTTGGATATTAAAGCAGCATTTATTAGAGTAAGAACAGATACTTGTGTCCTTCATTTGATCCCCGTCAATTTACAGAAGACTTAAGGACCCTTTGACTTCTAACATACAGCTGCATGTTTACAATTTTATTATTTATTTATTTCTAGCAAAGCGAGACTTTACTGATTAAAGACATATAATCAGACATATTACTGTTACTTTCTGAAAAAGACTCACATAAAGCAGATTTATCACAAGCAAACATCAAGACACATCCTTCATGGCTTAAAGTTGCAGTGGGACTCTTTCGCCATCTGGTGGTTGTACAATTTTCTCTCGTCTCTTATTTGTTGTGTGATCAGGACACTTCTGGAGAAGATGAGCCTGCAGGGGAAAGTCACCCCCTGCAGGCCAGACGGAAATGAGATATCTTAAAAATACAAAGTATGTATGTGTGATATCAAGAAGATAATTCTTAAGAACACAAGTTAATAAATGCAATTACTAAGAGTTGTTGTGTTGTATTGATTTGCTTCCTGTCCCAATTCCCTCTCTCCCTGAGGACACTCCAGGGCCATCTATGCACACAAATCAGTTACAGGATCAAATGAATAATAGAAAATAAACAGAAATAGAAAATGTTCTTCTATAAGTTTCACAGAGATTTGGTTTACATATTTTATATAATATAGTAAATGTGCACGAATGACCAGCAATCATTCAGTCACTGCGACATTTCTGGGTCCATTTTAAAGTTGTCACGCTTTCCGGAAAAACACAGAAGTGAGTGCAGACTTTACTGAAGGCTAGAAGACTGTCCAATTTCACAGCAGCTCACTTCCGGCCTACCCGGCCTTCGAAGGACCCGCCCTATGTGGACCGGGTAGGTCGGGTCCTTCGGAGCATGATACCCCTGAATTTGGACACAGCCCCAGAGAACATGACTGGGGAAACATGGATAACATGACAGGAAGAGGAACAGAAGGAAACATGAGGGAAGCAAGAACTCACAACAAAGACAATCACAGCCACACAGAGGGAGACACAGAGGGCAAAGACACAAGGGGGGAAATACTAACTAATACACATCTAAACAGGGACAACCTCGGCACTAGAGAATCCACTTAACCAAAGACGACTTAAACATGAAACATAATACAAAATGACATCAAAACACAAGAAAACTGAAAACGCTGGGTCAATGATCCAGGATCGTGACAGGTTTGAGGCCTCAGTGTTGTCACTGCAGTAGATCAAGCAGTCAATATAATAATCCTGACATGTTTGTATAGTTGCATGTAGATCAAGTGTAAGCATACCACAGGTTATTATTTATTTATTATTTGCTACTACATATGTCATATTAGGTAAACTGACATAAGATTTGTTGCCAAGAAGCATTTTTACAAAAAAGAAATAAATGACCAGACACAACTTTCCTTACATTTCATACAAAGTTTAGATGGTTTTCCACGTTTTTGTTTGTTTGTTTCAGAAATACTAGAACATGGATTCTCCTTTATTGAGCTATTTCACTGCTAACTTCTAAATCCTCTCACCTCCAGAAACCCTGGATGGATGGATGTTAAGACATTATTACTTTATTGCAACAGCAGAGAGTCCAGCCAAACTGATCATTTCATCAGAGCACATTTTTAACTTTTCAGTGGTTGTTTGTTTTGGGGAACGGAGCAGCAGTTAGCCTGGGAAATAGCTAGCAACACTAGATTTAAGGAGATAGCAGCATAACTAAAGGCTGGTTTAGCATCACTGCCCTTTTTATTTAAAAATAAAGTTTTATACCCTATATCTTAAAAGTGGCGTTTGGCCTCAATTATGATCTCTGGACCTGAACTCCACGTAAGACTGAATGATGAATAAATCAACATAACACTGGATGAGAGAAATTAAGGCATGCACCCTGGCAAAATAAAAACACAATGAAAGTGAAAAAAAGTGAAAATGAAAAGTGTTGGTTGTTTGTAAACGGTGTGGTACTTGCATAGGTCCTGTCTACTCACAGCACTTTCTGCTACATGTCTCATGTACCCAGTCACACACGTTCATGCAGCACTTCTATCTGTGCCTGAGGGCTTTAGCCAACATTCACACACGCTGATGGACTTGGGGTTCAGTGTCTTGTCCAAGGATACTTTGGCATGTGGACTGGAGGAAACTGTGGACCAATCCACTGACCCTGTGACTGGTACCAATTGTACCACCTGAACCACAGCTGGGACAAGATCAAACCTGCTTAAAAGAAAACAGCAAGAGCAAAGAAATAAAGAACACTTGGGAAAGTCCGAATAGAGATAACATGTGTTCACTGCTTGAGCCGCAATCTACTAGCTAACCTGAGTGAAGGAAAAGATTTGTCACGATTAACCTCTAAAGTTGGCAGCTCCTTGTAATGAATCATTTGACATTTCCATTTACTGCCAGTCTTTAGTGACTGAAACACTAACATGTGAAATTGGCTGTCAGAATTCACAGTTATGTTCTGCAGCAGATTTTAATCAAACTTTATGCAGCCTGGCGGGTGTTCATCGGCCTTCCTGGTGATTTAATTGGCCAGCACCTTAGCGTGCAAGGTGAATACAGCATGAATCACACAGGCTGCCATAAACAAAGTTACGCCCAAGACACATATTTGAAATTAAAATCAGCTGAGGACCTCGGCGCTGCTGCATACACACCTCCACACCACGTTATACACCTGAACACCACAGGGCTAGTGATGGAAATTCCAGCTGTTTTTAGAGAACCGGCTCTTTTGGCTCCTAACCGGCGCATCAGGTTGTTTTGTTGCTTTAATTAATTTCTTATCAACAAAAATATGAAATTATGCACAAAAGGAATTACTAATGTAAAAAAGATTGTGGTTTTATTTATATATGTTTACATATAAATATATACGGTGGCCCCTAGAGACAAATCACGTACAAAGCTCAGCATTGTCCCTAGCATCCTGCAGCACTTCCGTTGTGTTTTGTACGTGTTTTGGAGTTTGTACGTACTGCTTTGTCTCTAGGGGCCACAAGGTGTAGGTCTATTAGGTGTTGATGCTGGAGTGAAAAATTCCTGATGGACAAAAATGGACAAGAAAAGGTCAAAGCCATCAGGTCCTCGGTTTAGAAAAAAACAGAAAAGGAGAAACAAGCAAAAGATACAGGTAAGCAGATGTGTCTTTAGATAACGGCAGATATTATGTATCCTGAAACAAGATAACATTCATTAGTAGGAATTGGGAAAATTTCCAAAAGATTAAAAGATTATTGAATCTTTTGGACTGTTCAGCATAATATTTATTCGATTTCACAGTCCTGTGGTCTCAGCCTCAGATACTTATCAAATCAAACAAAGCTCATAAAAAAACAAACAGATGGACGCTGAATGAATTATTAGATTAATTGGAAGAGGTGTTTTATTGATTTGTCTGCTACTCTCAGTGTATGATGAATTATAATGGCTGTTTGCCATTTACTCTCTTTCTCTCACTATATCAAATATTTATCTGGTTAAATTCAGTTAACCCTAACCCCAGTTTCCACAATAACATATGTTAATGTACAATCCTTAATTTGGTGTGTGTGTGTGTGTGTGTGTGTGTGTGTGTGTGTGTGTGTGTGTGTGTGTGTGTGTGTGTGTGTGAGATTTACATTGCTGTGCTTGAGAGTCACCATCTACCGCACATATACATGGCCAATAAACACAATTCTGATTCTGATTCTTATATTTCTGTTTTGCCTACGTCGTTGGGTTCAAAGGATCTCTTCACGTGTGTCTTGCTGGTGTCTGCTTACATCTGCTATTTGTCTGTTTGACTTGCTCCAGTCGCCACAGATGGCCCCATGCTGCATTGTGTTCTAGCACAAAGTGTGTTTGTGCTAGGATCAGTTATAACAACCATCATTCACCTGTGGAGTGTAAATTACTATTTGACTTGTGTATTTTTTATTTTCTTTGTTTTAAAAGCATGTGTGATGTTTTAAAATGCTTGGAGTAGATTTTAGTAGTTCTTCTTGTATGACTGTGAGCAATGAGCCTGGTGGTAAGTGTCCTATTACAGGTTTAAAAGTAGGATAAGCTAGTAGCCGTGGGGCCTTCATGCCAGTGGGTTGTTTTCCACATTCCTTTTGTTTTACACCACCTTGTGTATATAGGTGGTTGGTTTGTACGTGTGCCTTTTTTCTCCCCATGGTCCTCAGCTACTGGTAAGTCCAGCTCAATATTTGGTTGTTTTACTTCACATTCAAACTTTATACTGATTCATGCTGCACTTGTTTTAACTTCTGTTTTATTTGTATTTGTTTGTTTGTTTTTAACAAATATATTGAATAAAAGTATTTTGATATTGAAACCAGTCTGCATCAGTAGTGTATTCGAGCCTGCGTTATCATTTGTTTGGCTTGTTTGAAACTACAATCTTTATATTTCATAGCGGTGAAATTCCCCTAGGTTGCGGTGTTGCATTTTAATCATAACCCCCCCTGAAAAACCTCACCAGACATTATGTTTTTGAGACCTGGGTGGAGATTCAGTTCAATTCAGTTTTCACTTCCATCATACAATGTGAAATCCTTTGGTTCCTAACATAGCACTCAGTTCATATCAGCTCAGATATCCAGCATGAGTTTTTTTCCCTTTTCAGATCTGAAGTGTGTTCAAATGAAAGCCTTCAAGTCCGGTTATGATGAGGTGATAAAGATGTTCTGCTATAGGAAAATATCTGCAGATGTGTTTACATTTTTATGTTGAATATTCTTTTTAAGATTTGCTACAAAAACTGAGACAGGATTTAAATGGCTAGTTTTGATCTTTTTATCTATAATTTGTTAAATTTTTAATTCCTTCAAGTTTTTTGTAAACTTGAGTGTCCATTATGAATAATTGAATTATTTGCACTGGTAATAAATACAGTAAAATACATTCACGAATAACAAAAAGTTTTTCGTTTTCAATTTTTTTAAAAATATAACCCAACAATACAACAATGCACCAAAATTTTCAGGACTGTGGATGATACAAAGTGCTGCTGTAACTGTGACAGGGTGGAAAACTACCCTTATAGCCCCTTAGCAGTACCAAAAGACTCCATACAGGTGTTATTCATAAGTTGATTTTGTACTAAAAGAGTTGACAGTAAAAAAAAAAGGCACAAATTCTTAAGCCTGAAAACAATGTAAATACACTGCGAAATTGTTTTAAATTGGTTATTTTTCATGTTGCATTAATGGTTGTCATTTGATTCAAGAGAACTGCGATCTGTACATCAGTAATCGGCTAGTAAGTCTTTTCTGGGATCGATTGGTAATGGCTTCTTTCTCTACCAGGGGGCTTTCGCGCGCTCTCTCCTCATTACAAAACTACTGCAGAAGAGAAGCATCTCAAAATCACCCTCGTCATTCTTTCCTCCGTGTTTTAAGGTAATGGTGATCAAAACATGATATTTTATACTCTGTACGTTGTTGAGATATTTTATAGGTAGTCTTTCGTTATTTTGTGAGCTTCAGAAACATCTTATTATAGATTTTTAGTGGGTAGACCGCGGTTTTGAGCCTCAGTTGCACAATGGCCATTAAGCTAACGGCAGGAGCTACAAACGTTTCTATTGTTATCTATTTTGTACAGAAACATGTTCAGATACAAATAGTAAGCACTCAATTGTAATTTTTGGGTTATTAATTAGCTCTTTCTTCCACTGTGTGACATTGAGCAGTACGCAATGTGAATTACTTATGTTCATTTTTCATTGCATTAAACTACTGCATGAGAGAATCACTTGAAAATCACTCGTAATTTCCCCTCTGCTTTCAGGGGTGTAACATAACTGCGCAATACAGCTGCAGTGAGCAAAGCTGTGGATGTACAGTTAGGAAATTAAAATACTAAAACTAAGTAGGTGAAGCAAGCATGCAGTTAATGACTTTTTTACACCACAGTATACTTGGCATTAGGGCTGCCAAGATTAGTCGACTAGTCATTATTACGTCGTTTATCAAAATCGTAAACCACTAATTTAATAGTCGACGCGTCGTTTGAAGCTTTGTAAGATCCTGAAAGACAGGAATAAGCAGTAGGATTTAAGAGTGTCATAACGGACTGAAACAGAAGATGGAAGCAATGCATGTTCAAGGATGCCAGCTGCCGTTAAAGGCAAAAGAAGAAGCAGTCTCCGGCATCGTAGCTCTGTCCAAATTCAGGGGCGGCATTCTTCGGAGGCCGCATTTGTAGGCCGATTGCGTTACAGCGACGACGGCTGTCCATTTCGAAGACTCCGACAAATGCGTCGTCCTTTTCCCCGGATTTGGAGGATGGGTCATGCTAGTGCAGTAAGCTGTGCGTCCAATGGATGCATGATCTGATCAGTCAACTAATCGCAGAAATAATCGGTGACTAGTCGACGATCAAAATCATCATTTGTGGCAGCCCTACTTGGCACTGGTCATTTGTATAACAATTCTTACATAATGAGTGAAACATATGTTTGATTTATTGTAGACAGTTGTTCCCATGCTTATTTTGAGGAAAAAGTCAACACGTGAGATTAGTTGTTTCAAGAAAAACTGCCATGGCTGCTGTACCCTCTACAAAATGCCTTGTTTAGATGAGTTAAGAGGGTAACAAATTCATTCTGTTTAATCCACAAGGGCAGGGGTGTCAAAGTCCTGAAACTTTTACATGTGTCCCTGCTGCAACACACCTGAATAAAATGAGTAGGTCATTAGCAAGAGTCTTGACTACATGCTGAGGTGGGAACCCCTAAACCTCAACATTTTTAACTTAACATTCAGCAATTATTTCAACTCAAAACGTTCAGTTATCAGCATTCACACTGCAGTTTCTTCAGAAAATGCATTTTCTGGTTTTAAATAAATGAAAGTGTTTGGAGAAAAAAAATGTACTTCAACAATAAAAATGCTTTGATTGTGCCACGTTCATTCGTTCATGAGCTGCTATAACATAAATCTAATGGCTGAATTGTCACCTCAGTATGCAGTCAGGGCTCTTGCTAATTGATCTAATTTTATTAAGGTGTGTTGGAGCAGCGACACATGTAAAAGTTTCAGGACCTCAAGGACTGGAGTTTTGACACCTGTGCACAAGGGTGTAACCAGCGTTATCATGGAGCGCTTTATTATCTCAAAAGGTACTATACCAATAAAGTTTTACCTTACTTAAATCATCGCCACAAGCCATTTCATATAGACTAAGTTACTAGTTAACAAGGTTAGCTAGGTCAGTTTTAACTGCATATTGTAAATCAAACATAACAAACCCTAGCACTGATGAAATAAGCATTTATGACTTGTTGTTGCCTCCCTTCACAGATGTGTCTGTATCAGGATGGGTCTAAACAACATGGTGTAAATGCAGTTGCTGGTGAGCCTCATTTCCTGTAGGAGGTGAACAAGAGCAGAGATCTGTTTCCCTTCAGAGCACAGAGGTTGTTTCTGTTCAGAGAAAGTCAAACTGTCTGACAGTCACTGAGAGACGGTGAAACGGCACAGCACATGAATCAAATGGACCAAACAAAATTCTGCTGTTCAGTCTGTTTGGATCTACTACAGGATCCGGTGACTATTCCCTGTGGACACAGCTACTGCATGAACTGTATTAAAACCCACTGGGATGGAGAGGAAAACAGGAAAATCTACAGCTGCCCTCAGTGCCGGAGGACTTTCACAGCGAGGCCTGTCCTGATGAAAAACACCATGTTAGCAGATTTAGTGGAGGAGCTGAAGAAGACTGGACTCCAAGCTGCTCCTGCTGATCACTGCTATGCTGGACCTGAAGATGTGGCCTGTGATGTCTGCACTGGAAGAAAAATGAAAGCCTTCAAGTCCTGTTTATTCTGTCTGGCATCTTACTGTAAGGAACATCTTCAGCCTCATTATGATGTGGCTCCATTAAAGAAACACAAGCTGGTGGAGCCCTCCAAGAAGCTCCAGGAGAACATCTGCTCTCGTCATGATGAGGTGATGAAGATGTTCTGCCGTACTGATCAGCAGAGTATCTGTTATCTCTGCTCTGTGGATGAACATAAAGGCCACGACACAGTCTCAGCTGCAGCAGAAAGGACTGAGAGGCAGAGAGAGCTGGAGGTGAGTCGACAAAACATCCAGCAGAGAATCCAGGACAGAGAGAAAGATGTGAAGCTGCTTCAACATGATGTGGAGGCCATCAATCAGTCTGCTGATCAAACAGTGGAGCACAGTGAGAAGATCTTCACTGAGCTGATCCATCTCATCCAGAAAAGAAGCTCTGATGTGAAGCAGCAGATCAGATCCCAGCAGGAAACTGAAGTGAGTCGAGTCAAAGAGCTTCAGGAGAAGCTGGAGCAGGAGATCACTGAGCTGAAGAGGAAAGATGCTGAGCTGAAGCAGCTCTCACACACAGAGGATCACATCCAGTTTCTACACAACTACCCCTCACTGTCAGCACTCAGTGAGTCTACAGACTCATTCAGCATCAATATCCGTCCTCTGAGCTACTTTGAGGATGTGACAGCAGCTGTGTCAGAGGTCAGAGATAAACTACAGGACATTCTGAGAGAGCAATGGACAAACATCTCACTGACAGTCACTGAAGTGGATGTTTTACTGTCACAACCAGAGCCAAAGACCAGAGCTGGATTCTTAAAATATTCACGTGAAATCACACTGGATCCAAACACAGCAAACACATGGCTGTTATTATCAGAGGGGAACAGAAAAGCAACATTTATGAATCAACAACAGTCTTATTCTGCTCATCCAGAGAGATTCACTGGATGTTGTCAGGTCCTGAGTAGAGAGAGTCTGACTGGACGTTGTTACTGGGAGGTGGAGTGGAGAGGGAGAGGAGCTTATGTAGCAGTCGCATACAAGAATATCAGCAGAGCAGGGAATAGTAATGAATGTAAATTTGGACATAATGACAAATCTTGGTCATTAGATTGTGACAACAACAGTTATACATTTCGGTACAACAACATCCAAACTCCTGTCTCAGGTCCTCGTTCCTCCAGAGTAGGAGTGTACCTGGATCACAGAGCAGGTATTTTGTCCTTCTACAGCGTCTCTGAAACCATGACTCTCCTCCACAGAGTCCAGACCACATTCACTCAGCCGCTCTATGCTGGACTGTTGCCTTATTATTATGGAGACACTGCTGAGTTGATTAAGCTCAAATAGACTGAAGTCTTTCATATTGTGGGTTTAAATCTGTATTTTAGTTTCATTTTATTTTCTCTCCATCATTTCTGCACAGAGATCAGCTGTCAGTCAAACATTATGGGTGGTACCTCCACATCTTCTAGTTGTTCTCTTGATGTTTCTGAGTTTTTAAAGGAGATCTTTCCTGTGACTGTTTATGGAGGCTATCACTGCTCATCATCATTTTCATTTACTAAAATATTTCTCCACATGAAAATGTAAACTTCTCTATCCTCTAAATGTTTCTGGAATATTTGTATTGAAAAATGTCGACATTTCTCTTCATGAGTATGGCAGACCATGTGTGTGTGTTTGTGTTTGTTTTTGTCAAAATCATCAAACAAATGAGTAAAAACTGTGATTTTAATGAATGAATTCATATATTGTGTTGATGTTTTATTGTGTGAATAAACTGGAAGGTTTGACTATAAATCAAACTTTGAACAAAGTCTTTTCTTCTGTCTTCATTCCAGGATCTCACTCAAATCTGATGCAGAAAATATGAAACTAATCTGAGAGAATAACTGAAGCAGTTTTCCTCCTGAAGCATCACAAAGTTCAGAGTTCATGTTTAGAGCAGAAGATTCAGCAGTCGCTCTGTGACCTTTCAACTTTCTTCACTAAAACAGCTTCATTACAGAGAAACAAGTCACATTTTCTTCATGTTCTTAAGTCCTTTCAGATGTTTGTAATGGTCCTTGAATGCAGCATCAGTGTCGCAGGTTTAAAAGGTCACTTTCTGTTGTGTTCAAAGATTTCCTTCAGATATGGTCTTTAATCAGTAAAGCCAGTGATACAGCAGTGTCATTAGCTGTGTTATTGGCACCAGGCTGTGTTTATGTATGTATTTAATTCTGTCTGAGGATGTCTTCAGCATGAAATGATCATTTGCTCAGCTGCTGTGTCTCATCTCTTATCAGACATTGGTTGGAACAGAGTTTTGTTGCTGACCATCTGACAAGAGGGTGAAGAAAAGCTTCAGGCTTCATTTGGACACTACGTTGGACAGAAGTCTCCACAAAAATGACTCAGAAACACAAATATTATTAATGAAAGTCCAAATGTCAAAAAGGGGTCATACATGATCCTGAGAAATGTCCTTGAACATTTGAACATGAGTCAGAGGGTTGTCAGGTTTCTACACTGCATCGTGGCATCAAGCCTGAGATGTCTGTGGAAACAAGTATGGAGGACACAAATGCACAGACGCAGTCGAGCTGTTTACTGCTGATGAGGAAGGAAAATAGTCTGTTGGATATTAAAGCAGCATTTATTAGAGTAAGAACAGATACTTGTGTCCTTCATTTGATCCCCGTCAATTTACAGAAGACTTAAGGACCCTTTGACTTCTAACATACAGCTGCATGTTTACAATTTTATTATTTATTTATTTCTAGCAAAGCGAGACTTTACTGATTAAAGACATATAATCAGACATATTACTGTTACTCTCTGAAAAAGACTCACATAAAGCAGATTTATCACAAGCAAACATCAAGACACATCCTTCATGGCTTAAAGTTGCAGTGGGACTCTTTCGCCATCTGGTGGTTGTAACAGTTATGACAACTGTTCCTGCATATATGTCCCTCCTCAGTGTGAAGAAGACTGGACTCCAAGCTGCTCCTGCTGATCACTGCGTGTTCCTCCTGTGTCTAAAATCTATTTCCATTATGAATCAGGAAACTGTTTGCACCAATCATAAAGCCAATAAAATACGTCACACACTAAGAAATAACAAAAAGGAATTGTGCATTTCAAGGAGATTTTTCCCTCGTTTTTTGAAATCATAAGAATACAAACTAATGCAAGACTGTCATGTTTTCATAAGTTTGTAGAGACACTGTTCTGTTGTATTCTAGGACATCAGTCACTTTTTAAATGCATGCTACTCCTCTTCATCATCATCATCATCATCATCATCAGCACCCATGACCTCCTTTTAGTCTTTGTTTTGTTATTTTTCAGAGTTCAGGAGACGTTCTTATGGGATTTCCACAGTGTACAAGTACTGTTTAGAGCCTTTACCTAAAAGAAAAGAGTAAAGTACAAAGTAGATTTACTCACTGCAGGAAAATAATGCCTCAATCTGATATATTGTCTTATATGACAAACTGAAAGTGATGCATCAAAGTGTAAGCAGCATTTTCCTGTTACAGCTGGTCTAGATGGAACTGATCTGATCTCCTTTATGTACAGGTAGATATCCAGTGGGTTTGCTAAGGGTCACAGATGAGGGGCTGTGTGAGATGTTTAATGGGAAAGGAAATAAAACCATTGTTCCAGACCTGCAGCTAAGATACTCGAGTATCTTCAAATATGAAGCTGAGTATTACTTCCATACTTTCCTCCACTGCTGATGACCTTGTTACCTGCTGCTCCCTGTTAATGATCAGCCTCAGTTCTGATAGTAAACTGCTGGCTCTCGTTCTGTCAGGTTGTTGCTCAGTGACGTCTTGTTTTCATTTTCCTTCTTCTTCAAATGTGTCTTCCTTTAACTCTTTGCTTTTGTTTCTGCTTCAAACACCAAATGATACACGTGCTGCACCTCTGATGGTTTGTCAGAGAGCAGAACAATTTACATTACAGAGAATATTTTACAGTTGAACATAAACTTTAAATGCATCATGTGTTTCCCATTACTGGCTGACTTGTCCGTGTCTTTTGAAAGGTGATAGTTGTGTATCTTTAATCAGTTAATGCAATATGCTTGACTGAAAGAGCATCCAGCGGGTCAGATGGAGAATTTTTCATGCCGAATCTGACCCACGAGCCTTATGTTTGACACCCCTCATTTATACCTTTTCTCTAAAAGAACAGATTCAATTACAGTGTGGATTTGCTCACCACAGGAAAAATCATGCCTGGATGTGATAAATTGTGTCATATCTGACCTCTAAGCATCATTTTAACTGTCACAACTGGTGAAGATGGAGCTGAACTCACCAGCAGCATGTATAGTTAGATTTTTACTGGTTAGCAAATGTTGACAGATGAATATCAGCGGCTGTGAGATTTTTAATGGGAGTGAAAATAAATGTTACAGTTTCTGGAAACTTGACTTTGAGTTTCTAAAAATTCATTTACATCTGAAGTGACGCTGAGCAACAGCTGCTTTTTGTGAGAGGGGAAAAGAAGTTGTTGTTTTTTTATTTAAAACTTAACCTGAAGGTTGTGCCACAATTTCAGCTGCAAGAAGTGCAAAACAGCACATAAGTAGAAAAAATATTATTGATTAAAGTCCCTGAAAGCATAAAGGACAGTTTTACATGTACTTGGATACTTTCAGCTACTCTGCGTGACTTTTGTACCCTGCTGCTCCCTGTTAATGATCAAACTCTGACTGACAGTAAACTGTTGACTCTCGTTCTGTCACGTTGTTGATCAGTGACGTCTTGTTTTCAGATGTCTGCCTTTAACTTTTTGGTTTTGTTTACTGAGTAATATACCAGGTGTTGAAGCTCTGATGGTTTTTCAGAGAGTAAAAACTTTTATTGCAGAGAACATTTTAAAACTCAACATAAACTTAAAATGAATTATATGTAACACATTATTGGCTACTTTAACTGTGTTTTTAGGATCTCTATCTTCCTGTATTATCTGTACCTGAAGGACTGTGTATAAAGGACTTTGACTCTGTGATCAACCGTGGATGTGAAAGCCTTCAATTTCAGTCCGAAAGTCAGAAATTGTTTAATTCCAATGAAATATACATTTTATAAGTTGAGTCTTTTTTGTGCTATGCAACACAGTGCATGTACATATGTGTACAATTTGTGATGTCATCAGTCCTCTGTCAGTGTGTTTAGAATGACTGTTTTCTTTTCTAAATCACAGAGATGTTTCCTGATGCTGTGTGATGGCTGTGACTGACTGTGAGGATGGAAATAAACAGAAACACTGAGACAGTTTCTTGGTCAGTATATAAACAAACATATGGCAGATGAGACTGCTACATACATTTTTAATATGTGTTGTCATTTTTCAGTTGCGTTGTCCATTGTGATGACCATCTCACGCAGGTCCAGAGAGCAGATGTTGCTGCATTGCAGCAGCTTTTTGCAGATGTGTTCTCCCCCTGCCCGACCGTACAGCTCTCGCAGAGCACCATTTTATAACCCGCCCTGGTGTGACGCTGCGTTCACGGCCCTACTGGTTACCTGAACTTAAAAGACAAATTATTTAGAGAGAATTGGCTGAAATACTGATGCTGGGAGTAATAAAAGAGCCGCACAGTGAGTGGTATAGCCCCATAGTTCTTATAAGTGAAGACAGATGGGTCTGTTTGTTTCTGTCAACTACCACAAGGTGAATGAGTGTGTCTCAGTTTGATGCTTACCCAATGCCCCGACTCAAGAAACTCCTGGAACGGTTAGGCACTGCTCGCTTTCTCAAGACACTGGATTTAACCGAGGGCTACTGACAGATGCCTTTGTCTCCAGAGTCTAAGGAGAAAAGATCTTTCTCCACTCTGAATGGTTTGTACCAATTTATCACACTTTTGCTTGGCTTGCTGGGAGCCTAAGCCACTTTCCAATGACTCATGGACTGGGTGCTGAGTCCACGCATCTTTTATCGAAGATGGGGTTTTTATTTTGCATGGTTTTATTGGCAATCCTGACAGTTGTTTGGTGTCATTGACACTCACAAACAATTACGTACTCACGGGAGTTTCTTTTGAACCTTCTGTGGAACTGCCCATCTCTGGATTCTTTTTACCCTTCAGTGTTTTCCAGCCCCGGATCATCCTCTAATCACAGGAACACTTTTGAGGACTGAGGAAGCAAATATGATACAATCGTATTCCTTTGCCATCAACAATCCTGGCTAATGTGCAGTCTCTGAGGAGTAAATTGGATGAACTGAATTTGAATGTCGCACATTTACGTGACTACAGGGACACATGTCTGATGGCATTCACAGAGACTTGGCTCAGGGATTCTGATCCTAATTTAGCAATTTGAATCAGCTGAGTTGGATCAAGAACACATCTAAAACCTGTAGGACACCGGCACTCGAGGCCTGGAGTAGCCTACCCCTGCACTAAACCATAAACGTTGTTGCCATTGCACATTGCACTTTTTTGATGATAGAATTTGGACTGTTTCTTTGGGCTTTTGTGTGTGTATGTGTTGTGTTTGCTTGTTTTGTGTTGGCTTGTTTTGGTCTCTCTGTATGGACAGACTGCAAATCAGTTTCCCACTGGAGACAAAAAAGTTCCCGTTGACTAATGCCTTAAAAGATGGATTGCATCTTGGTGCAGTGATGCTGCAAGCTGAAGGTGAGCACTGGAAACTTATAGCCTACGCATCCAGATTCATGACAGAGAGTGAGTGTCATTTACACTCAAACTGAGAAGGAATGATTGGTATTTGGGTGCAGTTTGTTGTGTTATTTTTTCCTGCTCTTCTGTGCTGACTCAGTTTTAATTATGTATTAGCTGCCCTGGTGTATGATCGCCTGGCTTTGCTATCCATCCGATCCTCTATGATGCCTCACGATGTCTCGTCGTCCTCCGGCATTTTCCACCCTCCTCCATTAGCTGGATCCTCGTCAGGCGATTTCGGTGGTTCCTCTAGACCACGGAGAAGGAGAGGGAGAAGAGGAGGTATTCAGGTAAAGCTCAGGCTTTACTGGCGACGGGGTTTGGCTGGTAAGCGACGTCTCCTGTGCGTTGTCTCCTGTGTCCAGAAAAGCTCCATGGAAGGGGTCTTGTTTTCCACAGCCTTGTTTGGATACGCTGGGCTCGGCTCTTTGAGACCGTGCCACCTTAGGAGGGTTTATCCAGACTCTTCTTCGGGCTGGCATTTTCTTCCCTCGGTGAGTTGATTCTAGGAGCGTGACGGCTTGAACCCTTTGTATTTATGTCCCTTAACTCGAGCCTCTGCAAATAATGAGGCTTCTAGCTCACTGAATATGGCGCTTTTTAACGCTCGATCTCTGTCTAATAAATCATTCTTGTTGAATGGTTTTATATTATCTAAAAAACTGGATTTTTTATTCCTGACTGAGACCTGGCAGCGGGATGTAGACTACTCGTCACTTGTTGAACTCTGCCCGGATGGCTATACTTTTATTACCCGGCCTCGGTTATCTGGTCGGGGTGGTGGGCTTGCCGTGGCTTTCCAGGACCATTTCTCCTGCCACTCCGTTAAAATTGGACTTTTTCGCTCGTTTGAGCTGCAGCTGCTTAAAATTGGTAACAAGGATCCTTTCTACTGTGCTGTGGTGTATCGTCCACCTAATAGGTTCTAATAGATCTAACAGGTTATTTTTATCAGAGCTCAGTGACTTCTTATCCGCTACTATGAAGCTGTCTAGGGTGCTCATAGTTGGAGACTTGAACATACACGTTGATGATGACTCCGATCCATTCACCAGAGACTTTATGAACATTATGGATTCTTTTCATTTTGCTCAGCATGTGTTCGGTCCTACACACAGCAAAGGTCACACACTGGACCTTGTTTTTACTTTGGATTTAATATTGATTTCATTTGCTCTGAGAACATTTTTATTTCTGATCATTATTGTTTTTAACTTGTCTTTTAATGAGCCTTTGTCCCCCGTCAGACGGATGGTTAGCTCTCGCATCTTAAACTCCTCCACAGTGGAGAAATTTGTGGATGCTTTTAACTTACAGCTATCTCCTCAAAATGGTTTTGATTTCTCAACCAGTCTTTTTAATAATTATTGTCTTTCTATTTTAGATGAAATTTGTCCGGTTTAAGACGAGTGTTTCTGCCTCCAAATCTCCTCCTTGGCCAAATGACAGTATTCATTGTCTAAAACGTGATTGTCGTAAAGCGGAGCACAGGTGGAGGAAAACTCATCTAAATGTTCAACTCCTGTATCTAAAGGACCTTTTAGCTTCTTTTAATAATGCGATCAGAGATGCGAGAGCTGCCCATTTCTCACACTTGGTTACAAAGAGCAGAGGCAATCCTAAGGTGCTATTCAACACCATTAGTGACATTGTTTAGTGAAATTAGTGAAATTTTCTTTCTTGCTTGCAAAAGTTCATAACGTGAGAATGAATTTGATATTCAGTTGTACGTTTCTTTTATGCCCCAGGATTTATCTAAGCTTCAGCGTCTGAATAATTGTTTAGATTTGATCAAACGTTGGATGGCTGCAAATTTCCTCCAACTCAACGAGGGGAAAACCGAAGTCCTCGTATGCGCCCCTGATAGATTTTTATGGCAGATACTGAAAGCCCTTGGTCCTCTCTCACTCTATGTTAAATCTTCTATCAGGAATTTAGGTGTCACTTTTGACTCGACTCTCACATTGGATGGGCGTGTGAAATCTCTGGTTCGGTCTTGTTTTTATCACTTAAGAAATGTGGCTAAGCTAAGCCCGATTTTATCTCGCTCTGAACTGGAGATTGCTATACATGCAAGCAAAACGCTGCAGCTAGGATTTTGACAAAATCCTCCAAGTACTCACATGTGACACCGTTGTTATCTCAGCTTCCTGTTGAATTTAGAGTCCATTTTAAGATCCTGGTCTTGACTTACAGAGCTGTGCACGGACTGGCACCAGCCTACATCTCTGATCTGCTACAGCCCGATGTCCCCAGCAGGTCCCTGAGGTCATCTGATCAGGGCTTACTTGCTATAAAACAGACTAAGATGAGAACTAAGGGTGACAGAGCTTTTGCCACTGTGGCCCCGAGACTGTGGAACTCTCCCCCAAACATTAAGAACTGTGGACTCAGTAGCTGTTTTTAAAAAACAGCTCAAAACTCACCTTTTTAAAACTGCTTTTGGTTAATTTATTGCCTGTTTTATTTAGTTGTTTTTAAATCTTTTTATGACTTGTAATCTTATGTGCAGCACTTTGTGATTCTGCCATGAAAGATGCTATATAAATTATTTATTTTGGCTTAGAGAGGTTCCACAGCTTTGTATGTGGCTTACCCTCTTTCACTGCAGAAACAGATCATTGCCCACTAGTATCTATCATCAAGAAGAACTTGAATGAAATGACGCCAAGAATTTAGCGTCTGATAATGAGAATGCAGAGATATGACTTTCAGCTAGTTTACATGCCAGGAAAGCGCCTGATAATTGCAGATGCACTCTTACGAGCACCCGCAGGGGGCATGGTGAGTACAACAGAAGAAGACATTCAGACTCACATAAACATGGTCTCTGCCAAACTTCCTGTGCCAGACATGAAATCTAAGCAAATAACTGATGAGACTGCACAAGACACAGAACTGCAACATGTTATGGAAAGCACGTCAAATGGATGTTTGTTGGCTCGTGTCCACTCTTCTACCATATTAGAGGAGAACTGAGTGTAGTCAATGGACTGCTATTGAAGCAGGACAAAATCGTCATTCCACAGACAATGAAGCAAGAGATGCTGACCAGAATACATGAAGGCCATCTCGGAATTGAGAAATGCAAAAGAAGGGCAAGAGATACAGTCTTTTGGCCTGGAATGAACAGAGAGATAAAGAATATGATAAGAAGGTGTGAGACATGTCAGAAGTAACGCAATAAACAGACCAAAGGATCTATGGTTGTTGATGAAACACCAACAGCGCCAGGATGGATTTGTTTCATGTTAAAAACAACTAAATTTACAATATTTACAATGAACTTTTGACCTACTCAAAATTTAAAAAATATAAATAAATAAGACTATAAATAACCTTTCTGAGAATGTCCCAACACCAAGTGCAGCTATCAAACTTTAAGTAGGTTGCAGTTTTTACTGAACGTTGTAAATCGAACATAACAAACCCTGTTAGTGCCTCCCTTCACAGATGTGTCTGTATCAGGATGGGTCTAAACAACATGGTGTAAATGCAGTTGCTGGTGAGCCTCATTTCCTGTAGGAGGTGAGACACAGAGAAATGGACCTTCCCTGTCGAGCGCTGGGAGAAAAACTCCTGCTCATCCCTCACTTGGCGCTTCCCCGTTAACCCACTAGATGGCAGGTTTGCCATTAGAAGATCAGGAATAGACCCATTCATTGAAACGTTGATCCCATTACTTACAGAACAAACGACTCTGACCTGTCATATAACAAACTTATAAAAAACATGCCTCAGAAATACCCGTGAGACAGAATACGTACTATCAGACACTTGTATGGAGAAACCTTATGAATACCAGCGCTCACACACTCACGTGTGCACGCAGCTACTTACTGACTCACACTATCTTGGGTGGCTGCTGCCTCAACATATCAAGCATTATCGATTCTGTGTACTGCTTAAAAAGATTCAGCATTTATTATTTACTGTTACCCAGTGTTGGGAAAGTTACTTTGAAAAAATAATTAATTGTAGTTACTAGTTACTTCTTCAAAAAAGTAACTGAGTTAGTAACGGAGTTACAATATTCTAAAAATAATTAATTACTTGAAAAGTAACTATTGTGTTACTTTAAAAAAAAAGTTTAACCCTCTGGGGTCCAGGGTTTAATTGGCCATTTTTTACTACTTTTGATTTTCCCTCCACATTTTACCTTTAAAAACTTTTTGCTTTGCCTTGTTTGGTTTCATTCTTTTCAGCACAACCTCACATGTCTGAATTTACAGTTATGTTTTCGTTTTGACAAACCGTATGAGCACAATTGATCTAAAATCAGACAGAAAAGATAAAATCTGAGTAGAAAAGGTTTTATTTTTTTACTGTAACAACATGTTTATTGAATCATATTTCACAATTCATAACTTTCATGACATTAAATGCAATTGTCAATTTTAAAATCTTATGCACAAGTTTTGCAAACGACAAAGTTATTTGCAGCCATTTACATTTTACCTTTTTTTTAAAAATAACCATTTCAGACTATTTACAGAACAATCAGCTGTTCTGCATTCAGTAAGATGCCACACAAATTATTTGTGCCACTCCAAAAAAATCATTTCTGTCCACTATAAAGGAAACATCACAGCCTGATACCTGCAGGTCTGACAGCAGCAGGTGTATCACTCCTGTTTCTACCTGGAGACAGCAGTCGCCTCATTGTTCTGACACACAACACAAAACTATCCACAACACTACACACTACAACATTACTACAATCCAAACACGCTACACGTCACAAATCTCTCACATCTCAAAACTCTATCTCTCTCTCACTCCCTCTCACCGTCACTCTTAAATCTTCCCCCTCTTCCTAAACAACCAAACGTCATGTTGCCATATCATTTTTGATTGGTCGACATGATGCAATTTTACAGCAACACGACCAGGCTGTTTTTTGTTTGCTCATAAGCAGAGAGTGCTCGCTGCGCTGTCCTTAGACAGTAAACGTGACAAAACTATTCAGGAAAAAACAGGCGTATCTATTGTTTATCATGATTCTGGTTTTACGCGGCCTATCAACACAATTTAAAAACTGGTATGTATCACCTTGTTGCTTTGTCTTAAAGTGGTCATGTGATTGGCTTACCACAACTACTTTATTCTTCCTCAGTCAAACAGCAGCACCCATGTGATTGTTTTACCCCTTAGCTCCAGGTGTTTTTCTTTCCCTCTCCTTCTGTTAACTTTCTTTCTAACTTTTCTTCTTGTTTTCTTTCCCGTCCCTGAGTCCAGTCTGGCCTGATTACAATAATTTAGAATAAAAATAACTAATAAAGATCAAACAAACTATGACAATCAAGTGGACCAGTATAGCAAAAGGCCCACTTGGGAAAGTAAATCTGTTCGGCATTTTTCTCGTCCTTCAGACAATAATTCTGATTGCTACAGTGCCAGACAGGACAAAACAAAGTATTGATCATTTTGCGTGAACGTGAACCCAGATGCAGACACAATGCGAAGCACTCTCTTGATTTTCACAAACTTTATTTGCAAACAGGAAATACTTGGTCTGTGGCAAACAGGTCATCAACAATGAGACAGACTTGGGGAACGAGGGAGTTGCAGGGCGAAGGCACTGTGACACTGTGACCCTCTACAAAATGCCAGGTTTAGATAAGTTAGTGAAACAAACTGATCAGCCGTCTTATCCTGTCTTGTGATACAAAATACATCCTCTGTAATCCACAAGGGTGTAACCATGGTTATCCTTGAATCTGTGCATTGTCAGCCAAGATTGTTTTGTTTTTTTTCCTTTTGACCAGATGCAACTGGTTTCCTGTGCCAACAGCGTGTGGTGCTGTGGTAAAGAATAGAGAAGGCACACAGATAGAGCTGCTGTTATCTTCACAACAGGAAGGTTTATTCTTCCTCTGTGTCCCAAAACACTGCTCGATACCACCAGTGCGCTGTATGCCCTCTAGTGTTCGCATGTGTAATAGCATTACCTCAAACTGCTATAATTCAACAAGAATGTTTAAATGACAGGTTAACAAATACAAACATAATGAAAAATTTCTTGAAGGTGACTGTTTTTCTCTGATTATTTTCAATATTGTATTTTGAAAGAAGCTATTTTAAACTCTTCACATGTTCATCTGGCGAAAGAAAAATGATTTTCTTATAACTAAAATAGATCGTGAAGTACTCTTTCATTAACTCATCTATACAAAGCATTTTGTTGAGGGTACAGAAGCTGTGGTAGTTTATCTTGAACCAACAACTGTAATCTCCATATTTTTCAACGATTTCCTGGAAAAAAGATGTGAACTTTAACCTGAAAATAAGTAGTTTTATCTTAAGGAGGCTCTAATACTTTGTAATAAACAGACCACACCCTCACTCTTGTCACTGCCAGGATATTTCTTTAGCGCCTCCCTTCACAGATGTGTCTGTATCAGGATGGGTCTAAACAACATGGTGTAAATGCAGTTGCTGGTGAGCCTCATTTCCTGTAGGAGGTGAACAAGAGCAGAGATCTGTTTCCCTTCAGAGCACAGAGGTTGTTTCTGTTCAGAGGAAGTGAAACTGTCTGACAGTCACTGAGAGACGGTGAAACGGCACAGCACATGAATCAAATGGACCAAACAAAATTCTGCTGTTCAGTCTGTTTGGATCTACTGAAGGATCCGGTGACTATTCCCTGTGGACACAGCTACTGCATGAACTGTATTAAAAGCTTCTGGGATGAAGAGGAAAAGAAGAAAACCTACAGCTGCCCTCAGTGCAGACAGACTTTCACAGCGAGGCCTGTCCTGGTGAAAAACACCATGTTAGCAGATTTAGTGGAGGAGCTGAAGAAGACTGGACTCCAAGCTGCTCCTGCTGATCACTGCTATGCTGGACCTGAAGATGTGGCCTGTGATGTCTGCACTGGAAGAAAAATGAAAGCATTCAAGTCCTGTTTATTCTGTCTGGCATCTTATTGTGAGAAACACCTTCAGACTCATTATGATATACCTACATTTAAGAAACACAAGCTGGTGGAGCCCTCCAAGAAGCTCCAGGAGAACATCTGCTCTCGTCATGATGAGGTGATGAAGATGTTCTGCCGTACTGATCAGCAGAGTATCTGTTATCTCTGCCCTGTGGATGAACATAAAGGCCACGACACAGTCTCAGCTGCAGCAGAAAGGACTGAGAGGCAGAGAGAGCTGGAGGTGAGTCGACAAAACATCCAGCAGAGAATCCAGGACAGAGAGAAAGATGTGAAGCTGCTTCAACAGGAGGTGGAGGCCATCAATCAGTCTGCTGATCAAACAGTGGAGCACAGTGAGAAGATCTTCACTGAGCTGATCCATCTCATCCAGAAAAGAAGCTCTGATGTGAAGCAGCAGATCAGATCCCAGCAGGAAACTGAAGTGAGTCGAGTCAAAGAGCTTGAGGAGAAGCTGGAGCAGGAGATCACTGAGCTGAAGAGGAAAGATGCTGAGCTGAAGCAGCTCTCACACACAGAGGATCACATCCAGTTTCTACACAACTACCCCTCACTGTCAGCACTCAGTGAGTCTACAGACTCATCCAGCATCAATATCCGTCCTCTGAGCTACTTTGAGGATGTGACAGCAGCTGTGTCAGAGGTCAGAGATAAACTACAGGACATTCTGAGAGAGGAATGGACAAACATCTCACTGACAGTCACTGAAGTGGATGTTTTACTGTCAGATCCACCAGAGCCAAAGACCAGAGCTGGATTCTTAAAATATTCATGTGAAATCACACTGGATCCAAACACAGCAAACAAACTGCTGTTATTATCAGAGGGGAACAGAAAAGCTACAGTAATGAGTCAACAACAGTCTTATTCTGATCATCCAGACAGATTCACTGGACCGTGGCAGGTCCTGAGTAGAGAGAGTCTGACTGGACGTTGTTACTGGGAGGTGGAGTGGAGAGGGGGAGTTTATGTAGCAGTCGCATACAAGAATATCAGCAGAAAAGGAGATGGTAATGAATGTGTTTTTGGACGTAATGACAAATCTTGGGCATTAAATTGTAACAACAATAAGTTTACATTTCAGTACAACAACAGTTTTACATTTTGGTACAACAACATCCAAACTCGTGTCTCAGGTCCTCGTTCCTCCAGAGTAGGAGTGTACCTGGATCACAGAGCAGGTATTTTGTCCTTCTACAGCGTCTCTGAAACCATGACTCTCCTCCACAGAGTCCAGACCACATTCACTCAGCCGCTCTATGCTGGACTTTGGCTTTATAATTATGAAACCACTGCTGAGTTGATTAAAGTGAAATAGACTGAAGTCTTTCATATTGTGGGTTTAAATCTGTGTTTTAGTTTCATTTTATTTTCTCTCCATCATTTCTGCACAGAGATCAGCTGTCAGTCAAACATTATGGGTGGTACCTCCACATCTTCTAGTTGTTCTCTTGATGTTTCTGAGTTTTTAAAGGAGATCTTTCCTGTGACTGTTTATGGAGGCTATCACTGCTCATCATCATTTTGATTTACTAAAATATTTCTCCACATGAAAATGTAAACTTCTCTATCCTCTAAATGTTTCTGGAATATTTGTATTGAAAAATGTCGACATTTCTCTTCATGAGTATGGCCGACCATGTGTGTGTGTTTGTGTTTGTTTTTGTCAAAATCATCAAACAAATGAGGAAAAACTGTGATTTTAATGAATGAATTCATATATTGTGTTGATGTTTTATTGTGTGAATAAACTGGAAGGTTTGACTATAAATCAAACTTTGAACAAAGTCTTTTCTTCTGTCTTCATTCCAGGATCTCACTCAAATCTGATGCAGAAAATATGAAACTAATCTGAGAGAATAACTGAAGCAGTTTTCCTCCTGAAGCATCACAAAGTTCAGAGTTCATGTTTAGAGCAGAAGATTCAGCAGTCGCTCTGTGACCTTTCAACTTTCTTCACTAAAACAGCTTCGTTACAGAGAAACAAGTCACATTTTCTTCATGTTCTTAAGTCCTTTAAAATGTTTTTAATGGTCCTTGAATGCAGCATCAGTGTCGCAGGTTTAAAAGGTCACTTTCTGTTGTGTTCAAAGATTTCCTTCAGATATGGTCTTTAATCAGTAAAGCCAGTGATACAGCAGTGTCATTAGCTGTGTTATTGGCACCAGGCTGTGTTTATGTATGTGTTTAATTCTGTCTGAGGATGTCTTCAGCATGAAATGATCATTTGCTCAGCTGCTGTGTCTCAAACGACTCCTACAGTCTTTGCTTATGTGACCAACTTTTAAACAACCAAAACAAATTCCCCTTTCCTTGATAAAAGTCAACTTATCTCGATGCATTTTAGCTTTAAACTGCTTACAATTCTCTAGTAAATGATTGCTGTGTGAACAAAACAAACAACTATGCAGAACAGTGGAATTTGTTCTGCTTCCAGTTGATTGAGTTTTGACTCCTGGAACCGTACTGACATTAGTGGCAAAACTACTTCCCTTTTTTCTTTGCTTGGTGGAACTTGAAACTTTAAAGCTGCTTCCAGATTGTGAGTCTTGGATGTTGCCAAACACTGGATCTTATGCTACTTTCACCTGTTTTATTATGAAGGCAACCAGATCAGTGAACACTGCTCTGTGACCATTTTGTTCCTGCAGTTCATAGGCAACAACTCTCCATTTTCCCTCAATTTGTATGAAAGTTTCATAACAATCATTCTCTTGAAGTGTCTGTGTGGTGCAGCTGGTCTGGTCTGTCCAGGCTGCACCACACAGACACTTCCAATCACCACACATCAAAGTACAAAGCGTATGACGTCATCACATTCTGTGTTAGGAAGTCACATTTAGGAGTTAAATTCATTGTTCATCATACTGAAGATATCTTTCTGTTATCTTGATTAACTTATCCCAACATTGTCAATCAGACTAAGTGATCACATGACGCTAGTTATCAACTCTATAAGGTAAACCAGGGTTTCCCATTTTAGCTACTAGCCTGTTTACATGAAAGGGGTGGCGTTGGGGGCATCTGACCAATCACATACAGAGCAGCAGAACAGCTGACTTTACAAAGAAAGATAAAACTATAAACATGAAAAGGTTAAACACTTGTATTAATAAAGTTGAAATAGGAACTAAAAGTTCTTTTGCTGAGCTCTGTTGATGTTTACCAGTCTGGGAGAAAATACAAGCATAAATACAAAAATGGGCGTGGATATACTGGGAAAAGCATGTCGAATGATGAGCAGTGATACAGGAGACCAAGAGGAATTGCTCAGATAAGATTAAATGCTTTCATGGACGAGGACATGCTAGGGACAAGCGTTGCAGACAAAAGAAAAAAACGAGATTAATGTTTATAGAGGAATTCAAAATGTTGTGAAATTGTTCTGCAGACAAATGGGAAAAGTCAAAGAATGAAGTTGAATTTAAGAATGTAAACTGATTAGACTACTGATGCTCATCAATGGAAAGATCCTCCCACTATCCATGGCACAGCAGTCCAAAGGGATCTTTCAGGTACTTGTTGTAAAGCAGTTTTCCAGAGAACTGATTGGTAGCTAAGTGGTGATTTCATACTTGTTGATCCGTAATCTCAAACACAACCTGCTCTGAAGCAGCTTTGCTCTACAGTTTAAGTCACTATGGTGATATACTCCAGTAAGAAGTGAGCTACCTTCATAGTACCTCTGTACTCATACCTGTGTGTTTCTTTGGCATTGCTTGTAGATATGTTTTAAAATGCAGCTGCAGTGCATTTTAAAACCTTAAGGAAGCTGTTATTGATATGGTGTAGATTAGCCAACAGGTTTCTTTTTTTTTTACCTGATGGACACAATGCAGTGTAGTAGCCCTGCCCCTCGTTATGGTTTGTTCTTCATCATTCACTCAAGATTCGCAGAGTTTACATAAAAAGCCCTTTTTTGTCATGTACATCGTTATCAGGATGAGAAATGTCTTACATGAGGATATGAGATTTTGGTCATCGCACAGCCCTAACCCCAAATGTTTAATGGAATCCTACAACTTCTCATGTTTTTGTGTTGTATTAAAACTTGTGATTGTTATTTTAGATGGAATAAACTTACATAAAATATTCCTCTAGTAACAAAGAATATAACTGCCTCACTCAGGTCATTTTAGCCTCAGTCGTGTCAGGGTTAACTTTAACATTCAGAGTATTTGTCATGATGAGCTGTTTGTGTTTGTCAGGTGAACGGCGGCATTCAGAATCGGCTGGAACAAGAAGTCCTGCACTACGACTACCACGCCTCCTTCTTCGACATCTTTGTAAGGTTCTTTCTTTTGCTTTAAATGATCAACTTTATATCTTTTATTTTATGTGGGGGTTTTTTTTTCACTATTTTTTCCTTCCTTTTTGTTTCCCTCCTCCTTCTGTGCCACCTTCACCTTCCTCCCCTCCCTCAGCTGCTGGCAGTTTTCAGGTTTGCCGTCCTCATCCTGGCCTACGCTGTCTGCAAGCTTCGTCACTGGTGGGCCATCGCGGTAGGTTTTAAGGCTGTACGCCACAACAGTGCTTCTGTAATTACGCCAGCAGAGGGCGCTGCCCAGCAAGAGCTCACATTGTTGGGTGCACAGTGAAGTGTCTGGCAGGAGGATGCACTAATTCTTGTTTCTGTGCATTAAATATGTCATCAGGGGGCATCAGTGTTTGTTACAGGCTGATTCTGTGATTTTCCATTTCACTTCATTATATTCAGTATATTCAGAGAGTTAAAGACCATTAACATGAGGATGTTTTCAGGTCAAAGGGGTTCTGTTTAAAATATTAGCAAAAATAACAGCATGAGCATTTCTGATGTTTTCTGTCTTTGTGCAGATCACCACTGCAGTCAGCTGTGCTTTCCTGATTGCTAAAGTCATTTTGTCGAAGGTAAGAAAAAGCTTTACAATTCCTAACTGTCTGCACTCCTGGGTGTACACACACACACACACACACACACACACACACACACACACACACACACACACACACACACACACACACCTTAACAGCACCTCAGAAAACAGGGTGGTACTTAAAGCTTTGATCTAAGAAACCTGACAACATCTAATATTTTCATTATTTGTAACAAAAATGTTGCACTGACTTTAGTTTTTTACTTCTAATAATATCTTTATTTATTTTAGTATTGGTGTCAATGTCCACACACAAAAACCTCTTAGAGGACAGTTTGTTGTTGGAGTTAATTTTCCTCTGCAGTCTTTGCTCCATATTCCCCGATGGCGATGCAAACATGTATGAGGATTTAAGGAAGTGAAGCAAACTTCCTGTACAGGAAAACCTGTAATTGCTGCTGCTTAACAATAATAAATATTTGTTTTCGCAGCTTCTAAATTTTAAATGGTCAGATTTTGTATGCTTTGTGTAGAATTACGTATTCATATTGGGACGTGTGTGTTTCTTGTGTAGCTGCTGAGTCAGGGGGCCTTTGGGTACCTGCTGCCCATCATCTCCTTCGTTCTGGCCTGGATAGAAACGTGGCTGCTCGACTTCAAGGTCCTGCCTCAGGAGATCGAAGACGAAAACAGTGAGTCTCAATTGAGCTAATAATAAAAAAGGCACCTTCATTACTGTTGCAGTACTGCTGCTGTCACTGCTGTGATCTCTGTCAACAGATCGTTTACCTTACAGGCTCCTTTTAAAACCTTCCTTTAAGTTAGCAAAAGAATGTGAAAAAACAAGTACTATGACTCAAGAGCCTCTGAGTGGAGAATGAAAAAGAAACAAGAAAACGATAAAGAGCAGCAGCAGGCGCTCTGGTGATACACTGCCACCTGCTGGTGAACATTCAAAGCTACATACTGAGTAATTTTATTCAGTTGTTTTATTTAAAATAAAAGATCATGGGATAAGAAGTTAATATTATAATTATTTATTATACTGTTAGAGTAAAAAGTGTAATGCATCAGCTTCCTGTTGCTATTTCACAGGTAATTATTAATAATTATATGCTATGAACAAAATCTGCAAATGTGTTTACTCACCTGATAAATGAAAGTTATTTCACCACTGTTATGTTATTCTAACCTCATTGATGTCCTGCTGATGCAGTTATTCCTGCTTCCTTCATCCTTCTGTGTTTCAGGACATCAGTCCATCATAGATACAAGTAGGGCTCCTCTCCTGGGTCCAGGTCCTTTATCTGATGGGCAGTTCTACTCTCCGCCAGAGTCTTTGGCAGGTCTGTTTCCTCCCACTGACATCAGACAAACCCAAACACACCCGACACACTCGCTTCAGCTGTCGCTCCTTCAGACTGCTCAGTCTGATGATTCTGACTCTTCATTCCCATTTAAATGAGCGCACAGACACAAAATATGAAGATATACAGTTCATGTTATTGTCATTATTATTATTATTATTATTATTATTATTATTATTATTATTATTATTGTCATTATTATTATTATTATTATTATTGTGATTATTATTATTATTATTATAGTTTTTAGATTTCCAGCTTTGCACTTCACACCCAGCAATGAGTGGCGTAGCTCCTTCAGTATTTGTTTCACTGCACAGTGAAAGGAGCTTTTTCATCTGCAGACATCTTATTGCTTAGAAAATAATTCAATTACTCAGCTGCCTCTGCAGTGAGCCTTCCCTACAATGGGTGGGCCCATCCTTTGCAGACACAGACACTCTCCAGAGCAGAAGCAGAGCTGCAGTCGATAACACAAAATACAAAAATAATTCCCGTTTCTGTAAAATGTGAAGAATTAAAAGTGAAGGTTTATTCTCACACCAGCCTCCTGCAGCTGCTTTGAACCTGCAGCCTCCTGCAGACGATTAAGACAAGCGCGCCTCAGATGTTTCACACAGGTCAATAAACAAGAAAATTTAAAAATGATGAAACCTGACAAGACGGGAATTGTCAGGCTGGTTATCAGTGGCTGGATTTTCAAAATAAGAGCGAAGGGCATCATCTGCTATTAAGCAGTTGTAGATGCCATTAATGTCTTTAAGGATAATACATTTAGTTGGCATGAATACCTGAGCCGTCCGGGTTCAGAGGGGTCGTCTTCTAATCTGAAGGTTGGCAGTTAAAATCCTGGCTCCACCGTTCTTTTATCATCCTACATTTTCTGTGGTGTTTCTATAAAAACGCTGACCGATTTCCCTTTCGTGTTCAGACTCTGACGAGGAGCTGGATGATAAACACGAAGCTGAAAAAGGGCTCATTACACAAGTGACTTAACAGGTAAGAATACGTAATGACCGACGTCAGTCAGGATTCGTATCCACAGTATTAGTCTGATGTGCTGTTTTTTTCTCCACAGGATCTCCGATCCTGAACATGGAGGGATTTTTGGGTCCTCCAGCGTTGTGCTACTGAGGGGGAAACTTCTGCCTTACACCTTCAGCCATTTTAGTTTGTATTTGTTCATATCCACAAATGCAGCTCACGTTCTGATATCAGCCTTCTGCACGTACACCGCGACCGGGAAAGTGCCACTTAAAAGTTTCAGTGTCATGAACTCTGGTTACTGTATGAGTTTTGTTTCTCCACCTTTAAGGAACTCGAGACCTTACAAGAGATTTATCAGAAATAAATCATTACATCCTTATCAGTATCCATCCATCATTCAAAGCATTACATTCATTTTAAAACTTAAAAAATATATATTTACACTTTCAATTAAAAAACAGAGTGTTAATGTCTTATTTCCAGCATAATGTTTACTTATAATTCTGTGATCATTTTCTTGTGCTTCGGTTGAGTCACTGCAAAGGAAAATAAGCTCATGGATGCCACAGAAAGGATTGTTCAGCCAGTATTGAGCCTGCAGACCAGACTGTAGCAGGAAGAGAAAGTCAAACTCTTAGAGATGTTTATGATTACTTCAATGTCTTAAAAATGTGCATGAAAGAATATTAAGGTAACATATAGAGATGTGAACGATACTGTTTGTTTTGAAACGAGAGTGAAGGATTGTGTGTTAAAGAAAACGAGCCATAAACGTGCAGCATGTACACTCGGAGATTTGGGTTTAGTGCACTGAACAGAAGGGACGCTGCTCTCGAAAGCTGCTGTGACGGGCGGGGAAACGTTCTAATGCAAATGTACATATCTTCATGCATGCTTTGCAAGCTCAGTGGATGTTTATTCTTTTTTTCTTTTTTAAAGAAAAGCCCGTCTGTATAACAGAATCATTAAAATGTTAAAGGTTATGTGGTTTTGTTTAATTGTTTATGTCAAACGTCGACCTTAAAGAGATCAACAGAATAAGAACTTGGACATAAATTAGCCTTATGAATAAATAAAATGTGAAAATATCAGTTTGTTTCAGGTAATGTCAGCTGTTTATTAAAAAAATATTCCTTTAAAAAACCTTTTTCATCTCTATTTTTTCTTAAACCTAATTACTAGTCTTAATTAAGGTGAACAGACTCTGAATGGGGGACTTTTATTTTAATTGTGTGTAATATATTAATTACATTTATTGAATTAAATAAAGATTAACCCTTATTTTTAAAGAAGACATGCTACTGAATACATGGACTGTAGATAAAAGATGGAGGTGACCTTTTACTAGAGTTATTAGTTTTGAATTTTCTAGTTTTTATTTTTCATTCCATTTTGACTTTTTAAGGTCAGTTTAGTGTCAGTTAGTCTCCAGAGTGAATTTTCTTCTTTCAGTGTAGTTTTTAGTAGTTTCAGTTACTTTTAGGCTTTTAAATTATTATTGTTATATGGAGGCCAAATGTCAGAGGGAACATTTATGAAAATCAGCAGAGAGATCACTAAAAATAAAGATTTACCCCCTATTTTTAGTTTAGTTTTCCAAGTTCAAAGTCTTGAAATGTTTTATTTTTATCTCAGTTTGGGTTTAGATTAGATTAAATTTTAGTTTGTTTTTTGTTGCTAAGCATGCTGCATCCATAAATACAGCTCAACCTTTGTTTAATTTAATGTAGTTTTTATTCATTAAATAAGATCAAACTAATTTTTGGGGGAGGGACTTTTTATTTAGTAATTTTTGTGTCAATAACCAAACAAACAAGCAACATATTAACATTCTCTGACATAAGACCATTTAAGAGAGAGAGGGGGAAAAAAACAGACCACGATTAATCTAATGATATGTCGTAGGGGAGATTTATAGCTTTATATTACAATGTTCCAAAGTTCGTGTTCATTCACCCAAGTATCTGGCCACACATCCATCTCTAGTGGAAGATCTCCACCTTCAGTTGCAGGCTTGCTGTCATTCTTTCCATTGTATGAACTCTTTTCAGTCTCTGTTTCCATTGAGTTATGGATGGTGAGTTTGTTTGTTTCCATTTCACAGTTATCCTTTTCTTAGCTATCAGTATATATTTTTCATCTATGGTGTACCTCTCTCTAGGTATAACTCCCAAGAGAAATATGGTGGGTTCAGTGCAGGATTTACTTGTAGGATTTTCTCTGTTTCTTCTTTGATTCTTATCCAGAAGCCTTGAATTATTGGACAGTCCCAAAAGATATGTGAATCGTCTCCTATTCCCCCACATTTTCTCCAACATAGTTCTGCATTGGGTTCCTTACAATATGAGGAGATAACAAGAGGTGTATTAAAAAATCTAAATTTTAAATTTCCAGTCAAACTCTCCATAATTGACTACTTGTTCCCTTGTTTTACACATCTCTTCCCATACATTATCAGTGATAATAATATTTAGTTCTAGTTTCCATTTCTCTTTAATATGGCCTGTATTTTAAGATCAAACTAATTTCAATATTAGATAAAAATAACCCAAGTAAGTAAAAAAGTGTTTTATAAATGATGATTTCGTTAGAAATCCAGAAATGACTCAAACAGAACCTGTCTGTCAAAGTGAAGCAGGCTAAAAGCTCAGAAAAACAAACATCACACCACGATGTAAAGACGCTCAAGAACACTTATGAGAAAAATTACAAAGTTATTGGCATCTATTAGTCTGCAGATGTTTGTAAGGCTTTGGGGCTCCAGTGAACAACGGAGAGGTGAACTTTCCAAGAAGCTACCAGTGACTCATCCAGGTCACATAAGAACCCAGAATAACATCTAAAGAACTGCAAACCACAGAAATCTAACATCTAAGAAATGTATAAAACCACATGTGCTCAATGGGTTGTTTTTAATTGTTATTCTTCTGTGTTTCAATTCCTGTTAAGATAAACCAGCTGGAGGGAACGCGGCAGATAAACGACTGCAGACAGAAGAAGAAACACAAAGCAGCAGTTTCTGTAATTCTCTTTTATTAATTTTTTCTTCACATTTTTATTGACAGAAGTCAAGTAACCAAGGCATCTGTAAACAGTGCATCCACAAATCTACATGTTGCCTCTCATCAGTGCGATCGTTCAGTCATTCAAAAACACTGTTTGGAAATAAATACAATACTGATTGTTTTTTTTTCTTTAAAAAAAGAAGAAGAAGAAGAAGGTAAAACCTACATCTGCCTGAAGGAGCTCGTAAAGATTCAGTCTTTGTCTGTAGTCACAGTCTGGAAATGATGCCACATATGAAGCAACACACGGAGGTAAACGACTCGATGTGGTAAAATCCTGAAGCCGGAGGATAAAATACTGACACCACCTGCACGGCTGGTTATGTGCGGCTAAAATGAGAAGTGAGAATTTCTGGACCTTTGAACCCCTTAAAAAGCTTTCAGCTTCATTATAAAGATTACAGTATATCTATCAGTGCATCAGGTGGTCCAGGTGTGTGATTAGGAGGCTTCCTGTGTGCCTCATTACGAGGTTTATTAAGCTGTACGACACCCAGAAAGCCACAAACTTCCTCCTAACAGCACTGCACCGCTGTCCAAAGACGACTGAAATGTTCCTTTATTACCATGAACACAGACCCACTCCCACATGCATCACTGTGCTGCCCCTAAAGTAACAGGTTGACTAATCCGCCATGAAAAATAGTCCCCAATAAACGCACCTTTTCCTCCTGTTAAACAAAAACTTCCCATTTTCTTTTTGTGTGGTATCAAAAAGGGGGAAAAAAGCCAGCCATCAAGAAATACTGGTGTCAGCAGTTCATCCCCCCAGTGTCGTTTGAGACGTGAAACAGCGCCGCCTGCAGCTAAACCGCAGCGCTGCATGGACAAACTGAAACAGCAGATGTTCTGGTTGTTAAATGTTAAACGGATGGACGAGCATCTCTAACACGACACAGACGGACACGGTGAGATTTGTATTAGTTGTTCTCGCTGTACATGAAAATGGAATGATGTGCTGAAATTTGATTCTACTCTACTTTCTCTACTGGAATCGTGCGTCAAGTTTTCCTTCCATTTACTGAGAAGTGGTGCGATTTTTTTTTTGTCCCAACGACGTTTCTTGTGTGTGATTATTGTCCACCTGTCCTTAATTTTATCACCTCAAAAGTCACTCTAACATTACAGAAACATGTTATTGCATCAGACATGAGCTCTAACCTGTTCAACCATGATAATCACTTTAATTAAAACAAGAATCTTTTTTAACATCACTGAACCCTTAAAGCTCACCAGTCAGTCATCAGCTCCAGCACGCGCCTCATCTTGAAATATTCCAGCTTGAATTTTATTTTTTATCCTATTGCTGCACAAGATGCACCGCGACTCTCTGAGGGGAACAAAATAGGAAGCACGTGTAAACAATATAATATGATAATATAATAATAATAATAATATTAATGCAGTAACTGTAAACAAAAACAAGGGTCGACTGATCGATTGTTTGTTGGCTGTTATGAGTTTCATGATAACCGTGTATTGACGATTACAATGAAGTGACAATACTGTGTCAATAATGCAGGTATAACGTAAACGTATGAATAACTGTTCTCTTTTTACAGGTATGCCTAGACTTGCTCAAACCTTTGAGTTTAACTATTTTGAATTTTAAATTCTTTAAATCTAACCAAGGAAAAAGGGCAGATTAGCTTGGGTAAAAGAATGAAAGTTTAGGCACACAACGATGTGTGCCGCTGGTCAAGTTTCTGGGCTGCTTTTCCTCATAACAGCCATCCCTCAAGATTTTCTCCATTTAAAGCAATGCATTGTCAGGGACTGTAACATCGAGTCCTTTTACTGAATCTTTGATGAATGCATAAAAATACAGCCCAAGTCGACCTGTTGGTATCTGTCTGAAGTCTTACTGCTTAAACAGCTGCTTTTATTACGTTTTTATTAGTTTGGTGAAAGAGGTTAAACGCCAGAAAACGGTTTTAAAAATTGTCCTTCACCTGCTGGAGCTCAAAACCGTGCAGCAAATGAAACAGGTGGCTTTAAATGAGTGTAAACTTTCTGGGGTTCAGGAGTGATGGTCAGGCATCTCATTTTAAAGTTTGCCCAGTTTGAATGCTCAGCATTAAATATCAGAGCTGCTTTTTACCAGAGCTGGTATTAACATCTTCGTTAGGACCAAAACTTGGTAGTTTTCTATACTCGTGGGGACAAACAGGCCTCACAGGGACCAAAATCCCAGTCCCCACATGTTTGAAGGCATTTTTGAGACTCAAAATTTGGTTTTAGTGTCAGGGTTACAATTAGGTTATGGTTAGGTTTAGGGTAAGGGTCAGGGTTAGGCATTCATTTTTGATCGTGTGAGTGCCTTACTCCATGTGCACCTAGAAGCAGTTGAGTCTTCCAGCCAAGTGGTTCACAAAACGTTCATTTCTCAAAGCTTCACACAGTGTGTGTGTGTGGTGTGTGTGTGTGTGTGTGTGTGTATGTGTGTGTGGTGTGTGTGTGTGTGTGTGTGTGTGTGTGCGTGCGTGTGTGTGGTGTGTGTGTGTGTGTGTGTGTGTGTGTGTGTGTGTGTGTGAGAGGGTATATGAAGGTCGTCTTCATTACTTAACCATATAAACAGACTGGGTGGTTTTAATATTGATATTTAACTCATACAAAAGTTTGTTATGTTTTATTGAATGTTTGTTTATAATCCTCAGATTTACCCGTTCTTATATTTTGCTTGTTCTTATGTTTTGTATTTTGCTTGCAGACAAGAATTTTGGATACGATTGTCTTACCTGTGATTTCTCTTGATTGTGTGTGAAATGTGTGTGTAGCTTAGTTCAGTATGTAACCCCAGATAGTGGTTTGGCTTCAGGGTAAAGTAGCAGCAGTCTATAAAGGGCTGCCAGTTAACATCAGACGGCCTCTGATGTCCAAATGAAGCTTTCTGAAGCTTGGATTGAAAAACGGTTCATTACTCGAAGCTTTTCAACACAGTCCTGTTTGGTGACATCTGGTGGACAAAACTATGAAGCGCAGCTTGAATCTACAGCTTGTAATGAACTGCTTCATTATGATTGCCCACTCTGCAGAGATGAACTGACAGCTTCTCTTTAATGTCACGTGACAGTTGTGTCTGATATCGGGCTGATATGGTGCTTTGAACATGTATTTGTTTTACGTGAAAAAAATTCTGTTATGTCGATTTTAGTAATAAATAATTTAGATGAATAAAACGTTCTTGTGTAAACATGTGCCATGGTGTGTTCTCCTGCTGCTTGTGACTTCTTGTAGTTTGTTAGTAATAAAAATACACTAAATATAACAATGTAAAGCACAATATTATAATAGCTGTGAGTATTGTGCTGTGAGGTCACTGCCTCCACCTGATTATGTAATTAACCAGCAGACTGGTACGTTTATATATAATATACTATAAGTTATATCATTATAATTATGTGTACATCATATTTCTTATGTACATTTTAGACCTGGGAGCAGAAATGCTGATGAACTGGTTTTTATTCAGGAACAGGCAGAGCGTCCTCTCTTCCTGGCTCCATGTCTATAATTATGTCACACACTGATTCGCTCTCACAAAATCACCAAAACACGGCACAAATCCCACCAATGGTTCATTTCCTTATAAATCATTGAACCAGGTACTGAAGCAGTGACGTGCTGAATGAAGCTTCAGGCGTCATTGATCACGTGACTCTGTTCAGTCAAACCAAGCCTCAGCACAGCGTTTCTGAAGCAGTGTGTTGATTTTTTGACTCATGTGCCGGAGCTTCAGCTTCAAACGGGCCGTCACCATCAGAGTTGCTGGAACCATGTCCCACTACTGGCTACTCTGTTTTATTCTGTGTTAAGTTTTTGAATGTGAATTTTCTGTGTTAAGAATAACAAAGAAAATGTAATGAAGTGATTTTAAAGTTTAAACTTTGTGTTAAATCTTGTGAGTCAGAGAGAGATGAGGTGTGGGTGGACATCAGATGATCAAATGTCAACAACCTGATTGGCCCAAGTGTGCAGATGTGACGTCCAGAGAGGGAAGGGGGGAGAAAGGGTGAGCAGGTATAAAAGTGAGGTGAAGAAGAGATTCGGGGTTCTTCCCTTTTGTCCTCTGTGAGATGAGCAGTTCAGAAGTTTGGATCTAAGAGGTTCACAGTTCAAATTCCAGCAGAGACGCTAAAAGGAGAACCACAGTCCAACCTGTGAATGTTTTTAACCCTTTGTGAAACAACAAAGGCATAAATATGATCATATCAATATTATCTACTGGGTCAGACTCATAGGATCAGGGATTAGAACTCCTTTTATCAGAGAGATGAAATCTACTTCCTGTACAGGGTTTTTTTGTGGGCCTACCGATCGACAGAAACTAGAGTCAATAAAAAAACTGGACATTGGCTCAATGTGTGTGTGGCACAGGGAAACAAGGACTGAGCGCTGTGTAGTCCCACATAAAGTCAGACACCTGCTCACCCTAGGTGGACCATGGCATGGTCTATATGGAGGATACAGACACTGCTGAAAACATGACTCTGTCTGGTTTAGATGATCAAATGTCTTTACTTTAGGAGGCTGTGGCTCAGAGTACATTCACATAATGCCTTTGAATAAATGTAAAAAGCTTGTTTTGCTCCTGCTTTGATTTCTTTGTCCAGGTAGAAATTCTGCTTTTTGCCTCTAAAATCTGAAACAGTTTGAAACAAAGTTTGGCGCTCTAATCCTCTCTGTGTTTGTCCTTTGGTCAGATGGTGATATTGAATGAAATATTCCAGTATTCAGTAGCTCAGCAGCTTTGTAACATGTGGTTTTGCACACTGTTCAAACCTCAGATGTTTGTGTAAACAAGTGTGGAGGACACAAACTCACGGGGGGAGGAACGACATTTACTGTTGATGTGTCTGACATTTAGTCTCCATGAGTTCTCATAAGACTGAAGAACTCTGTGATCTCTAACATGCAGCTGTATGTTTTGAAATCATGTGTCTCATTCTCTGGACTTTACTAGACAACGAGTGAAGAACATGTAACGAATATCATCTTTAAAGTGATGAATAATAACTCTGCCTCTGTGTCTTCATAAAAAGATCGTACTTCTGAAAGGTCAGAGGGCACCATCCACTCTGGGTTTACACAGTTTTGCAGCTTTAGCTCTTCTGAAGTTCAGCACCTGCTTTTTCAGCCAATCAGAAGCCAGTATTGTAGAGAGTTCATATTTCTTTTCATGCAATTGAATCATTTTGAATGTTTAGGTGAATATTTATATTTAGAGTATTTTCTCGATCAGTGTCTTCAGTCCTGACCCTGAGTGCGTACATTTAAAAATAAAGTGATATAACTTCTTTTACATTACTGTGAACTTCTTGTACAGTTTGACAGCTGATTGTTGTCGTGTTTGTCGTCATATGAAGATCGTTTCCTAAAGAGGACTGAAGAGTCATTCAGCCTCTGGCTCCATCCATGAATCTGATGTTTGCTGTATAATCTGTGCTGTTAATAGTGTAATGGAACATATAATTTGTACACATAATTTCATATGTAATTATGATGATCTTTACCCATTAAGATTTTAAATGAAACGATAAACAAAGGCCAAGAAAACTGAGTTAAACTCCTGAGTCTACTATATATTTGCACCATGAAGAAATGAATTGTTTGCACCAGTAATAAATAATCAAATATATCAAATTATCATCAATATTTAAATAAAAGCAAGCATTGCACCAAACAAAACAACAATTCAACAGACAGTTCTATAAAACTGTGGATGATTCAAAGTGCTGCTATAACTGCACAACAAAACTGCAGTGAGAAAAGCTTTGGATGTTCAGTTTAGTTATAATGACAGTTAAACAACTAAAATACTCGATTAAGTAGGTGAGAAAAAGTTACATTTACTGGATCAGTTTAAGACCAAAATACATTTGAATGAATTACTGACATGGACACTTTGTGAAAAATTACTAAACAGTTCAGGCAAAATTTTACTAAAACCTTGAATTAAACTTGAAAGTTTTCATTTCAAGCACATCTTGATGTTTTCATTTAAACTCCACAGTGACTGTGTACACAGGAAAAACTACAAAATAATGTTTTGTTTGTTTGTTTTTGTAAACACTGTGGACCGATCTGCATTTGTTGTTGCTAAATTTAAATATTTGTTACTATTTAATGATCATAATCTCATTTGAACATAGGTTTGATTTAGTGGAGTCAGTTGTTCCCATGCATCATTCTGTAAGTGTGAGAATGAACTAAGATTAGAAAATGTCAAAATATAAAGTGTCATTTATTTTTATTCATCACAGCATCCTAAACTTTGCTGAACTTTTTGAAATATAAAATGAACTCACTGAGTGTTGACTGTCATAACTCAAGAAAAGTTAAACTGGGCTGACCCAGTTGAAATTAATTTTAACAGTTTAAACCAGTTAAACCAGTTTACCTGGGTCAGACTTGTTACTGCATGCTGTAACCAAACATACCACACCCTGCATCATGTGATTGGCTCTTGGTCGCTCTGTAAGAATATTTCTTTAGTGCCTCCCTTCACAGATGTGTCTGTATCAGGATGGGTCTAAACAACATGGTGTAAATGCAGTTGCTGGTGAGCCTCATTTCCTGTAGGAGGTGAACAAGAGCAGAGATCTGTTTCCATTCAGAGCACAGAGGTTGTTTCTGTTCAGAGGAAGTGAAACTGTCTGACAGTCACTGAGAGACGGTGAAACGGCACAGCACATGAATCAAATGGATCAAACAAAATTCTGCTGTTCAGTCTGTTTGGATCTACTGAAGGATCCGGTGACTATTCCCTGTGGACACAGCTACTGCATGAACTGTATTAAAAGCTTCTGGGATGAAGAGGAAAAGAAGAAAATCTACAGCTGCCCTCAGTGCCGGAGGACTTTCACAGCGAGGCCTGTCCTGGAGAAAAACACCATGTTAGCAGATTTAGTGGAGGAGCTGAAGAAGACTGGACTCCAAGCTGCTCCTGCTGATCACTGCTATGCTGGACCTGAAGATGTGGCCTGTGATGTCTGCACTGGAAGAAAAATGAAAGCATTCAAGTCCTGTTTAGTCTGTCTGGCATCTTACTGTGAGAAACACCTTCAGACTCATAATATTGTTGCAGTTTCATTCAAGAAACACAAGCTGGTGGAGCCCTCCAAGAAGCTCCAGGAGAACATCTGCTCTCGTCATGATGAGGTGATGAAGATGTTCTGCCGTACTGATCAGCAGAGTATCTGTTATCTCTGCTCTGTGGATGAACATAAAGGCCACGACACAGTCTCAGCTGCAGCAGAAAGGACTGAGAGGCAGAGAGAGCTGGAGGTGAGTCGACAAAACATCCAGCAGAGAATCCAGGACAGAGAGAAAGATGTGAAGCTGCTTCAACAGGAGGTGGAGGCCATCAATCAGTCTGCTGATCAAACAGTGGAGCACAGTGAGAAGATCTTCACTGAGCTGATCCATCTCATCCAGAAAAGAAGCTCTGATGTGAAGCAGCAGATCAGATCCCAGCAGGAAACTGAAGTGAGTCGAGTCAAAGAGCTTGAGGAGAAGCTGGAGCAGGAGATCACTGAGCTGAAGAGGAAAGATGCTGAGCTGAAGCAGCTCTCACACACAGAGGATCACATCCAGTTTCTACACAACTACCCCTCACTGTCAGCACTCAGTGAGTCTACAGACTCATCCAGCATCAATATCCGTCCTCTGAGCTACTTTGAGGATGTGACAGCAGCTGTGTCAGAGGTCAGAGATAAACTACAGGACATTCTGAGAGAGGAATGGACAAACATCTCACTGACAGTCACTGAAGTGGATGTTTTACTGTCAGATCCACCAGAGCCAAAGACCAGAGCTGGATTCTTAAAATATTCATGTGAAATCACACTGGATCCAAACACAGCAAACAAACATCTGTTATTATCAGAGGGGAACAGAAAAGTAACATTCATTAATCAACAACAGTCTTATTCTGATCATCCAGACAGATTCACTGGATGGTTTCAGGTCCTGAGTAGAGAGAGTCTGACTGGACGTTGTTACTGCGAGGTGGAGTGGAGTGGAGAACAAGTTTATGTGGCAGTCGCATACAAGAATATCAGCAGAAAAGGATATGGATGGGGTAATGAATGCTGGTTTGGACGTAATGACAAATCTTGGTCATTAGAGTGTAACAACAACAGTTATACATTTTGGTACAACAACATCCAAACTCGTGTCTCAGGTCCTCGTTCCTCCAGAGTAGGAGTGTACCTGGATCACAGAGCAGGTATTTTGTCCTTCTACAGTGTCTCTGAAACCATGACTCTCCTCCACAGAGTCCAGACCACATTCACTCAGCCGCTCTATGCTGGACTGAGGGTTTTTGATTTTGGAGACACTGCTGAGTTGATTAAGCTCAAATAGACTGAAGTCTTTCATATTGTGTGTTTAAATCTGTATTTTAGTTTCATTTTATTTTCTCTCCATCATTTCTGCACAGAGATCAGCTGTCAGTCAAACATTATGGGTGGTACCTCCACATCTTCTAGTTGTTCTCTTGATGTTTCTGAGTTTTTAAAGGAGATCTTTCCTGTGACTGTTTATGGAGGCTATCACTGCTCATCATCATTTTGATTTACTAAAATATTTCTCCACATGAAAATGTAAACTTCTCTATCCTCTAAATGTTTCTGGAATATTTGTATTGAAAAATGTCGACATTTCTCTTTATGAGTATGGCAGACCATGTGTGTGTGTTTGTGTTTGTTTTTGTCAAAATCATCAAACAAATGAGGAAAAACTGTGATTTTAATGAATGAATTCATATATTGTGTTGATGTTTTATTGTGTGAATAAACTGGAAGGTTTGACTATAAATCAAACTTTGAACAAAGTCTTTTCTTCTGTCTTCATTCCAGGATCTCACTCAAATCTGATGCAGAAAATATGAAACTAATCTGAGAGAATAACTGAAGCAGTTTTCCTCCTGAAGCATCACAAAGTTCAGAGTTCATGTTTAGAGCAGAAGATTCAGCAGTCGCTCTGTGACCTTTCAACTTTCTTCACTAAAACAGCTTCATTACAGAGAAACAAGTCACATTTTCTTGATGTTCTTAAGTCCTTTAAAATGTTTGTAATGGTCCTTGAATGCAGCATCAGTGTCGCAGGTTTAAAAGGTCACTTTCTGTTGTGTTGAAAGATTTCCTTCAGATATGGTCTTTAATCAGTAAAGCCAGTGATACAGCAGTGTCATTAGCTGTGTTATTGGCACCAGGCTGTGTTTATGTATGTATTTAATTCTGTCTGAGGATGTCTTCAGCATGAAATGATCATTTGCTCAGCTGCTGTGTCTCATCTCTTATCAGACATTGGTTGGAACAGAGTTTTGTTGCTGACCATCTGACAAGAGGGTGAAGAAAAGCTTCAGGCTTCATTTGGACACTACGTTGGACAGAAGTCTCCACAAAAATGACTCAGAAACACAAATATTATTAATGAAAGTCCAAATGTCAAAAAGGGGTCATACATGATCCTGAGAAATGTCCTTGAACATTTGAACATGAGTCAGAGGGTTGTCAGGTTTCTACACTGCATCGTGGCATCAAGCCTGAGATGTCTGTGGAAACAAGTATGGAGGACACAAATGCACAGACGCAGTCGAGCTGTTTACTGCTGATGAGGAAGGAAAATAGTCTGTTGGATATTAAAGCAGCATTTATTAGAGTAAGAACAGATACTTGATTTATTTCTAGCAAAGCGAGACTTTACTGATTAAAGACATATAATCAGACATATTACTGTTACTTTCTGAAAAAGACTCACATAAAGCAGATTTATCACAAGCAAACATCAAGACACATCCTTCATGGCTTAAAGTTGCAGTGGGACTCTTTCGCCATCTGGTGGTTGTACAATTTTCTCTCGTCTCTTATTTGTTGTGTCCTCTCTCCCTGAGGACACTCCAGGGCCATCTATGCACACAAATATGTTACAGGATCAAATGAATAATAGAAAATAAACAGAAATAGAAAATGTTCTTCTATAAGTTTCACAGAGATTTGATTAACATATTTTATATAATATAGTAAATGTGCACGAATGACCAGCAATCATTCAGTCACTGCGACATTTCTGGGTCCATTTTAAAGTTGTCACGCTTTGGCGCTAGCGACCGGAAAAACACAGAAGTGAGTGCAGACTTTACTGAAGGCTAGAAGACTGTCCAATTTCACAGCAGCTCACTTCCGGCCTACCCGGCCTTCGAAGGACCTGCCCTATGTGGACCGGGTAGGTCGGGTCCTTCGAAGCATGATACCCCTGAACTTGGACACAGCCCCAGAGAACATGACTGGGGAAACATGGATAACATGACAGGAAGGGGAACAGAAGGAAACATGAGGGAAGCAAGAACTCACAACAAAGACAATCACAGCCACACAGAGGGAGACACAGAGGGCAAAGACACAAGCGGGGAAATACTAACTAATACACATCTAAACAGGGACAACCTCGGCACTAGAGAATCAACTTAACCAAAGACGACTTAAACATGAAACATAATACAAAATGACATCAAAACACAAGAAAACTGAAAACGCTGGGTCAATGATCCAGGATCGTGACAGGTTTGAGGCCTCAGTGTTGTCACTGCAGTAGATCAAGCAGTCAATATAATAATCCTGACATGTTTGTATAGTTGCATGTAGATCAAGTGTAAGCATACCACAGGTTATTATTTATTTATTATTTGCTACTACATATGTCATATTAGGTAAACTGGCATAAGATTTGCTGCCAAGAAGCATTTTTACAAAAAAGAAATAAATGACCAGACAGAACTTTCCTTACATTTCATACAAAGTTTTGATGGTTTTCCACGTTTTTGTTTGTTTGTTTCAGAAATACTAGAACATGGATTCTCCTTTATTGAGCTATTTCACTGCTAACCTCTAAATCCTCTCATCTCCAGAAACCCTGGATGGATGGATGTTAAGACATTATTACTTTATTGCAACAGCAGAGAGTCCAGCCAAACTGATCATTTCATCAGAGCACATTTTTAACTTTTCAGTGGTTGTTTGTTTTGGGGAACTGAGCAGCAGTTAGCCTGGGAAATAACTATCAACACTAGATTTAAGGAGATAGCAGCATAACTAAAGGCTGGTTTAGCATCACTGCCCTTTTTATTTAAAAATAAAGTTTTATACCCTATATCTTAAAAGTGGCGTTTGGCCTCAATTATGATCTCTGGACCAGAACTCCACATAAGACTGAATGATGAATAAATCAACATAACACTGGATGAGAGAAAATAAGGCATGCACCCTGGCAAAATAAAAACACAATGAAAGTGAAAAAAAGTGAAAATGAAAAGTGTTGGTTGTTTGTAAACGGTGTGGTACTTGCATAGGTCCTGTCTACTCACAGCACTTTCTGCTACATGTCTCATGTACCCAGTCACACACGTTCATGCAGCATTTCTATCTGTGCCTGAGGGCTTTAGCCAACATTCACACACGCTGATGGACTTGGGGTTCAGTGTCTTGTCCAAGGATACTTTGGCATGTGGGCTGGAGGAAACTGTGGACCAATCCACTGACCCTGTGACTGGTACCAATTGTACCACCTGAACCACAGCTGGGACAAGATCAAAGCTGCTTAATGAAAGAAAACAGCAAGAGCAAAAAATAAAGAGCACTTGGGGAAGTCCGAATAGAGATAACATGTGTTCACAGCTTGAGCCGCAATCTACTAGCTAACCTGAGTGAAGGAAAAGATTTGTCACGATTAACCTCTAAAGTTGGCAGCTCCTTGTAATGAATCATTTGACATTTCCATTTACTGCCAGTCTTTAGTGACTGAAACACTAACATGTGAAATTGGCTGTCAGAATTCACAGTTATGTTCTGCAGCAGATTTTAATCAAACTTTATGCAGCCTGGCGGGTGTTCATCAGCCTTCCTGGTGATTTAATTGGCCAGCACCTTAGCGTGCAAGGTGAATACAGCATGAATCACACAGGCTGCCATAAACAAAGTTATGCCCAAGACACATATTTGAAATTAAAATTAGCTGAGGACCTCGGTGCTGCTGCATACACACCTCCACACCACATTATACACCTGAACACCACAGGGCTAGTGATGGAAATTCCAGCTCTTTTTAGAGAACCGGCTCTTTTGGCTCCTAACCAGCGCTTCAGGTTGTTTTGTTGCTTTAATTAATTTCTTATCAACAAAAATATGAAATTATGCACAAAAGGAATTACTAATGTAAAAAAATTGTGGTTTTATTTATATATGTTTGAATATAAATATATACGGTGGCCCCTAGAGACAAATCACGTACAAAGCTCAGCATTGCCCCTAGCATCCTGGAGCACTTCCGTTGTGTTTTGTACGTGTTTTGGAGTTTGTACGTGCTGCTTTGTCTCTAGGGGCCACAAGGTGTAGGTCTATTAGGTGTTGATGCTGGAGTGAAAAATTGCTGATGGACAAAAATGGACAAGAAAAGGTCAAAGCCATCAGGTCCTCGGTTTAGAAAAAAACAGAAAAGGAGAAACAAGCAAACGATACAGGTAAGCAGATGTGTCTTTAGATAACAGCAGGTATTATGTATCCTGAAACAAGATAACATTCATTAGTAGAAATTGGGAAAATTTCCAAAAGATTAAAAGATTATTGAATCTTTTGGACTGTTCAGCATAATATTTATTCGATTTTACAGTCCTGTGGTCTCAGCCTCAGATACTTATCAAATCAAACCAAGCTCATAAAAAACAAACAGATGGACGCTGAATGAATTATTAGATTAATTGGAAGAGGTGTTTTATTGATTTGTCTGCTACTCTCAGTGCATGATGAATTATAATGTCTGTTTGTCATTTACTCTCTTTCTCTCACTATATCAAATATTTATCTGGTTAAATTCAGTATGGTCCCGATAGCAGTTTCCACAATAACATATGTTAATGTACAATCCTTAATTTGGTGTGTGTGTGTGTGTGTGTGTGTGTGTGTGTGTGTGTGTGTGTGTGTGTGTGTGTGTGTGTGTGTGTGTGTGTGTGATTTACATTGCTGTGCTTGAGAGTCACCATCTACCGCACATATACATGGCCAATAAACACAATTCTGATTCTGATTCTTATATTTCTGTTTTGCCTACGTCGTTGGGTTCGAAGGATCTCTTCACGTGTGTCTTGCTGGTGTCTGCTTACATCTGCTATTTGTCTGTTTGACTTGCTCCAGTCGCCACAGATGGCCCCATGCTGCATTGTGTTCTAGCACAAAGTGTGTTTGTGCTAGGATCAGTTATAACAACCATCATTCACCTGTGGAGTGTAAATTACTATTTGACTTGTGTATTTTTTATTTTCTTTGTTTTAAAAGCATGTGTGATGTTTTAAAATGCTTGGAGTAGATTTTAGTAGTTCTTCTTGTATGACTGTGAGCAATGAGCCTGGTGCTAAGTGTCCTATTACAGGTTTAAAAGTAGGATAAGCTAGTAGCCGTGGGGCCTTCATGCCAGTGGGTTGTTTTCCACATTCCTTTTGTTTTACACCACCTTGTGTATATAGGTGGTTGGTTTGTACGTGTGCCTTTTTTCTCCCCATGGTCCTCAGCTACTGGTAAGTCCAGCTCAATATTTGGTTGTTTTACTTCACAGTCAACCTTTATACTGATTCATGCTGCACTTGTTTTAACTTCTGTTTTATTTGTATTTGTTTGTTTGTTTTTAACAAATATATTGAATAAAAGTATTTTGATATTGAAACCAGTCTGCATCAGTAGTGTATTCGAGCCTGCGTTATCATTTGTTTGGCTTGTTTGAAACTACAATCTTTATATTTCATAGCGGTGAAATTCCCCTAGGTTGCGGTGTTGCATTTTAATCATAACCCCCCCTGAAAAACCTCACCAGACATTATGTTTTTGAGACCTGGGTGGAGATTCAGTTCAATTCAGTTTTCACTTCCATCATACGATGTGAAATCCTTTGGTTCCTAACATAGCACTCAGTTCATATCAGCTCAGATATCCAGCATGAGTTTTTTTCCCTTTTCAGATCTGAAGTGTGCTCAAAGCATTGTTTTAATTTGTTTCAGATATAATGCCTATTTATGTCCTGTTTCATATGTAACATGAGTTCGCCTTCTGAGGCTGCACATTAAAATGTACTCTCAGCTATTTGTTCAAAAGTCACTGAAAACAAGTGAAATAGTGCAGCAAGGAAATAAGATTCTATTTTGATCTGTTTGGATCTACTGAAGGATCCGGTGACACTTCCCTGTGGACACAGCTACTGCATGAACTGTATTAAAACCCTTCTGGGATGAAGAGAAGAAAATCTATAGCTGCCCTCAGTGCAGACAGACTTTCACATCGAGACATGTCCTGATGGAAAACACCATGTAAGCAGATTTAGTGGAGGAGCTGAAGAAGACTGGACTCCAAGCTGGACCTGAAGATGTGGCCTGTGATGTCTGCACTGGGAGAAAAATGAAAGCCTTCAAGTCCGGTTATGATGAGGTGATAAAGATGTTCTGCTATAGGAAAATATCTGCAGATGTGTTTACATTTTTATGTTGAATATTCTTTTTAAGATTTGCTACAAAAACTGAGGCAGGATTTAAATGGCTAGTTTTGATCTTTTTATCTATAATTTGTTCAATTTTAAATTCCTTCAAGTTTTTTGTAAACTTGAGTGCCCATTATGAATAATTGAATTATTTGCACTGGTAATAAATACAGTAAAATACATTCACGAATAACAAAAAGTTTTTTCGTTTTCAATTTTTTTAAAAATATAACCAAACAATACAACAATGCACCAAAATTTTCAGGACTGTGGATGATACAAAGTGCTGCTGTAACTGTGACAGGGTGGAAAACTACCCTTATAGCCCCTTAGCAGTACCAAAAGACTCCATACAGGTGTTATTCATAAGTTGATTTTGTACTAAAAGAGTTGACAGTAAAAAAAAAAGGCACTCAGTTAATACAAATTCTTAAGCCTGAAAACAATGTAAATACACTGCGAAATTGTTTTAAATTGGTTATTTTTCATGTTGCATTAATGGTTGTCATTTGATTCAAGAGAACTGCGATCTGTACATCAGTAATCGGCTAGTAAGTCTTTTCTGGGATCGATTGGTAATGGCTTCTTTCTCTACCAGGGGGCTTTCGCGCGCTCTCTCCTCATTACAAAACTACTGCAGAAGAGAAGCTTCTCACAATCACCCTCGTCATTCTTTCCCCCGTGTTTTAAGGTAATGGTGGTCAAAACATGATATTTTATACTCTGTGCGTTGTTGAGATATTTTATAGGTAGTCTTTCGTTATTTTGTGAGCTTCAGAAACATTTTATTATAGATTTTTAGTGGGTAGACCGCGGTTTTGAGCCTCAGTTGCACAATGGCCATTAAGCTAACGGCAGGAGCTACAAACGTTTCTATTGTTATCTATTTTGTACAGAAACATGTTCAGATACAAATAGTAAGCACTCAATTGTTATTTTTGGGTTATTAATTAGCTCTTTCTTCCACTGTGTGACATTGAGCAGTACGCAATGTGAATTACTTATGTTCATTTTTCATTGCATTAAACTACTGCATGAGAGAATCACTTGAAAATCACTCGTAATTTCCCCTCTGCATTCAGGGGTGTAACATGACTGCGCAATACAGCTGCAGTGAGCAAAGCTTTGGATGTACAGTTAGGAAATTAAAATACTAAAGCTAAGTAGGTGAAGCAAGCATGCAGTTAATGACTTTTTTACACCACAGTATACTTGGCATTAGGGCTGCCAAGATTAGTCGACTAGTCATTATTACGTCGTTTATCAAAATCGTAAACCACTAATTTAATAGTCGACGCGTCGTTTGAAGCTTTGTAAGATCCCGAAAGACACAGGAATAAGCAGTAGGATTTAAGAGTGTAATAACGGACTGAAACAGAAGATGGAAGCAATGCATGTTCAAGCATGCCAGCTGCCGTTAAAGGCAAAAGAAGAAGAAGCAGTCTCCGGCATCGTAGCTCTGTCCAAATTCAGGGGCGGCATTCTTCGGAGGCCGCATTTGTAGGCCGATTGCGTTACAGCGACGCGACGAAGGCTGTCCATTTCGAAGACTCCGACAAATGCATCGTCCTTTTCCCCGGATTTGGAGGATGGGTCATGCTAGTGCAGTAAGCTGTGCGTCCAATGGATGCATGATCTGATCAGTCAACTAATCGCAAAAATAATCGGTGACTAGTCGACGATCAAAATCATCAAGCCCTACTTGGCACTGGTCATTTGTATAACAATTCTTACATAATGAGTGAAACATATGTTTGATTTATTGTAGACAGTTGTTCCCATGCTTATTTTGAGAAAAAGTCAACACGTGAGATTAGTTGTTTCAAGAAAAACTGCCATGGCTGCTGTACCCTCTACAAAATGCTTTGTTTAGATGAGTTAAGAGTGTAACAAATTCATCCTGTTTAATCCACAAGGGCAGGGGTGTCAAAGTCCTGAAACTTTTACATGTGTCCCTGCTGCAACACACCTGAATAAAATGAGTAGGTCATTAGCAAGAGTCTTGACTACATGCTGAGGTGGGAACCCCTAAACCTCAACATTTTTAACTTAACATTCAGCAATTCAACTCAAAACGTTCAGTTATCAGCATTCACACTGCAGTTTCTTCAGAAAATGCATTTTCTAGTTTTAAATAAATGAAAGTGTTTGGAAAAAAAATGTACTTCAACAATAAAAATGCTTTGATCGTGCCACGTTCATTCATGAGCTGCTATAACATGAATCTAATGGCTGAATTGTCACCTCAGTATGCAGTCAGGGCTCTTGCTAATTGATCTAATTTTATTGAGGTGTGTTGGAGCAGAGACACATGTAAAAGTTTCAGGACCTCAAGGGCTGGAGTTTTGACACCTGTGCACAAGGGTGTAACCAGCGTTATCATGGAGCGCTTTATTATCTCAAAAGGTACTATACCAATAAAGTTTTACCTTACTTAAATCATCGCCACAAGGCATTTCATATAGGCTAAGTTACTAGTTAACAAGGTTAGCTAGGTCACAGTTTTAACTGCATATTGTAAATCAAACATAACAAACCCTGGCACTGATGAAATAAGCATTTATGACTTGTTGTTGCCTCCCTTCACAGATGTGTCTGTATCAGGATGGGTCTAAACAACATGGTGTAAATGCAGTTGCTGGTGAGCCTCATTTCCTGTAGGAGGTGAACAAGAGCAGAGATCTGTTTCCCTTCAGAGCACAGAGGTTGTTTCTGTTCAGAGAAAGTCAAACTGTCTGACAGTCACTGAGAGACGGTGAAACAGCACATGAATCAAATGGATCAAACAAAATTCTGCTGTTCAGTCTGTTTGGATCTACTGAAGGATCCGGTGACTATTCCCTGTGGACACAGCTACTGCATGAACTGTATAAAAACCCACTGGGATGGAGAGGAAAACAGGAAAATCTACAGCTGCCCTCAGTGCCGGAGGACTTTCACAGCGAGGCCTGTCCTGATGAAAAACACCATGTTAGCAGATTTAGTGGAGGAGCTGAAGAAGACTGGACTCCAAGCTGCTCCTGCTGATCACTGCTATGCTGGACTTGAAGATGTGGCCTGTGATGTCTGCACTGGAAGAAAAATGAAAGCATTCAGGTCCTGTTTATTCTGTCTGGCATCTTACTGTGAGAAACACCTTCAGCCACATTATGAAGTAGCTCCATTAAAGAAACACAAGCTGGTGGAGCCCTCCAAGAAGCTCCAGGAGAACATCTGCTCTCGTCATGATGAGGTGATGAAGATGTTCTGCCGTACTGATCAGCAGAGTATCTGTTATCTCTGCCCTGTGGATGAACATATAGGCCACAACACAGTCTCAGCTGCAGCAGAAAGGACTGAGAGGCAGAGAGAGCTGGAGGTGAGTCGACAAAACATCCAGCAGAGAATCCAGGACAGAGAGAAAGATGTGAAGCTGCTTCAACAGGAGGTGGAGGCCATCAATCAGTCTGCTGATCAAACAGTGGAGCACAGTGAGAAGATCTTCACTGAGCTGATCCATCTCATCCAGAAAAGAAGCTCTGATGTGAAGCAGCAGATCAGATCCCAGCAGGAAACTGAAGTGAGTCGAGTCAAAGAGCTTCAGGAGAAGCTGGAGCAGGAGATCACTGAGCTGAAGAGGAAAGATGCTGAGCTGAAGCAGCTCTCACACACAGAGGATCACATCCAGTTTCTACACAACTACCCCTCACTGTCAGCACTCAGTGAGTCTACAGACTCATCCAGCATCAATATCCGTCCTCTGAGCTACTTTGATGTGACAGCAGCTGTGTCAGAGGTCAGAGATAAACTACAGGACATTCTGAGAGAGGAATGGACAAACATCTCACTGACAGTCACTGAAGTGGATGTTTTACTGTCAGATCCACCAGAGCCAAAGACCAGAGCTGGATTCTTAAAATATTCATGTGAAATCACACTGGATCCAAACACAGCATACAAAGAGCTGTTATTATCAGAGGGGAACAGAAAAGTAACCTTAATGAAACAAAAACATTATTCTGATCATCCAGACAGATTTACTTCGTATAAACAGGTCCTGAGTAGAGAGAGTCTGAGTGGACGTTGTTACTGGGAGGTGGAGTGGAGAGGGAGAGTTGACGTAGCAGCCGCATACAAGAATATCAGCCGAGCAGGAAGTGTGCAAGAGTGCGGATTTGGACGTAATGACAAATCTTGGTCATTAGATTGTAACAACAACAGTTATACATTTTGGCACAACAACATCCAAACTCCTGTCTCAGGTCCTCGTTCCTCCAGAGTAGGAGTGTACCTGGATCACAGAGCAGGTATTTTGTCCTTCTACAGCGTCTCTGAAACCATGACTCTCCTCCACAGAGTCCAGACCACATTCACTCAGCCGCTCTATGCTGGACTGTTGGTTTACTATAGTGAAGATACTGCTGAGTTGATTAAAGTGAAATAGACTGAAGTCTTTCATATTGTGGGTTTAAATCTGTGTTTTAGTTTCATTTTATTTTCTCTCCATCATTTCTGCACAGAGATCAGCTGTCAGTCAAACATTATGGGTGGTACCTCCACATCTTCTAGTTGTTCTCTTGATGTTTCTGAGTTTTTAAAGGAGATCTTTCCTGTGACTGTTTATGGAGGCTATCACTGCTCATCATCATTTTCATTTACTAAAATATTTCTCCACATGAAAATGTAAACTTCTCTATCCTCTAAATGTTTCTGGAATATTTGTATTGAAAAATGTCGACATTTCTCTTTATGAGTATGGCAGACCATGTGTGTGTGTTTGTGTTTGTTTTTGTCAAAATCATCAAACAAATGAGGAAAAACTGTGATTTTAATGAATGAATTCATATATTGTGTTGATGTTTTATTGTGTGAATAAACTGGAAGGTTTGACTATAAATCAAACTTTGAACAAAGTCTTTTCTTCTGTCTTCATTCCAGGATCTCACTCAAATCTGATGCAGAAAATATGAAACTAATCTGAGAGAATAACTGAAGCAGTTTTCCTCCTGAAGCATCACAAAGTTCGGAGTTCATGTTTAGAGCAGAAGATTCAGCAGTCGCTCTGTGACCTTTCAACTTTCTTCACTGAAACAGCTTCATTACAGAGAAACAAGTCACATTTTCTTCATGTTCTTAAGTCCTTTCAGATGTTTGTAATGGTCCTTGAATGCAGCATCAGTGTTACAGGTTGTGACTCCTGTGAACAAACTGACACAGTGTGATATTACACATATTTAAATCTGTCTTTACTGATGATGTTGAAGCTGCTGAAGGCTCAGTGAAGTTTTGTCTTCCTGCAGGTTAACAAGTGAAATCTGACAGTGATGCACAACACAAGAGGGCGCCTTCATCCTGCTAACAGGGATGTAGAGGAGGTTAAAGCACCTCAGCTCAGTTTGTCCACATGTTTTACGTTCTGCCATGTTTTTAGGCTGAATAAAGCCTTTATCATAAAGTGCACTGTTTCATAGATCCTGGTAAACTGGAGCAAAGCATCATTAGTTAGATTAAACTCCAAACTAAATAACTGACTAACACTGTATCAGCAAACACCACAGTTTAACATGAACAGAAAAAATCTCATAAAATGACTATGTGGACTCTCTTAATATGTTGTCTGTCATCTACAGCGCCTCTCTGGGGGTGATTGCAATAATACACGTCTTTTTTTCCACACCTTTTCTGGTCCCTGTAATTTCACTTTGTTCCTGACGTTAACATTTTCATAGCACCTGTTAAAAATGTGACTGGCTGAGTCAAACTCTTTCATTTAGCTTGGCTCTCTAACTTTGCTAAATAAAGTTACAGATCCAAGCCTTTTATTCCTCTTGAACGAAAAAAAAATCAACAGCTTTGTAAATGCACCATATGGGCCACATTTAAAACCACAGTATTACTCTTCATAACAAGAGAGAAACAGGTCAGTTACAGTAGAACAACTACATCATGAAACCGTAATGGTGACGACAGAGCAGCTGGAGGCTGCTGTCATTTATTTGTATTCATGATCATTTTGTCTGAAGATCTCAACATGAAATGATTCGATCAGCTGCTGTGTCTCATTCCTTACCAGATGTTGACTCTGATGCACTTTTGTTTAATGCCGACTAAAAGCAGTGAAGAAGAGTTTCAGCCTTCAGACATTTCAATTTGGACAGAAGCCTCCATAAAAAGTGACTCAGACACAAAATAATAATAATGAAACTCCAAACTTAAAACCAGGACTTGTTAAAATTTATCACCCATGAGACTTAAGGACTCTTTGACCTCCAGCAGCATATTTTGAACTCGTGTTTTATGTCATTCTCTGGTCTTTTCTAACCAAGAAAATATGATAAACACTTTAAAAAGCTTTCATCTACAACAGTGGTGAAGAATAACCACACCTCTGTCTTCATTAACAGATTAAAATTAGTGTGTGAAGTCAGAGGGCCACATCCATCAGCATCATTGGAGTTTCAGGGTCTCATCTGGTGGGTCTACAGTTTGTTAATGTGTGTTCTGACAAAAAGATCACTTTCATGTTCCTAAAGAGGACACGTACACTTTATGTGCTTATTTTGTACTCTCTTTATTTTCTCTATGCTTTTAAAAGTGTCACATAAACAGAATTTCCAGTTTTTCTATTTTTCATATATTTAATCTTTCCCTTTAACTTTAACAACTAATGTAAATTCATTAGTGCTTTGACAGCACTGACCGGAGTGTTTTTGAGGCCACAACTACAGACCTGATGATCTCACCGGTGCTGTAACATCTTCCATCAGTTTCTGTGCCAAGTTTTCAGGTAACGACCCTGCCTGAATGTGGAGAGGACTGCAGGATATCACCAACCACAGGAGACCATGCCCCCACATCAGGGAGAACAATCAACTGGTCAAAGACCTGAATGTTTTCCTGCAGGTTTAACGATCACATCTTCACACCCCTCACCCTCTCCAACCACATCACACACCACTTCCCACCACCACCCACCCCTCCTTACTGACTCACCATCTACACTTTATACGTGTGAAGAAGATGTGAAGTAACTCTTCAGCAGACAAAACACAGGTAACAAACAGTGAGTCACCCTCCTGCCCCAAAGTCTGAGCTGACCAGCTGGCTCCCATCATCACACAGATCTTCAGCAGATCCCTAGACCTGTGTGAAGTCCCCTCCTGCTTCAAGCACTCCACAATCATCGCGGTCTAAAAAGCAAACAAACCCTCTGTCACTGAGTTAAATGACTACAGACCTGTCGCCCTGTAGGACATCACAGCCCCCACTACCAGACCCCCGGCAGGATGCTTACTGGTCAAACACTTAAGCAGATATATATGTATGTCATCAAGTTCCAATCAAGTTATATTCTCAAGTTCTGTATTCATAATAACCAGTTATCCATCCCTTATTTACTCCATTATTTATTCCAGTATTTTTGTACACATAAATATGTTATACATGTTGTTGCTGTCTGTTCGTTTTTTCTGATAAGTTCACTGAAAAGCAAAGAAACAGAACCCATTTCCTTGGATGTGTGCGCAGAATCAGAAAGACTTTATTTATCCCCAAGGGGCAATTAAGATACAACAGAGCAGCATGGCGTTGAAGATAAGGGCAGGGCAGATACAGGCAATAAGAGTGAGATAATAAATACACAGAATATACAGTATATACACAGTTTTAAAATTAAAGTGACTGAATAGCTGAATAAATAACTGAGTGACTAAACGTGAGTAAAGTGTCAGCAGCACAAAAAGAGTGTAGTGTAGTTTATGTTTCTGGTGTGGGAAATCGTCTTATCGGCTGGAGTTAAAAAGCAGGGTGGCTTTGGGGACAAAGGTGGCTCTCCTCCTCTCAGTCCTGCAGGAAATGCAGCGGAGGCTTCGCCCGGGGTGAAGAATGTGAGAGGGGTCGTTGATGATTGGGCTGCCCGTCTAAGGGCCTGTTGGCTGAAAAACTGCCACAGTTCTGACAGACAGGCCAACTTTGTCACAGGTTTTTGGCACATACATGGTAATAAAGATGATTCTGATTTTCTAACTTTAAAATCATTTGTCTTTCCTCTTCCTCCGTCAGCCTTTTTTTTTTAATATTTCAGTTTTACAGTAAAAAATAAATTAAACATCTCTTTTCACGATGTGAATTCTATTTTCTTTTTATCTTAAAATGAAACTGCCACTTTAAGACAACCCGTTCCCGCTCTAACTGCGCATGCTCTGCGCATGCTCGTCTTCACGCTCTCCCCGTCGCTGATCTACAAGTGTGAGGATGGGTGTAACCAGCGCGTGACTGCGTGCGCTAAAAGGTTCCATTCAAACGCAGATCTGCGGCTAAACAGAAACCAGAGGAGGAGGGTTTGGTTTGAATCGGAGCGCACACACGTGTTTCTGTCCACACTTACGGGGAGAAATGGCAGAGAAAGGCGTCCTTCTGGATAGAAAGACCTGTTGTTTGATCTGTTTGGATTTGTTAAAGGATCCGGTGACTGTTTCCTGTGGTCACAGCTACTGTACCAACTGCATTAATTCCCACTGGGATAAGGAGGACAGGAATGCCACCTACAGCTGCCCAAAGTGCAGGAAGTCCTTCACAGCGCGGCCTGACCTGGCAGCAAACACCACGTTAGAAGAGTTGGTGGAGGAGCTGAAGAACAGTGGACTTAATGTGGGAATGAACGGTGACGGTCAGACCGAGCTGGGGTCAAGCAGGCAAAAAATCAAGCAGAGAATCGAGACCAGACAAAAGGACGTGAAGCTGCTTAAGCTGGAGGTGGAGAAAATCAATCTGTCTGCTGATAAAGCCCTGAAGGAAAGCAGGAGCGTTTTTGATCAACTCACCCAGCAGATCAAAAAAAGAAGCTTTGATGTGATGTATCGGATCAGATCCCTGCAGAAAGCCGAACAGAATCGAATCAAAGAGCTTCAGCAGGAGCTGGAGCAGGAGATCACTGACCTGAAAAGGAAAGACGCTGAACTGGAGGAGCTCTCACACACAGAGGATCACAACCAGTTTCTGCATCGCCTTCCTTCATTCACTCATCCACCTACAGAGTTACCCAGAACCAAAATCCTTCCTCTGAGCTTCTTTGGGGAGGTGACAGCAGCTGTGTCCAAGCTCAGAGCTAAAGTACAGGACATCCTGAGGGACACCTGGGTGGATGTTTCACCCGTGGTTGATGTAAACCCACAAACAGAGCCAAAGTCCAGAGCTGACTTCTTAAAATATTCATTCCAAATCACGCTGGATCCCAACACCGTAAACACACAGCTGTCATTATCAGAGGGGAACAGGAGAGCGACGTTAATGAGAGAGGAGCAGTCTTATCCTACTCACCCGGACAGATTCATTAGGTGGAGGCAGGTCCTGAGTAACCAGAGCCTGACCGGCCGTCGTTACTGGGAGGTGGAGTGGTGCAGGAAGAGAGTCACAGTGGCGCTGGCATACAAAGATATCAGCAGAGAGGGGTCCATGAACGAGTGCGCGTTTGGATTCAACGACAAGTCCTGGGCGCTGGAGTGTAACTGCAGCAGCAGCTACAAATTCATACACAACAGCGTGAAAACAGCCGTCTCGGGCCCGTGGACGTCCCGGCTCGGAGTGTACCTGGATCACAGTGCAGGTGTCCTGGCTTTCTACAGCGTCTCTGAAAGCATGACTCTCCTCCACAGAGTCCAGACCGCATTCAATCAGCCGCTCTATGCTGGACTTTGGTTCAGTGGATATCACAGAGCCACTGCAGAGTTCATTGAGCTCGGAGCATAAATGAGACGACCTGCAAGATTTTTTTTTTTTCTTTTTATCATCATTGTTACATTTCAAGAATAAGAAGCGGTATTCAAGACTTGCAAGTATCTAGAGACACAGTATTCTATGACAACAGTGACTTTTTATTTCACCTCCTCCTCCACACCATCATCATCATCACCTATGACCTTTTAGTCTTTGTTTTGTTTTTTTGGTAGCTGAAGAGTTTAGGAAATGCTGTTTAGACTTGTTATGTAAAACAGAGTAAAGTACGAAGTAGATTTACTCACGGCAGTAAAATAATGCCTGAATCTGCTATATTTTTATATATGATGTTATTAGAGTCCTGAAACTGATGCATCAAAGTGGAAGCAGCAATTTAATTTGTGGTCTCAGTGGTTTGATCTGCTTTATGTAGAGTTAGATTTTCAGTGGGTTTGCAAAGAGAAACAAATGGATGAGAGGAAATTTAAAACAGTTCTGATGCCAGATTTTCTTTTCGTGTTTTGTACGGTTATATAATCTCTGTGGATCATTTGATAACTTTAAATGTCTTTGTTCCTACTTGGAGTTATTGGAGCTTTTCATGTTTTTAATATGACTTCGTATGTAAATTGTTCCAGACCTGCTGCTAAGATACTCGAGTATCTTCAAATATGAAGCTGAGTATTGCTTCCATACTTTCCTCCACTGCTGATGACCTTGTTACCTGCTGCTCCCTGTTAATGATCAGCCTCAGTTCTGATAGTAAACTGTTGGCTCTCGTTCTGTCAGGTTGTTGCTCAGTGACGTCTTGTTTTCATTTTCAAATGTCTTCTTTTAACTCTTTGCTTTTGTTTCTGGTTTGTGTCCTCGAATTTAGATTATAGAGAATATTTTACAATTAAACTTTAAATGCATCACGTGTGTTTCATCATTGGATGTTTATAGTTGTGACTCTTTGATTTGCTGTGTTCACTGTTCAGGTCATGTTTTTCATGTAAAGATGGAAATAAACACAGATGGAAACACTGAGTCAGAGTGTTGCTGCTGGTCAGTCAGTATATTAACAGAACATGGTTCATAAAACTGCTCCTACAACTGTTTTTGAATCATCTTTAAAGACGCTTGTCTTTATTGTTCTGTTTTTTGTGGTTCGGCACTTTATAGTGAGCCAGTTTTTTTTAACTTAAAGATACTTTGTGAATTTAATTCAGTCATTCGGCTACTGAAAATCAAGAAAGTCTCCTCTTTAAATCCCTCCATTTTTCTGACTGTCTGGACTCTCAATCCAGAATAAGTAAGTTGTTATACGGTGTTGTGGACAATGTACAGATCCTGAGAAACAGACAGGCTGTTTGACAAAAGGAAGGAGGCCATTTGTGTTCAAGTAGAGAAACTATCGCTCTGTAGAGGAGGAGGGCAATAAGTGCTGTTCTTTCATCACTTCCCAGCAGTTTAAACCACCCACAGGCCTCATCATGTGATGTTATTTGTGCTTTGTGTTTTTTTTGCCCGCATGATGCCACATCGAGGACATCTCGTTGTCATGGATGTGGGACTGGATTTATGACAACCGAGGGCTCATCTTACAGTGTCTCACAGATTCAGTGCAAGAGGATCACACAATGCATTTTTATTCATTAGATAGAAGATAGAAGTTTGCTGAACATTTTAAATAATTTAAACAAACTGGTGTTTTGTGTAAAATTACAGTGGGATGCAAAAGTTTGGGCAACCTTGTTAATAGTCATTATTTTCCTGTATAAATCGTTGGATGTTACAATAAAAAACATCAGTTAAATATATCATATAGGAGACACACACACTGATATTTGAAAAGTGAAATGAAGTTCATTGGATTTACAGAAAGTGTGCAATAAATGTTTAAACAAAATCAGGCAGGTGCATAAATTTGGACACCACATTTTTTGCAGAAATTACAGCCTCTAAACGCTTCCTGTAGGTTCCAATGAGAGTCTGGATTGTGGTTGAAGGTATTTTGGACCATTCCTCTTTACTAAACATCTCTAGTTCATTCAGGTTTGATGGCTTCCGAGCATGGACAGCTCTCTTTAACTCACACTCCAGATTTTCAGTAATTTTCAGGCCTGGGGACTGAGATGGCCATTCCAGAACGTTGTACTGGTTCCTCTGCATGAAAGCCTTAGTGGATTTTGAGTAGTGTTTTGGGTCGTTGTCTTGTTGAAAGATCCAGCCCCGGCGCAGCTTCAGCTTTGTCACCTGATTCCTGGACATTGGTCTCCAGGATCTGCTGATACTGAGTGGAATCCATGTGTCCCTCAACTTTGACAAGATTCCCAGTCCCTGCACTGGCCACACAGCCCCACAGCATGATGGAGCCGCCACCATATTTTACTGTAGGTAGCAGGTGTTTTTCTTGGACTGCTGTGTTCTTTTTCCTCCATGCATAACACCTCTTGTTATGCCCAAATAGCTCATTTTTAGTTTGATCAGCCCACAGCACCTTATTCCAGAATGAAGCTGGCTTGTCCAAATGTGCTTTAGCAAACCTCAAGCAGCTCTGTTTGTGCTGTGGGTGAGAAAAGGCTTCCTCTGCATCACTCTTGCATACAGCATCTCCTTGTGTAAAGTGCCTGAAATGGTTGAACGATGCACAGTGACTCCATCTGCTGCAAGATGATGTTGTAGGTCTTTGGTGCTGGTCTGTGTGTTGACTCGGAATGTTCTCGCCAATCGTCGCTTCTGTCGATCCGAGATTTTTCTTGGTCTGCCACTTCGAGCCTTAACTTGAACTGAGCCTGTGATCTTCCATTTTCTCAATATGTTCCTAACTGTGGAAACGGGCAGCTTAAATCTCTGAGACAACTTTCTGTATCCTTCCCCTAAACCATGATGGTGAACAATCTTTGTCTTCAGGTCATTTGAGAGTAGACCCCCATGTTGCTACTCTTCAGAGAAAATTAAAAGAGGGAAACTTACAATTGACCCCCTTAAATACTATTTCTCATTATTGGATTCACCTGTAAATGTAGGTCAGGGGTCACTGAGCTTACTAAGCCAATTTGAGTTCCAATAATTAGTTCTAAAGGTTTTGGAATCAATAAAATGACAACAGTGCCCAAATTTACGCACCTGCCTGATTTTGTTTAAACAATTATTGCACACTTTCTGTAAATCCATTAAACTTCATTTCACTTCTCAAATATCACTGTGTGTGTCTCCTATATGATATATTTAACTGACATTTTTTATTGTAACAACCAACGATTTATACAGAAAAATAATGACTATTAACAAGGTTGCCCAAACTTTTGCATCCCACTGTATCAAAGTTTAACTGGGTCAAACATATTGCTGCATGCTCCTGCAAATCAGACAAACACAAACATTGCCTTCCTTAAATGCCATTTGTATCTCTGTCAGAATCATACTTTAGAGCCTCCCTTCACAGATGTGTTTGATCAGGATGGGTCTAAACAGCATTTCCTGTAGGAGGTGAACAAGAGCAGAGATCTTGAAGAACTGAAGGATCCGGTGACTATTCCCTGTGGACACAGCTACTGCATGAACTGTATTAAAAGCTTCTGGGATGAAGAGGAAGAGAAGAAAATCTACAGCTGCCCTCAGTGCAGACAGACTTTCACAGCGAGGCCTGTCCTGGTGAAAAACACCATGTTAGCAAATTTAGTGGAGGAGCTGAAGAAGACTGGACTCCAAGCTGCTCCTGCTGATCACTGCTATGCTGGACCTGAAGATGTGGCCTGTGATGTCTGCACTGGGAGAAAGATGAAAGCCTTCAAGTCCTGCATGAGACACAAGCTGTGAGCCTGCTCAGGAGAACAGCGATGAGGGATATTCTGCCGTCTGATCCAGGCATTTTTGATCTCTCACTGTGAGAAAAAGGAGGTGGAGGCATCAATCGTCTGCTGATCATCAACAGCTGCGATCCGAGCACAGTGACGAAGACTTACTGAGCTATCCATCTCATCCCAGAATGAAGCTCTGGATTGTGAAGCCGCGATGATTAACCAATATTAAACACAAACACTGGGTCTAATGACCCAGGACCATGACGACATCAAAGTTTAGATTTGTGTTAAATAAACAAAATACATATCAAATATCTGGTGTAATGCTTCTCATACAGTCTTCTCATCTAAAAATGAGTTTGATTTGTTACAGTGTGACTGTACAGTTGTACCCATGCCTCATTCTCAAAGTGTGGGAAAGAACTTGGATGAAGATGTTTCTAAATATAAAGTTTGGTCTTTATTCATTGAAACGCAATTTTTTTGCTTAGGTTTTAAAAAATATTTTTTATAAAAATCCCCTGGTGTTGCTTGCTGAATGTTACAGCTCCAACAAGTCCAACAACCAAAGTGTAACTAGGTCACTGTTGTTATTGCATGACATAAAGAAAACATAGCACACCCTGCCTGTCACAGATAAAGCTCTTTATGACTCTTTGTTACATTCCCTTTACAGACAAGTTTGTTTAAGCCTGTATTGAAAATGCATGGTGTTTACATAGTTGCTAAAGAGCCTCATTTTGTGTAAGAGGTCAACAGGAGCCGTGTCTCATTCACAAAGTGCAGGAAGGAACTAACATTGAAACGATTTAAAATTTAAAGTGTGACCTTAATTCATTATAGCTTCATTGATTTTGATAAAGATTTTAAAAACGTAACAAATACAAAGTCCCTGGTTGTTACATTCCAAATGTCAAATCTCCAGGTCCATCTATCAAAGATTAACTAGGTCGCAGTTGTTACAGCACACTGTAATGCAAACATAACACACCCTGAAAACAGTGCCTCGTGATTTTATGACTTGTGGTGCCTACCATTTACAGACCAATCTGTATTAGGGTGTATCTAAAATTTATGGTGTATATGCAGTAAGTCTCATTTCCTTTAAGATGTGAACACGAGTAGCAATTTTTTTTTGCTACGGAATTCAGAAAGTGTCGGTCAGTGAGGGCAAAGCTGCACAGCAAGGAGATCGGAAAACTCAAATAACATTTTGAATTCTACAAAACTTTGGATAGAACAGAGTGTGTCTGTGACTGCACAATAGAACTGCAGCCATACCCTGGCTCTTATAAACAACTCATTGTCACTCTGCCAAGATATTTTTAGCGCCTCCCTTCACAGATGTGTCTGTATCAGGATGGGTCTAAACAACATGGTGTAAATGCAGTTGCTGGTGAGCCTCATTTCCTGTAGGAGGTGAACAAGAGCAGAGATCTGTTTCCCTTCAGAGCACAGAGGTTGTTTCTGTTCAGGGAAAGTCAAACTGTCTGACAGTCACTGAGAGACGGTGAAACGGCACAGCACATGAATCAAATGGACCAAATAAAATTCTGCTGTTCAGTCTGTTTGGATCTACTGAAGGATCCGGTGACTATTCCCTGTGGACACAACTACTGCATGAACTGTATTAAAACCCACTGGGATGAAGAGGAAAAGAAGAAAATCTACAGCTGCCCTCAGTGCAGACAGACTTTCACACCGAGGCCTGTCCTGATGAAAAACACCATGTTAGCAGATTTAGTGGAGGAGCTGAAGAAGACTGGACTCCAAGCTGCTCCTGCTGATCACTGCTATGCTGGACCTGAAGATGTGCCCTGTGATGTCTGCACTGGAAGAAAAATCAAAGCCTTCAAGTCCTGTTTATTCTGTCTGGCATCTTTCTGTAAGGAACACCTTCAGCCTCATTATGATGTGGTTCCATTAAAGAAACACAAGCTAATGGAACCATCCAAGAAGCTCCAGGAGAACATCTGCTCTCGTCATGATGAGGTGAAGAAAATGTTCTGCCGTACTGATCAGCAGATTATCTGTTATCTCTGCTCTATGGATGAACATAAAGGCCACGACACAGTCTCAGCTGCAGCAGAAAGGACTGAGAGGCAGAGAGAGCTGGAGGTGAGTCGACAAAACATCCAGCAGAGAATCCAGGACAGAGAGAAAGATGTGAAGCTGCTTCAACAGGAGGTGGAGGCCATCAATCAGTCTGCTGATCAAACAGTGGAGCACAGTGAGAAGATCTTCACTGAGCTGATCCATCTCATCCAGAAAAGAAGCTCTGATGTGAAGCAGCAGATCAGATCCCAGCAGGAAACTGAAGTGAGTCGAGTCAAAGAGCTTGAGGAGAAGCTGGAGCAGGAGATCACTGAGCTGAAGAGGAAAGATGCTGAGCTGAAGCAGCTATTGAAGCAGCTCTCACACACAGAGGATCACATCCAGTTTCTACACAACTACCCCTCACTGTCAGCACTCAGTGAGTCTACAGACTCATCCAGCATCAATATCCGTCCTCTGAGCTACTTTGAGGATGTGACAGCAGCTGTGTCAGAGGTCAGAGATAAACTACAGGACATTCTGAGAGAGGAATGGACAAACATCTCACTGACAGTCACTGAAGTGGATGTTTCACTGTCAGATCCACCAGAGCCAAAGACCAGAGCTGGATTCTTAAAATATTCATGTGAAATCACACTGGATCCAAACACAGCACACAAACAGCTGTTATTATCAGAGGGGAACAGAAAAGTAACATTAATGTATAAACAACAGTCTTATTCTGATCATCCAGACAGATTCACTGTACGATATCAGGTCCTGAGTAGAGAGAGTCTGACTGGACGTTGTTACTGGGAGGTGGAGTGGAGAGGGAGAGGAGGTTATGTAGTAGTTTCGTATAAGAATATTATCAGAGAAGATTGTGGGAATGAATCTAAATTTGGACATAATGACAAATCTTGGGCATTAAATTGTTATCAAAACCGTTATAAATTGTGGTACAACAACATCCAAACTCCTGTTTCAGGTCCTCGTTCCTCCAGAGTAGGAGTGTACCTGGATCACAGAGCAGGTATTTTGTCCTTCTACAGCGTCTCTGAAACCATGACTCTCCTCCACAGAGTCCAGACCACATTCACTCAGCCGCTCTATGCTGGACTCTGGCTTTACTGCAATTTTGGAGACACTGCTGAGTTAATTAAACTCAAGTAGAATGAAGTATTTTGGTATTGTCTAATATTGTTGTATTTTACTTTTATACAATGGTGACATGCTTGAATCCCTGTTGGATTCTGAAATCACATATCCGGATGTTTGCACTCATGGAGATTCTGCTAGTTTTATTAAACTGAAATAGATCAAAATCTTTCATATTGTTCTGCTTTTTAATCTGTAATATATCGTTATTGTTTTTTCTCTCCATGCTGGTTGTGGCATTTGTCAACACCACAGAGATCAGCTGTCAGTCAAGCAAAACAAACAGTTTTTGTTTGTTTTGGGGTTGTTTGTTAAGACTGTCACAGTCCTGGGTCTGCCACCCAGTGTTTTGAGTTTTGTACTATTATTGATTTTTGGTTTCGGTTTTCAGTATTATTTTCAGTGCTCTGCTTCTGTGTCTCAGGCTCTTCGTTCCCGGGGTTCAGGTTTTCATAACGTTTACTACCTTCCTCATGTTCTTTTAGTTAGTTTATCCCAGTTTAGGTTCTGTCTGTCTAAGACTTTGTTTGGATTTTGCCTTTCACTATAAATAAATTCACTCACAGCTGCGCTGTTGTCAGTGCCTCTTCTCTCCACATGGTTGCCTGGCTAACCGTGACATAGACAGTTTGGGTTTTGGGGGTTATGATTTTTTTTTAAGTTAGTTCAAAAGTGTTTTATGACATTTAGTTTTTACACATCTTCCTGGAGGTTGACAACTAAAGTCTGTGAACTGAGGTCAACACAAGAGGGCGCCTTCATCCTGCTAACAGGGATCTAGAGGAGCTGGGAACTCACACAAGTGCAGGAAGATGAAGTTTGCAGCACTTTGGCAACAGTGGGGAATAAAAACTCCCTTTTAAAGCAAAGAAACCTCCAGCAGAACCAGGCTCTGCAGTGCCCAGTTGGGACTGAGGGAGGAGGACATGATAAACACACCCACCCACTCCACGTTGCCATGTTATATTCTTCACTTCTATTATGCACTTTTTCACCCAGAACGTTAGACTCACGTGCAGTTTCCACATGTAAAAAATAATTAAAAATCTGAATGTGTGTTCATCTGATTTATTAAACACTTAAACACAAGCTACAGTATTAAATGAGGCTTTTGCCAGGATTGTCTTTCATCCCCACTGTAGCTCCCAGTAACGATCAAACCTTGTGTAATAACTGTGTAATTATATCTACAGATTCATGGACAACGGTGTCATATATTGACTGCAAATTATCACTATATGCTATTATTATCATTTTTAGTATAAAATTACACAATTCTTAATTTGTATATTTTATTAAACATTATTATAAACAAATGAAGGGAAACATTTCAAGCTCAATTGATAGATGACTATACTGTACTATAGTTAATTGTCGGAATTAAATATTTAAACCATAAATTTGTTGGCAAACGTTACTTTCTTTTTCAACACATTCTTGTGCCACACCCAACGATTTAATCTTTGGCCTGTCGTGGTTTAACCCTGAGACTGTCTCACACTCCAGGTGTGAGATTAAAACACAGTGCAGTACAAAGTGTGAAAAAAACAGTAATAATAATGCAGAAATGCAGAAATTATACTAGATAAGTAGTAGTAAACAAGGTAGTGACAGTTTGAGCTTTCCATTACGGCCCATGATTTTTTTCTTTGCACCTGCTGCTTCCTGTTAATGATCGGCTTGATGGTAAACAGGTGACAATCATTTGTTGCTCAGTGAAGTCTTGCCTTTAACCCTTCACAGTTTTTTGTCACCTAATATACCGACTGCTTCACCTGCTGATGTTTTTCAGAGAATAACAACATTTACTATAAATAATGTTTTACAGTTGAATATAAATCTTAAAGGAATCATCTATAACACATAATTAGTGGCCTTGTCTGTGTTTAGGCTCAACATCAACATGGTAACGAACACAAATACTAAACCCTGAAACCTGAATTTCTAATCTGTCAGAAATTGTTTATTCAAAAGTAAACTAGGCTTCATAGGTTAAGTAACTATGGCACTATACCGCACACTACGTGTACTTTTTTAAATAAGAAAATGATCAGCCCTATGACTCGTAGAGAAATTTTACTTTTTTTTGCATACTGGTTTTTCCAGCTATTGTGCATTGTGACTGACGCTGAGCATATAAATAAACACAGAAAGAAACAATGCGTGTGAGTGGCTGACAGGCAATTAGTCATTATAAGCAACAAAATAAACTCCTACCAACAAGTCTTTCTGGGTAAGTTTGATAAATCAGGATATTTATTACCAAAGAAAAGCTTAATGCATAAGTGAAGTCACAGATCTTCTCGCGGTGTTGGTTTCTCTACATCTCTACTAACGATCTAAGAACTTTCAAACTACCTGCATTAACTAACTAAAATAACTTGACGCAGTGCCCGTTCCTCCTCCTCAGCTGCTTTGAGGACAACAATACTCATATTGTAAAATCACAAAGGACAGGCTCTTTGCAAAGCAGAGTGAAGGAGGCCATCTATGTTAAGGACGGGAAACCATAGCTCAGAATCAGAATTGGTTTACACACAAACAAGCAATTTGTCCTGGAGTCACAGTGATATGAGTGAGTCATATGCACAGATATTATAACAGAAATTGAAATACATGAAAAGGCCATAAATGGGAGCTAGGGAGAATAAATAGAAGATGATGTGCAAAGTTGTGGGGTGAGGGTGGGTGTTGTTTAATAGTCCAGCAGCCTGGTGAAAGAAACTGCTGTTATGCTCTGAGCTGTTAGTTCTGATGGACCCTGAGGAGACAAACAGTTCATGTCCGGAGTGGGAAGAGTCAGCAGCACTCTTCCTTGCCTGTCTCAGGTGATCTTGTACGGGCGGCCAATCACCTTCTCCTTAGTTGATGACGCACTGCAGCCAGCCTTTGTCCATGGGCAGCATAGCAGATGATGATGGAGGAAGTGAGGATAGATTCAATGATGCAAGTGTAAAACTGCAACATCATTGACTTTTGACCAACTAATAATTGAATTCTGTTTCACACATTAAATCACGATATTGTCCTAAAAGATCTAGAATACCACCTTTGATACAGAGTAATTTGTTCCTAGCCCTCATTCCTGTGGTGTAGGAACCAGCTGTAGATACATAAAGTTATTATCTATTATTATTTGATTTGATTTTCTTAAAACTTGAAAGCACGTGTTTACAGCTAATCAAGTCTTCAGTATGTGGAATGCCCCAATGTGTATTCCTACAAGAACATATACGTGTGAACAATGTGCTAAGTAGAGGATGACAATGCCAGAATAATGTTGTCTCTACCAGTGTGGAAAAATTGGTTTATATATTCAATAATAAAAATCTTTTACAAGACTTGCAGTGCTGTGTAAAAGCTTTGAGTCATATTTGTTTATATTTTGCTTTCAAGGAGCCAGACTTTTAAAAAAAAATTTTTAATGTCCTTGAGCAATAATTCTGAAGGTTTTGTGATAGTGTTATATAGTCCCCACACACCCTTTTAAACTGCTTAACATTGACCTGATAATCCTTCAAGCATAAAAAAAACACGCAACTCAAGGAAAGAATCAGTGTTGTGCATACAAATGACAGACAACTTGGCAAAGAAGTCTTTTAAAACTGTAGCTTTAGGCACTTTGTTGCTTGCAGTAACAACATATGTTAGTACCCAGGACAGGTTACACCAAAAAGCTTCTGTTCAGTGAAGATTAATGGGAAGGAAAAAAAAACAAACAATCTTTGTTTCACATGAATTAATCAGCTCATGACAAACAAAGCAATACCCAGTTGTTCCGCAATCTCAACAGCAGGCTGAGAACAATTTCACTGCACTGTAACAGGTTAAAAGCGCAATAAGTGAAGAGAACAAACTTTGTTCTTGATTTTTACACCTAATTAGTTTCACTGCAGCCCGTGAGAAGCAAACACATCAATGCATAAACATAAGAAAGGACAAAAAAGTCTAGTCCACCTTAAGGGGAACACACAACTCTTTTTTATCTGTACTGGCTCACTTACCAGGATGGGTGAGACAAATGAGTAAATCCCCCCCAAAAAAAACGAATCACAAAAGAAACAGCAAAACCTCCACAGCAAGAGCAGCAAGGGGCTCAAAACAGGGTTGAAACTCAGCTTCTGTTGGAGCTCGAACCATGAAGGAGCACCACAGACTAAGACATTAGAACTGGTAATAAATATGAATTAATAAGAATAAAAATAAACACATGCTGTAGGTGTAGTGCATGAAGTGACTGTATTCTCTTATTTATTGTTTTCTTGTGTTTGATTAAACTCCAAATGTTCTATTCTTTGACTTATGATTTTGATTTTCTAAGCTTTAAAAAAAACTGTCTGCATTATTGTGTGGTTTTCTTTTTTTGTGATTATCACAGCGTCTGTTCTTTAACCTGTTTGTTTGACGTTCCTCTCCCTCCTGTTTTGTGTGATTCTAATGTCCTTTTAGGGGATTCTTCTGTCTTTTTTCAGCCAATGAAGGCTCGCGTTTTGTTTCTTAACAGATCTGTCTTGCATTTATGTCCTCTCTACTGTGACAGGTTTGTATGGCTGTACTTGCCAAACATGTCCTGCCTCTTCAGAAACTCCTGTTCCAGGAAAAACCACTGTTGACTCCGCCCACTTCGGTGGTGCATAAATTTCCTTGTTCACATGTTTTCTAGTTCCTCGATGGGTGTAACCAGCATGTCTGTGGTGAGCAACTACTTTCCTTGTTTCTGACAATTAGACACTGCAAGGTGAAATGGCACAGCAAGAAAGGTTCTGCTGTTCAATCTGTCTGGATTTACTGAAGAATCCGGTGACTATTCCCTGTGGACACAACTACTGCATGAACTGTATTAAAACCCACTGGGATGAAGAGGATCAGAAGGAAAACTGTAGGTGCCCTCAGTGCAGACACCCCTTCACACCGAGACCTGCACTGGTGAAAAACACCATGTTAGCAGATTTAGTGGAGGAGCTGAAGAAGACTGGACTCCAAGCTGCTCCTGCTGATCACTGCTATGCTGGACCTGAAGATGTGGCCTGTGATGTCTGCACTGGGAGACAAATGAAAGCATTCAAGTCCTGTTTATTCTGTCTGGCATCTTATTGTGAGAAACACCTTCAGCCTCATTATGATGTGGCTGCATTAATGAAACACAAGCTGGTGGAGCCCTCCAAGAAGCTCCAGGAGAAGATCTGCTCTCGTCATGATGAGGTGATGAAGATGTTCTGCCGTACTGATCAGCAGAGTATCTGTTATCTCTGCTCTGTGGATGAACATAAAGGCCACGACACAGTCTCAGCTGCAGCAGAAAGGACTGAGAGGCAGAGAGAGCTGGAGGTGAGTCGACAAAACATCCAGCAGAGAATCCAGGACAGAGAGAAAGATGTGAAGCTGCTTCAACAGGAGGTGGAGGCCATCAATCAGTCTGCTGATCAAACAGTGGAGCACAGTGAGAAGATCTTCACTGAGCTGATCCATCTCATCCAGAAAAGAAGCTCTGATGTGAAGCAGCAGATCAGATCCCAGCAGGAAACTGAAGTGAGTCGAGTCAAAGAGCTTCAGGAGAAGCTGGAGCAGGAGATCACTGAGCTGAAGAGGAAAGATGCTGAGCTGAAGCAGCTCTCACACACAGAGGATCACATCCAGTTTCTACACAACTACCCCTCACTGTCAGCACTCAGTGAGTCTACAGACTCATCCAGCATCAATATCCGTCCTCTGAGCTACTTTGAGGATGTGACAGCAGCTGTGTCAGAGGTCAGAGATAAACTACAGGACATTCTGAGAGAGGAATGGACAAACATCTCACTGACAGTCACTGAAGTGGAGCCAGAACCAAAGACCAGAGCTGAATTCTTAAAATATTCATATGAAATCACACTGGATCCAAACACAGCGCACAAATGTCTGTTACTGTCAGAGGGGAACAGAAAAGTAACAGTAATGAATGAACAACAATGTTATTACCATCATCCAGACAAATTCACTTATTGGTGTCAGGCCCTGAGTAGAGAGAGTCTGACTGGACGTTGTTACTGGGAGGTGGAGTGGAGAGGAAGAGGAATTCATGTCGCAGTCGCTTACAAGGATATCGGTAGAGCAGGGTGGGGTAATGAGTGCAAATTGGGACGTAATGAAAAATCTTGGGCATTCAATTATTACAAAAACAGTTATACATTTTGGTACAACAACATCCAAACCCCTGTCTCAGGTCCTCAGTCCTCCAGAGTAGGAGTGTACCTGGATCACAGAGCAGGTATTTTGTCCTTCTACAGCGTCTCTGAAACCATGACTCTCCTCCACAGAGTCCAGACCACATTCACTCAGCCGCTCTATGCTGGACTCTGGCTTTACTCTGGTGTAATAAGCGCTAAGTTCTGTAAATTATAATAGAATTTCATATTCATATAAATCTGCATTTAATGTTTTCTCCATCATTGTTGCGCCATTTTTGTTCTGCACAGAGATCAGCTGTCAGTCAACATTGTGGGTGGTACCTCGACATTTTCCAGTTGTTCTCCTGATGTTTTGCAGTTTATTCTCTGGAGATTATTCCTTTGTCTGTTTAGCCATGGAGGCTATCATCGCGCTTAATGTTTTTAATTTGTAAAATTATTTTTTACATGAAAATGGAAACATCTCTGTGCTCCAAATGTGTAAATGAATATTTGTATTGATGTAAATTTACCTTGTTGTTTCTGTTCCACTTTCAAGAACAGAGACATGGGCAGACCCCCTTTAAAGAAATGTTCACACAGTTTTTTGTATCAGTATATAAAGAAAGGATAGAGAATTATATTTATGTTTAGCACACCAAATACTTATGATTTTGTTGTCTAAGCTGACAAACAAATTGAAGGTTTTAATAATTAAAAGAATGTCACAGTCCTTTGTCTTCATTCTAGGATCTCCCACAAAAAAATTAAGTTTAAGAGTGAACTGAAACCGTTTCATAATCAGGGAATACGATTTATATGAGATTATATTCATATGAGAAAATGAACAGATTTTGTTCATGCACATTTTTGTCCATGGATGTACTTTGCATGACACAAAAAATAATAATGTAATCATGTGACATGGTGAACTATTTATTGCATGAAAAATATTTAGTTTTTTTGTGTTGGTTTGAATAAAGTCTTAATAATTTAAATATCTAAACTGGCATTAAAATGATTGAAATCCTGAAAATAATTCAATGTTAGATCATTTTGGGAAAAGGGTCAAGCTGATTAGGTCATTTATGAAAAAAAAGCTAAAAAAAAAACCCCACATATTGTTGTATGAGGATTTTATGACAAAGAATCAAAAGCATGCAAAATGCATCAACTGTATGGATGACATGTAAGGGTAAAAAGCACTACATTTCAAAAATTTGACTTAAAAGTAGATTTCCTGGAAAAAATCAATCCAACAAGCTGTAACACAGACAAGGAAACAACAAAAAAGTTCAAGTAAATGAATAAAAATGCCCGGTGAGGTCATCAGGGTTAAATCAGGGTTCAGTGCTGAACGTGTCAGGCTTTGTGGTGTGGAGGGAAGGAAAAGAGGACCCAAACGCAGGACTCGTGGATGACTGATGAACTGAAGGCTGTTTATTAATGAGAATGGATGAACAGAACATGAACGAACACTGAGTGGCTGAGCCAAACTGAAAACACGCACGACCGTAACGGCAACATCAACAATGACACAACAAGGGAATACACAGCTGAACGTGATTGAACTGATGCCACACAGGAAGAGAACTAGAACATAATGCATGTGGACAGGAGGCACAGACAAGCAGGAAATATGAACAGGTGAAAAAGGAACCGAACATAAACAGAAAACACTCTGTCAGCGACCCAGGAACCCTGACAGAAGGCCATTTAAAGTTTATGCTTTTTACTGTATTGTAGCTGTATTGTTAAATACATATATGAACTCAAGTAACCCCATACATACCATAATTTATTCATACAGCACCTTAAAAACAACACATGGCCGACCAAAGTGCTGTACAGCAGAAATATAAAAAGTACAATAAAAATAACAAATACTGTACATAAATAACAATAAAATAACAGTTCCTGTTACCGACTGAGTCAAAGGCCAGCAAATAAAAATGAGTTTTAATGAGATTTACCACCATTGATGTAGACGGCCTAATGTGAAGAGGAAGATCATCCCGAACCTTCGGGGCCACAATAGAGAACGCTCGGTCTCCTCTAAGTTTCAGCCGTGATTTAGGGACTGAGAGCAACAGCTTTAGCTCGTACATATGTATTTATATTGTTTTCAATGTCATGCCGTAACCTACGGATAAGTCTTGTACATTCAATAGCAGGCTGCCACACCCACAGCTGAACTGTACTGTACCATATAAGAAGATTCATTTATTTGGAATGGCTCTTTAGTGGGAAGATAAGATATGAGTGGACAGGATGCCACCAGAGCAGACCAGTGTCAACAGGAAGCACTCTGAGAGTGCAAACCTCTGCCAAGGCAGCTACTCTAGTCCACCTTAAGGGCAATACCCAAGTCCTCCAAAAAAAAAAACAAATTACAAAAGAAACAGCAAAACCTCCACATCAGGAGCAGCAAGGGGCTCAAAACAGGGTTGAAACTCAGCTTCTGTTGGAGCTCGAACCATGAAGGAGCATCACAGACTAAGACAGTAGAATTGGTAATAAATAAGAATAAAAATAAACACGTGTCGTATGTGTAGTACATGAAGTGACTGTATTCTCTTATTTATTGTTTTCTTGTGTTTGATGAAACCCCAAATTATTTATTCAATTCACAAAACAAACAGCAAAACCTAATCATCCACATCAGGAGCAGCAAGGGGCTCAAAACAGGGTTTCTATTTTAATCAATTTGTTCCAACTGTTTTATAAACGTCTTTTAAAAAAGCACCACAAGTAAAAAAATGTATTTCATTAGCAGTCACTGAAGTGGAGGCTTTACTCACACAACCAGGGCCAAAGACCAGAGCTGTCTCAGGTCCTCGTTCCTCCAGAGTAGGAGTGTACCTGGATCACAGAGCAGGTGTTTTGTCCTTCTACAGCGTCTCTGAAACCATGACTCTCCTCCACAGAGTCCAGACCACATTCACTCAGCCGCTCTAGGTCAGGGTTTTATAATAAACACGATTTTTACATCATTTCCTTCTGTTTTCAGCAGCAATAAAGTGTTCTATGATCTTTTTCAACAGGTAACTTTTCTAATCCATCTGTCCCATGGTCCCTGAATGCAGCATCAGTATTACAGTTTATGACACAGTGTGATATTACACATATTTAAATCTGTCTTTACTGATGATGCTGAAGCTGCTGAAGGCTCAGTGAAGTTTTGTGTTCCTGCAGGTTAACAGCCTGAAAGTGATGCACAACCCTGCCTTCATCCTGCTAATAAATCATGGCGTCCTGTACGAGTGTATCGTTCGTTACTCAGTTATTTGGTCTGGAGCTGCACCATCTAACTGTCACAGGCTGGGTCTCTGACCTGGCGTTCTGAGTGTAGTTTGTATTTGTCTTATGTTCGATTTGTGATTATAATTTGTGTGATTCTTATTTTGGTTTTAGTTGAGGATGAGCTCGGCCATTATTTATCACTGTCTCCTTGGTTTCTGTGTTTGGGTTCCTGTCTAGTTTTTCATGTGTGCCAAATCTGTTAAGCTGGTATTGTCTTGTCTACGTTTTCTATTTTATTTTGTAAAGGTCCTGTGTTTCCCTTGGTCAGTGTGCTTAGCTTTACAACTCCACTGTGTGTCATTATGTGCATTTGTGTCAGCTGTTTCCTTGTGTGTTTCCACTTCCCCTGATCAGTCCTGGTGTGTATTTAGTCTGTGTTTTATTCTGTCTTTGTCAGAACATCTGTGTTTCCACGTCTAGTCATAGTTTAAGATCATAGCGCATGTCATAGTTAAATGTCATAGTTTAAAGACATTGTTGTCATAGCTTCTTTGTTTTTCATAGTCTTCACAGTTTCATGTGTATCTCTTGTTACCAGGCAAATAAAGACTCGGTCTTTGTTCCAGTTCAGTCCCGTCTCCTTGCCTGTGTCTGCTCCTCCTGCCTCGCAGACTGTGACACTAACATTGTAGAATTGAAAAACAGGACTTGCTTTAGACATTTTCTGTGTGATTGGAGTCGTGTGATGACGTTTCCCTTTAATTTTTCAACTATTTTCACAAGCTACATTTACTGGCCCTGTCATTTCGGTTTGTTCCTGACATCAACATTTTCAACACACTCTATTGACACTCTGTTTTCAACGGTCTCTGTATGTCGTTTTCTCTGAATTTCTGGTGGCCAGTCAATCACAGTTCAAAGATACAAACTGTTCAAAGGTTGAAACTTATCAGGACGGTCTTGTTTGATTGTGGATAACACAAGTTAACTTGTTTAACCTTCATTTATGTCCCGCAGCCTCTTCATATTGTTGAAATCAAATCACATGATTATCATACAGCCAGATTCACTCAGCTCTGGATCGGTCTCCAACAGGTTCAGCTGCAGAGTCAGGTGACAACTATATTTGCATTTGTATGTTATCAATCAAGCTACTGTTTATATAGGAGCTCATTTAATGCAGCTTAAGTTTGCATAACATCCATCCTCCCTTTGACAACAAAAGCCTAGTACACTGTGTTTACTGAAAGAAAGGATCTCTTGTTGCGTTGCTATAGGTTCAAACATGACTGATGCCATTCAAAGTACACAAACTGGAAACGCTGCCAAAGCTGTGCCTGACTGCATTGTACCTTACTATGTAACCAATACATTTTAAGACTGGTCTCTATGCCTGTGGAATTGGGGCCTTACCTTAGTCAAAGTAACCCTACCACATTTTCACAATACCCTCATTTGGCCTGTGATTGGAATATTTAGTTGAAATGTCTAAATGTTGTATAGCCTGGACACCTATCCAGGGCATACCCCACCTTACATGCAAAGACAGCTGAGAGTAAAGCTTACAGCTTTCCTGGACTAAAGGTCACATTGGTCTATAAGTGACAAAACTAAGAGTTTTAGTAATCGCTTGTATACAACTTTATTTTTAATTTACCATTTAAAAATTAAGGTGACCAAAGTCTTAAAGTTAGAATTTTTAAAAACCTGATAATCCCTCCTATTCTTCTCACTCTCTAACACTTTATTTCTTTGTGGTCCACATGTTTGCTTTTTCCCTTCAATTCTGCAGTTTGATCAACAGGTGGTCTTGCGTAAGAGCTGGCAGAACCCATTTACTGCAGAAGGTTATGTTGCTTACATAACAGCTCAGCATAGTTTCGATTATAAGGAAACGAAACTCAGACAGTCACTGACACTGTTGGGTGAAATGGCGCAGAAAGGAGTTCAGCTGGACCGAGAAAACTTCTCTTGTTCGATCTGTTTGGATCTACTGAAGGATCCGGTGGCTATTCCCTGTGGACACAGCTACTGCATGAACTGTATTAATGGCTTTTGGGATGAAGAGGAAAAGAAGAAAATCTACAGCTGCCCTCAGTGCAGACAGACGTTCACACCGAGGCCTGTCCTGGTGAAAAACACCATGTTAGCAGATTTAGTGGAGGAGCTGAAGAAGACTGGACTCCAAGCTGCTCCTGCTGATCACTGCTATGCTGGACCTGAAGATGTGGCCTGTGATCTCTGCACTGGCATGAAGCTAAAAGCTGTGAAATCCTGTCTAGTGTGTTTGGTTTCTTACTGTGAGAAACACCTTCAGCCTCATTATGATGTTGCTCCATTAAAGAAACACAAGCTGGTGGAGCCCTCCAAGAAGCTCCAGGAGAACATCTGCTCTCGTCATGATGAGGTGATGAAGATGTTCTGCCGTACTGATCAGCAGAGTATCTGTTATCTCTGCCCTGTGGATGAACATAAAGGCCACGACACAGTCTCAGCTGCAGCAGAAAGGACTGAGAGGCAGAGAGAGCTGGAGGTGAGTCGACAAAACATCCAGCAGAGAATCCAGGACAGAGAGAAAGATGTGAAGCTGCTTCAACAGGAGGTGGAGGCCATCAATCAGTCTGCTGATCAAACAGTGGAGCACAGTGAGAAGATCTTCACTGAGCTGATCCATCTCATCCAGAAAAGAAGCTCTGATGTGAAGCAGCAGATCAGATCCCAGCAGGAAACTGAAGTGAGTCGAGCCAAAGAGCTTCAGGAGAAGCTGGAGCAGGAGATCACTGAGCTGAAGAGGAAAGATGCTGAGCTGAAGCAGCTCTCACACACAGAGGATCACAACCAGTTTCTACACAACTATTCCTCACTGTCAGCACTCAGTGAGTCTACAGACTCATCCAGCATCAATATCCATCCTCTGAAGTTCTTTGAGGATGTGACAGCAGCTGTTTCAAAGGTCAGAGATAAACTACAGGACATTCTGAGAGAGGACTGGACAAAAATCTCACTGACAGTCACTGAAGTGGAGCCAGAGCCAAAGACCAGAGCTGAATTCTTAAAATATTCACGTGAAATCACACTGGATCCAAACACAGCGCACACATATCTGTTGTTATCAAAGGGGAACAAAAGAGTAACGTTAATGAAACAAGATCAGTTTTATTCTGATCATCCAGACAGATTCACTAAATGTTGGCAGGTCCTGAGTAGAGAGAGTCTGACTGGACGTTGTTACTGGGAGGTGGAGAGGAGAGGGGGAGGAGTTTATGTAGCAGTCGCATACAAGAATATCAGCAGAGAGCAGAGCTGGAAAAAATGTGGATTTGGACGAAATGACAATCTTGGGCATTGAATTTTTCCAAAGATACTTATACACTTTGGTACAACAACAGCCAAACTCCTGTCTCAGGTCCTCGGTGTTCCAGATTAGGAGTGTACCTGGATCACAGTGCAGGTGTTTTGTCTTTCTACACCATCTCTGAAAACATGAGTCACCTCCTCAGGGTCAAGACCACATTCAGTCAGCCAGTCTATGTCGGACTTTGGCTTGAAGGTGATGCAGGAAACTTTTGCGAAATCAGATAGACTGAAGTCATCCATAATGAGGTGTGTTTAAATCTGCACTTTGTCTTTTATTACAACACAGAGATGGAAAGTCAGTGAAACATTTGACAATTTGGACTTCATAAAATGAAATTGAAAACTTCTCTGTGCTCTAAATGATTGTTTAACATTTGTTTTTATGTATATCTATGTTGTTGTCTCTCTTCCACTTCACAGGTCTAAAAGTAATCACCAGACCTGCCTTTAACACATATACTCTGTTTATCATATCCTAAATATATTATTACGTTTGCATCTATCATTTGGGAGACAAAATATTTTCTTGTTTTGTAAATTAACAAACAAGTTGTTTCTTCTATGTAAGTAATGAATGATGACATAATTTATTTTAATGTGTGGACAAATGGATGCTTTTTTAAATGAAAAGTTTTGAGGTATGAACAAACCCTTCATTCCAGGATCTCACTCAGATTTGATACAGAATATGTGAAACTAGTTTGAGGAGAAAACTGAAGTGGTTTTCCTCCTAAAGCACCACAAAGGTCAAAGTTCATTCAGAGCAGAACAACCCAGGACATTCATCAGTCAGATAGACCTTTTCTTTCACTAAAACAGCTTCATTACAGAGAAATAATTCAAGCTGACTCTTTTATTAATTCATTCATTTTCATTTCACTTATTGTTTATTTTTAAACATACTTGTACACATTTCTTTAACAAAATCATAATAATCACACATTTCTATAGCAACTCACTTTGTTCATGTTTTCAATTTAATTTTCTATTCAATTTTGTTTATACACATCGCGAAATCGCAACGACAGTCACCTCAAGGCGCTTTATATTGTAAGGTAGACAATAATACAATAATACATACAGACACAAACCCAACAATCATATGACCCCCTATGAGCAAGCACTTTGGTGACAGTGGGAAGGAAAAACTCCCTTTTAACAGGAAGAAACCTCCGGCAGAACCAGGCTCAGGGAGGGGCGGGGCCATCTGCTGCGACTACTTGGGGGTGAGAAAAGGAAGACAGGATAAAGACATGCTGTGGAAGACAGCCAGAGATTAATATCAGATATTATTCAATGCAGAGAGGTAGTGAGTTAAGAAGGTGACTGAAGAAGAAATACTCAATGCATCATGTTTTAAACACATACGTGTGTATAAGTGTGTCGTAAACCATGGATAATGCTGCAAGCTGTTCATTGACTTCTGTAAATCACTTTTAACTGCAACTGTGTCTGTTAAACACACCTGAAACAATGTGTTATCTCATTTTAAGGAAGAATATTTGAAATTATATAGTTGAACTGTATTAAAAAATATTTTAGAAACAGTTGTTTTTGCTATCATGCATTCCACGTTTGCATAAATATGCCTCGGTCTGTATTATAGTTCCTGTGGTCCTGTTTGCAGAGCTTTATTAACAATTTGGGATTTAAAAGAGTGTTCGGATTCGGACTTAAACACAAACACGATGCACAGGTTATGCTGCTGCAGACTCTCAGCAGGAGCTCAGTTCAAAAGGACATGAAAATGTAGTAAGTGTAGAGGTTTATAGAGCATTTTATTATACACCATGAGTCTGCTGGATGTGGGTTGAGTGCTCTAAATATAAAAACGTTGAGTTCAAAGGTTACCCAGCTGTCAGATCAGTATATGGTGTGTCCCAAAGAGTAAAACTTTATTTAATATCTTGGGAACTGTAAACAACATTAGTGGGTAATGAAAAATCTAAACCTGTGGATTCATGTTAGACGTGTGCTAAGGCAATATGTGGTTTTCATGTTCTGTTGAGCCAGCTAAGGCAATTTAAGCCAGCCTGTGTTAACTTCCTTTGTGGTGTAACACTGGTTAGGTTCCAGATTAGAGATCAACACATATAAATCACCGCACACTGACCAATCAGTTCTCTGGGAAATATCGTCACTGAATAAAATGAGTGATAAATAATACAGAACCTAATGTCTTTGACTCCAGTACTCTGTCTTTGCAGCACAGTCCTCAGTACTTCTGTTGTAACAGTTTGTGCCACGACAGACTTCCAGTGCTGAGTTTACTGATCTTATCGCACACATGCCTTCAAAATGATGTTGCTCAAACTTATCTGTTGTTTAGCCAGCTGCTCCTACAGAGTAGATCACATTTCCTTGAATTTTCTGCTAAATTGTTTCTCTCCTCCCTTAAAATGTGCCTCACAATCTAACAGTAGCTCTGAATGTTGTCACTTTGTGCCAGGAAGCATCTTGGCATTGACTTTCAGTCCAGGATTTGAAATGTGTACTGGCTAGAGGTCAACCATGTAAAGACAGACAGTGCACAGGAGTGATTTGTAACAGGAGGACAGTAGCAAGAGTGAAAGGGAGGGTTTACACAGTGGTAGTGAGACTTAGAGGTGGCAAAGCTGAAGACCAGGATAGACGAGGTTAGAGATGGAGGAAATAAAGGAGTAAAAGACCAAAGATAAGATTAATGGATGCAGTGAAAGAAAACATCTAGCGGGTTGGTGTGACAGAGGAAGATAACTGGGAGAGATGGAGGGAAATGATCTGCAACCCCTGAAGGGAGCGGCCGAAAGAAGACGACGACTGACATTCCACAGAAAGTTGCTCATTTCAGCTCATTTCTGTTGTTGTCTTTCAGTCAGGAAGAGCGACCTAGTTTTGCAGAGTTATGTCCACTATGTCCGCTTACAGAAAGCCATGTCATTGTGTTGGATTCCAGCAATTCTTGTTCCAAAGAAAACAACCTGAATCCCTGTGAGAGCAGCTGTAAAGCACCTCTACAAGACAACTTTTTAAATGGTTATGGTCAGTTATTATTCATTATTACTGTATTTTATTGAATGACAGTACCAATAAGATGGTCGATTTTACGCTAGAGGCCCGATGAGACAGGGTGTCATTAATTGTGGAGCAACTGCAGCTGTCAGGATCAGTACTGAGCAGAATGGAAGAATATTTAGGCTTTATCTGTTTTATCTGTGACAAGCTGTTCTCATCTTTATCCCTGCCATCTCTGCTTTACCGTCAGCAACTTGGATATCAAATTCAAACCAGTCTGACGGGTCAGTGTGGGCTCGCATGAGCTGGGAGAGAACGCAGCAGTGGGTAGGAGTCAGTTGCTGCAACTTTAATGCAAGTCGCCTGACATTCAGTTTACTCGTTTAGTCCAAATTAAATGTTGCTCCTGTATTCTGTCCTGCTGGGTGTGAAGAGGAAAAGATGACAGAGATTTTTCAACCTTTCCTTTCAAATATAACATCTAATTCTGAGACAGACGTATGAAGGGAATCTGCTGGAATGGGCAGCAGGTCTTTGCTGCAGTTTTATTACCACCTCTATAAGTCTCAGCATGCTTTCCTGAAGTTGTTTTCCCCTTGTTGGCTTCAACCTCAAAGAATAGTTTTGTCAATGTCATCTAAGAAGCACCCTGATAACTGTAATTCTGGTAACTTGAATAAACTTGAAAGAACTTGAAAAACACCTTTTACTGGACAGATGGGATCATCCCAGCACACTCTCTACTCTCAGAGTGAGATGGTTCTTGTTAGCTGGTTGGATACCACACATCATAGTCCTCCAGGTAAGATGGTTGTCAGTCTCTTTAGGCCTAGCATCCTGCTCCACTGATGTTTCTGAAAAATCCAGGACATCAGTAAATGTGGCGACGAGTAAATGAGGTTCAAGTAATTGTACACACCATTGCCACCTGGTAAAAGATGACAAGAAGTCTTTAGCTCCCCCTTAAAATTGTTATTTACATTCTGGCTGAGTGTGCTCCGCAACAAAAGATAAGACAGAAAACAGACACGTGCTCTGCAACATCAGTTTCACAAACGGCTGCTCTGTTTTCCATTAGTCACTAGGGGGCAGCAATGGACCAGTACAGAATAAACTTTAATCCAAACTAATCCTATAATAATAAACTGCAACAGTCTACTGTGTTATTTTAACACACACACACAGATATATATGTATATATATATATATATATATATATATATATATATATATATATATATATATATATGCACGATTAAGCCTACATTTGAATGCTGTTTTTAATATTAATTTTTTAGTTGCTCTCAAATCTGAGCTGCAGCTGAAGGAATAAAAACTAAAACCATCTGTCAAACATTAATATAATACTCAGTTATAGTCCATCAGTTTATCTTTGTCCTGATGATAGAGTTGTGATATTGGCAAGTTTATTAAATTACACGATCTGCATTTTTGAGTAGATTAGTACTTAAAGTATTCATACAGTGCTTTTAATATTAAACCTTCAGCCCTCCTGCAGCCAGTATACTTCCATCCATAGTTGTGACTGGTCGGATGCTGCCAACACCACCACTTACATGTGACCAGGCCAGTTGCTAGATTGGGAGAACTGAGTTGACAACCAGCTTTGTGTAACCTTTAATATTGATTGCTGATTTGAGATTAAGTAAATTCAGATGATAGAAAGCTACTCTAGATATTTGTTTAACTTCCTTCATAGTCCAAGGCGCATATTTAGCTGGATTGTTTTCTCACATCTTAAATTTTGTGTTTACTTTCAAGCTTTTTTTTTTCGTTCTTTGGGCTTGCCTGCCCCTCGTTCGTTTTTCAGTGCAGTATTCCCACATCTGTCCTGTTATCTAATCCAACTCTAGTATATAGAGCTTCTTGTTGTCAAGATGTCTGTTTTTGCATAAGTTGGATTTCCTGTTTTGTGTTGAACTCGTAAAAGGTTTGCTTTTGTTACTTAATTTTCTTCTGAGTTGATTTGGATTCCCTCCTTTTTTCATTTTGAATCACACAGTTTACGAATTATGCTCTGATTCCTCACAAACCCAGTCTGACAAACATGTAAATATGAGTCTAGCAAGTGTGTTGAATTTTGAACCTAATATGCTGCATACATTTTATCAAGAGGTACACAAATGTTAACAACAAAAGTCACTAATAAATGCCAGAACAGATTTTAACAAAGAAACCAAGAAGAATAACATCTGTAATTTAAAGGTAATCCTAACTACAGAGAAACCACTCGGCACTGGGGAAAAAACCCTTTAACGAGGGCCCCTGACAATAAGCCACTACGGTCCACTCTCCATCATAAACTGGCACACACTGATCCTCGAGGAGTTGCAGCCCTTCACCAAATAGCCAGTCAATCTGTCATTCGAATATAATAATAAGTTAACAGCGGGAACATTAAGACAAATATATTAAGACAATAATTCTGCAAATGTTTGAAACCAACAGATACTACATTTGGCACATTCCCTTTCACCAACCTTACCATAAAAAGATGTCATAAAGACTCAGACTGGTTTTGCAGTTCCTGGGCCTTTGCCAGCTGGAGGCCAGGTGTTGCCGGGAGGAGAGGTGAGAAACAAATTAGATGCAACCCTTTCCACGATTTAAAAAAATAATCTGGTGGCAATATACACAGCGGTTAGATTAAAGACACTGCAGCATACATATTAAACAAATATGTAAGACCGCTTTCTTCCATTTGTGCAACATCTCTAAAGTTAGAAATATCCTGTCTCAGAGTGACGCTGAAAAACTAGTTCATGCATTTATTACTTCCAGGCTGGACGACTGCAATTCATTATTATCAGGATGTCCTAAAAACTCGCTGAAAAGCCTTCAGCTAATCCAAAATGCTGCAGCAAGAGTCCTGACAGGGACTAGAAAGAGAGAGCTTCCCTTCATTGGCTTCCTGTTAAATCCAGAATTGAATTCAAAATCCTGCTCCTCACATACAAGGTCTTAAATAATCAGGCCCCATCTTATCTTAATGACCTTGTAGTACCATATCACCCTATTAGAGCACTTCGCTCTCGCTCTGCAGGCCTACTTGTTGTTCCTAGAGTATTTAAAAGTAGAATGGGAGGGAGAGCCTTCAGTTTCAGGCCCCTCTTCTGTGGAACCAGCTTCCAGTTTGGATTCAGGAGACAGACACTATCTCTACTTTTAAGATTAGGCTTCAAACTTTCCTTTTTGCTAAAGCATATAGTTAGGGCTGGACCAGGTGACCCTGAATCCTCCCTTAGTTATGCTGCAATAGACGTAGGCTGCCGGGGGATTCCCATGATGCATTGAGTTTTCCCTTTCCAGTCACCTTTCTCACTCACTATGTATTAACAGACCTCTCTGCATTGAATCATATCTGTTATTAATCTCTGTCTCTCTTCCACAGCATGTCTTTATCCTGTCTTCCTTCTCTCACCCCAACCAATCACAGCAGATGGCCCCGCCCCTCCCTGAGCCTGGTTCTGCCGGAGGTTTCTTCCTGTTAAAAGGGAGTTTTTCCTTCCCACTGTCGCCAAACTGCTTGCTCATAGAGGGTCATATGATTGTTGCGCTTTTCTCTTTATCTACTGTACAATATAAAGCGCCTTGAGGTGACTTTTGTTGTGATTTGGCGCTATATAAATTAAATTGAATTGAATTGAATTGAATTGAATTGAATTGAATTGAATTGAATTGCTTCGAGTGACACTCAATGTGTCCATGACCCCAGCAAACAAGAAGGGCCAGATGCAAACTTGGATGGTAGATTTCTGTTGTGTTCTTGGTCTTTACTTATCTGTTTGTTTGTGATATAAAAAATAATGTTTTGTGTCCCAAATATTGGCAGCACAGCAAGTATTTTGTTAACATTGCTGACTTACGATAGGTGTGCCCTTTACTAAAGCATATTATTAACGTGGAAATATAACATAATTAATGCATCATAACATGTACGTCATTAAAGCACGTAATTATGTTAAACTTCTGTTTGTTGTAAATGAAAATATGTCGAGCATCTTGAACAACTGTATCTAAAAAAAAATTTTTTAAAAACCCAACCCTGATGATATTTCCCTCTTCCACGCGCGGTACATATTTCCTCATTCCTTCACGTTCAAGGTTCTTTAAATTTGTGAGTGGGTGTAACCAGCTTGTCTGTCTGCAAGCTCAGACAAACTTTTCTATTATTGCAGACAGAGACACATGTTGGCTGTACATGAAACTGAGAGCTGAAATGGCAGAGCTAGAATTTCAGAACGACCATATAAAATTCTGCTGTTCAATCTGTCTGGATCTACTGAAGGACCCCACAACTATTCCCTGTGGACACAACTACTGCATGAGATGTATCAAAGCCCACTGGGATGCAGAAAATACAAAGCAAGCTCACAGCTGCCCTCAGTGCCGACAGACTTTCACACCAAGGCCTTTCTTGATGAAAAACACCATGTTAGCAGATTTAGTGGAGGAGCTGAAGAAGACTGGACTCCAAGCTGCTCCTGCTGATCACTGCTATGCTGGACCTGAAGATGTGGCCTGTGATGTCTGCACTGGGAGAAAAATGAAAGCCTTCAAGTCCTGTTTATTCTGTCTGGTCTCTTACTGTGAGAAACACCTTCAGACTCATTATGATGTGGCTCCATTAAAGAAACACAAGCTGGTGGAGCCCTCCAAGAAGCTCCAGGAGAACATTTGCTCTCGTCATGATGAGGTGATGAAGATGTTCTGCCGTACTGATCAGCAGAGTATCTGTTATCTCTGCCCTGTGGATGAACATAAAGGCCACGACACAGTCTCAGCTGCAGCAGAAAGGACTGAGAGGCAGAGAGAGCTGGAGGTGAGTCGACAAAACATCCAGCAGAGAATCCAGGACAGAGAGAAAGATGTGAAGCTGCTTCAACAGGAGGTGGAGGCCATCAATCAGTCTGCTGATCAAACAGTGGAGCACAGTGAGAAGATCTTCACTGAGCTGATCCATCTCATCCAGAAAAGAAGCTCTGATGTGAAGCAGCAGATCAGATCCCAGCAGGAAACTGAAGTGAGTCGAGTCAAAGAGCTTCAGGAGAAGCTGGAGCAGGAGATCACTGAGCTGAAGAGGAAAGATGCTGAGCTGAAGCAGCTCTCACACACAGAGGATCACATCCAGTTTCTACACAACTACCCCTCACTGTCAGCACTCAGTGAGTCTACAGACTCATCCAGCATCAATATCCGTCCTCTGAGCTACTTTGAGGATGTGACAGCAGCTGTGTCAGAGGTCAGAGATAAACTACAGGACATTCTGAGAGAGGAATGGACAAACATCTCACTGACAGTCACTGAAGTGGATGTTTTACTGTCAGATCCACCAGAGCCAAAGACCAGAGCTGGATTCTTAAAATATTCATGTGAAATCACACTGGATCCAAACACAGCAAACACACAGCTGTTATTATCAGAGGGGAACAGAAAAGCAACATTAATGAAACAACAACAGTCTTATTCTGATCATCCAGACAGATTCACTATAATGTGGCAGGTCCTGAGTAGAGAGAGTCTGAGTGGACGTTGTTACTGGGAGGTGGAGTGGAGAGGAAACGGAGCTTATGTAGCAGTCGCATACAAGAATATCAGCAGAACAGGGAGTGGGAATGAATGTAGATTTGGATGTAATGACAAATCTTGGTCATTAGATTGTGACAACAACAGTTATATATTTTGGCACAACAACATCCAAACTCGTGTCTCAGGTCCTCGTTCCTCCAGAGTAGGAGTGTACCTGGATCACAGAGCAGGTATTTTGTCCTTCTACAGCGTCTCTGAAACCATGACTCTCCTCCACAGAGTCCAGACCACATTCACTCAGCCGCTCTATGCTGGACTCTGGTTTCACTGCTTTGGAAACACTGCTAAGTTTACTAAACTGAAACAGACATGTTTTTAAAGTTGTACATGAGTTGGCTCACATCTGTATATTATTATTATTTTGTATCTGTAAATGATCATAATCAGTGTTGTAGCAGTTCTGCACTGTACTACATAACGTTTATCTACAAGTTGTCCTAAAGGTCTGTTGAATATTTGTATGTATTCAAGTGGTATTTGTTTTTATTTAGTTACTGGTTTTTTGTTATATATATATATATATATTAGGGGTGCAACGATACTCGTATCGATATTGAACCGTTCGATACAGTGCTTTCGGTTCGGTACGCATATGTATCGAACAATACAAAATTTGTAATTTATTTTATCAACTTTCCTTCTGACGATGCTGTCTGTGTTGAGCGCTCAGTGAATCTGCGTTCGACTACTCAGCCTAGGCTGCACTGTCGAGCGCAGATCCACTGAGCATTCAACACAGACAGCATCGTCAGAAGGAAGAGCGCAGGGCAAGCTAGCGAGACAGAAGTTAAGCTCTCCTTGCAACATGGCAAATTGAACCTCCCCCACCCTCATTCAGATCTGGCGTTTGGAATTATTTTGGTTTTCATGTGAGTATGACCCTGAAGGCAAGCGCGTCATGGACTAAAGTAAAACAGTATGTTGGATGTGCCACGCAATGCTCAATTACATGGGTGGGAACTAGTGTGTTAGCGCAGTTAGCTCGTTAACATGTTGGCCGTCTAGCCCCACGCAGGGGTAGCTCGTTAACGGAGATTTGCCAACGAGATTAACGCTGACAGCACTAGTGGGAACACGACGAATATGACTGCACATTTACGCCGACATCATCCTAGCGCAAAGACAAGTGGAAGCAGACAAAAAAAAGCAAGCATGCTACTAACTTTAGCCGAGTCATTTAGACAGCTGTTAGCACATGATTCTCCTTATGGGGACTTGATATGTTTAATATTGTGGCGAGCTCAGACAAGGAGGAGACGGAGGTGTCGTTTGGTCTTGCTTCCCGTGAGCTAGCCAGGGAGCACAGCCGTTTATTGACATCTGCAGAAGAACACTGCCGCTAGCTAACTGCTCAGCGCGGCAACCGCACAGCAACAACAACAACAACACACAGGGCGCCCTCTGACCCCGGAAGGACACACCGTCGCAGCAAGAGGGCGTCACCCGTCACTATGGCAACATAAACAAAACATAACTGTACAAACAGAACCCCGAACAGCCCTGACCCGCTACAATATGCTGCTGAGAATATAGCCCAGAAGAAGCGTATAGTATTGCTTTTATTTTGGAAAGAGCCATTTCTCTGTAATAAACTCTCTTTTCCAAAGATGAGTGATTCCTCAATCAGATACAGGGCTTGCAATATCGCTAGCCCGACGTCCCGGAGCTAGCGATTTTTCCAGTCGGGCTACCAAAATCTATTGTAGGAAGGAAAAATATATGTGTCAATGCTTTTGCATTCTTTCGGAAATGTAGCTGGGTAATTATGTCATTGGCATCGGTGAGCCACTGTCAATATGTGACATATTGAAATCGCGTTTGAATTTGCGCTTGTTTTTTGCTTTCACTTTGCAATCGCGCGAACTGTGTATAGAGAGCGACAGTACTGATTGGTGAGTGATGATAATTTGTGCACCAATTCCTCTGACATCGTCTTATCAATCGTTAGCTTACTATGCAAACATGACAAGTGAAATCTCCCGCAGCAAGCTTAAACATATGAGAGGTTGATCGCGCAGAGAATCGCTGACCGTTATGTGTGTGTGTGTGTGTGTGTGTGTGTGTTTGTGTAAAAGCAGCAGGATTTATATTTTAGTTCTGCTGAGCCAAATAAGACAGGTCAGGGTGAAGAAGTGACAGCCAAAGAAAAGCTTACCACAAAACGGAAAAGTTATGACAAATCAGACTATAAGGCAAAAAGAAAGTGCAGCTTTATGGTTTCATGGACAAAAGAATTTCTGTGGCTGCAATATGACGAGCTATATAACCAGGGCTGCACATAAGTGGTCCGCAGGTGCGCATTCGCTGTCAAAAAAAAAAAAAAAACGTGCACAAGATATGAAGTTGCAACGCGTGTTTGCATACATAAGATTTTCTGGAGGAGGACAGACATTTAAAACTCTTAAATATGTCGAAGAAGCTCCTTTAAGCAATTACTTTGGTGTTCCTCCACCTCCAAACAAATGTCAGAAGGAGTCCGAACCACAAAAGAAGCGCGTATTCGCGGAAAAGTGGTTGCAGGAGGTGAGCTGGCTTCAAACAAATGATGAACGCACAGAGATGTGGTGCGGAATGTGCCGTGAAAATCCCACTCTAGTGGACAAAAACAGTGCTTTTTATATGGACGCAAACGCGCGTTGCAACTTCTTATCTGGTGCGCGTCTTTTATTTTGACAGCGAATGCGCACATGCGGACCACTTATGTGCACCCGTGTAAATAACATAATGTTCTGCCGGGTGTGTTGTTGGTTTTCTCTCGATTTCTGAGTCAACAAGCGCCTTTGTTACTGGGACCAGTCATTTTAAGAAAGGCCCCCATTAGAAGCCATGAGAAATGCAAGAAACGCATTATTGCTCTGTCTGCAATATCTTTCCCAGAACAAACACCAATTGCAAATAACATACTAAAAATAAACCTGAAAAATCTGTTTAGAACAGCGTACTATGTTGCAAAGAGTGAACTACCACTGGCAAAATTTAGCAGTCTTTGCAAACTCCAAAAAACAAATGGCCTCGATCTTGGTTCCACTTGTCTCTTACCCGTGACTTCAGCGGAAATTTCAAATTCAGGATCTGACACAGACTGATTCATGTCCTACACAGTTCTTACAAGTTCATAGAAATTTCTGTTCAATTAGAACCAAGTATTTGAGTTGATGATTGCAATTTTTATACAATGTTGTAATTTGTTTTTCAACAATTTTTTGATTAATGTTTTGTTTCCTTTAGAATATTATACTTTAATGTATAATATTGTAATGGAAACAAAACAGGAAACAAAACATCAATCAAAAAATTGCTCTCTTTTTTATTCGGGCTACTTACATTTATTTTGGGCTACCAAAAGTCCCTGCCCAAAGGGCTACCAGGGATTTTGAAATTTTGAGAGCCCTGAGATATATTTATTTTTTTAATTACTTTTGTTTCAGCAACATTAAATTTAAAAACTGTACTTTTGAGTTAAAATATATATTTATAATTTTAATAAATGACAAATTAAAAAGGCATGAACATTTTATTTTGTATCGAAAAAATATTGAACCGTGACACCAAAGTATCGAACCGAACCGTGAATTTTGTGTATCATTGCACCCCTAATATATATATATATATATATATATATATATATATATATATGCACGATTAAGCCTACATTTGAATGCTGTTTTTAATATTAATTTTTTAGTTGCTCTCAAATCTGAGCTGCAGCTGAAGGAATAAAAACTAAAACCATCTGTCAAACATTAATATAATACTCAGTTATAGTCCATCAGTTTATCTTTGTCCTGATGATAGAGTTGTGATATTGGCAAGTTTATTAAATTACACGATCTGCATTTTTGAGTAGATTAGTACTTAAAGTATTCATACAGTGCTTTTAATATTAAACCTTCAGCCCTCCTGCAGCCAGTATACTTCCATCCATAGTTGTGACTGGTCGGATGCTGCCGACACCACCACTTACATGTGACCAGGCCAGTTGCTAGATTGGGAGAACTGAGTTGACAACCAGCTTTGTGTAACCTTTAATATTGATTGCTGATTTGAGATTAAGTAAATTCAGATGATAGAAAGCTACTCTAGATATTTGTTTAACTTGCTTCACAGTACAAGGCGCATATTTAGCTGGATTGTTTTCTCACATCTTAAATTTTGTGTTTACTTTCAAGCTTTTTTTTTTCGTTCTTTGGGCTTGCCTGCCCCTCGTTCGTTTTTCAGTGCAGTATTCCCACATCTGTCCTGTTATCTAATCCAACTCTAGTATATAGAGCTTCTTGTTGTCAAGATGTCTGTTTTTGCATAAGTTGGATTTCCTGTTTTGTGTTGAACTCGTAAAAGGTTTGCTTTTGTTACTTAATTTTCTTCTGAGTTGATTTGGATTCCCTCCTTTTTTCATTTTAAATCACACAGTTTACGAATTATGCTCTGATTCCTCACAAACCCAGTCTGACAAACATGTAAATATGAGTCTAGCAAGTGTGTTGAATTTTGAACCTAATATGCTGCATAAATTTTATCAAGAGGTACACAAATTTTAACAACAAAAGTCACTAATAAATGCCAGAACAGATTTTAACAAAGAAACCAAGAAGAATAACATCTGTAATTTAAAGGTAATCCTAACTACAGAGAAACCACTCGGCACTGGGAAAAAAAAACCTTTAACGAGGGCCCCTGACAATAAGCCACTACGGTCCACTCTCCATCATAAACTGGCACACACTGATCCTCGAGGAGTTGCAGCCCTTCACCAAATAGCCAGTCAATCTGTCATTCGAATATAATGATAATAAGTTAACAGCGGGAACATTAAGACAAATATATTAAGACAATACTCCGATTCTGCAAATGTTTGAAACCAACAGATACTACATTTGGCACATTCCCTTTCACCAACCTTACCATAAAAGGATGTCATAAAGACTCAGACTGGTTTTGCAGTTCCTGGGCCTTTGCCAGCTGGAGGCCAGGTGTAGCCGGGAGGAGAGGTGAGAAACAAATTAGATGCAACCCTTTCCACGATTTAAAAAAATAATCTGGTGGCAATATACACAGCGGTTAGATTAAAGACACTGCAGCATACATATTAAACAAATATGTAAGACTGCTTTCTTCCATTTGTGCAACATCTCTAAAGTTAGAAATATCCTGTCTCAGAGTGACGCTGAAAAACTAGTTCATGCATTTATTACTTCCAGGCTGGACGACTGCAATTCATTATTATCAGGATGTCCTAAAAACTCGCTGAAAAGCCTTCAGCTAATCCAAAATGCTGCAGCAAGAGTCCTGACAGGGACTAGAAAGAGAGAGCTTCCCTTCATTGGCTTCCTGTTAAATCCAGAATTGAATTCAAAATCCTGCTCCTCACAAGGTCTTAAATAATCAGGCCCCATCTTATCTTAATGACCTTGTAGTACCATATCACCCTATTAGAGCACTTCGCTCTCGCTCTGCAGGCCTACTTGTTGTTCCTAGAGTATTTAAAAGTAGAATGGGAGGGAGAGCCTTCAGTTTTCAGGCCCCTCTTCTGTGGAACCAGCTTCCAGTTTGGATTCAGGAGACAGACACTATGTCTACTTTTAAGATTAGGCTTCAAACTTTCCTTTTTGCTAAAGCATATAGTTAGGGCTGGACCAGGTGACCCTGAATCCTCCCTAGTTATGCTGCAATAGACGTAGGCTACCGGGGATTCCCATGATGCATTGAGTTTTTCCTTTCCAGTCACCTTTCTCACTCACTATGTGTTAATAGACCTCTCTGCATTGAATCATATCTATTATTAATCTCTGTCTCTCTTCCACAGCATGTCTTTATCCTGTCTTCCTTCTCTCACCCCAACTAATCACAGCAGATGGCCCCGCCCCTCCCTGAGCCTGGTTCTGCCGGAGGTTTCTTCCTGTTAAAAGGGAGTTTTTCCTTCCCACTGTCGCCAAACTGCTTGCTCATAGGGGGTCATATGATTGTTGCGCTTTTCTCTTTATCTACTGTACAATATAAAGCGCCTTGAGGTGACTTTTGTTGTGATTTGGCGCTATATAAATTAAATTGAATTGAATTGAATTGAATTGAATTGAATTGAATTGAATTGCTTCGAGTGACACTCAATGTGTCCATGACCCCAGGAAACAAGAAGGGCCAGATGCAAACTTGGATGGTAGATTTCTGTTGTGTTCTTGGTCTTTACTTATCTGTTTGTTTGTGATATAAAAAATAATGTTTTGTGTCCCAAATATTGGCAGCACAGCAAGTATTTTGTTAACATTGCTGACTTACGATAGGTGTGCCCTTTACTAAAGCATATTATTAACGTGGAAATATAACATAATTAATGCATCATAACATGTACGTCATTAAAGCACGTAATTATGTTAAACTTCTGTTTGTTGTAAATGAAAACATGTCGAGCATCTTGAACAACTGTATCTAAAAAAAAATTTTTTAAAAACCCAACCCTGATAATACTTCCCTCTTCCACGCGCGGTACATATTTCCTCATTCCTTCACGTTCAAGGTTCTTTAAATTTGTGAGTGGGTGTAACCAGCTTGTCTGTCTGCAAGCTCAGACAAACTTTTCTATTATTGCAGACAGAGACACATGTTGGCTGTGCATGAAACTGAGAGCTGAAATGGCAGAGCTAGAATTTCAGAACGACCATATAAAATTCTGCTGTTCAATCTGTCTGGATCTACTGAAGGACCCCACAACTATTCCCTGTGGACACAACTACTGCATGAGATGTATCAAAGCCCACTGGGATGCAGAAAATACAAAGCAAGCTCACAGCTGCCCTCAGTGCCGACAGACTTTCACACCAAGGCCTTTCTTGATGAAAAACACCATGTTAGCAGATTTAGTGGAGGAGCTGAAGAAGACTGGACTCCAAGCTGCTCCTGCTGATCACTGCTATGCTGGACCTGAAGATGTGGCCTGTGATGTCTGCACTGGAAGAAAAATGAAAGCCTTCAGGTCCTGTTTATTCTGTCTGGTCTCTTACTGTGAGAAACACCTTCAGACTCATTATGATGTGGCTCCATTAAAGAAACACAAGCTGATGGAGCCCTCCAAGAAGCTCCAGGAGAACATCTGCTCTCGTCATGATGAGGTGATGAAGATGTTCTGCCGTACTGATCAGCAGAGTATCTGTTATCTCTGCCCTGTGGATGAACATAAAGGCCACGACACAGTCTCAGCTGCAGCAGAAAGGACTGAGAGGCAGAGAGAGCTGGAGGTGAGTCGACAAAACATCCAGCAGAGAATCCAGGACAGAGAGAAAGATGTGAAGCTGCTTCAACAGGAGGTGGAGGCCATCAGTCAGTCTGCTGATCAAACAGTGGAGCACAGTGAGAAGATCTTCACTGAGCTGATCCATCTCATCCAGAAAAGAAGCTCTGATGTGAAGCAGCAGATCAGATCCCAGCAGGAAACTGAAGTGAGTCGAGTCAAAGAGCTTGAGGAGAAGCTGGAGCAGGAGATCACTGAGCTGAAGAGGAAAGATGCTGAGCTGAAGCAGCTCTCACACACAGAGGATCACATCCAGTTTCTACACAACTACCCCTCACTGTCAGCACTCAGTGAGTCTACAGACTCATCAGCATCAATATCCGTCCTCTGAGCTACTTTGAGGATGTGACAGCAGCTGTGTCAGAGGTCAGAGATAAACTACAGGACATTCTGAGAGAGGAATGGACAAACATCTCACTGACAGTCACTGAAGTTGATGTTTTACTGTCAGATCCACCAGAGCCAAAGACCAGAGCTGGATTCTTAAAATATTCATGTGAAATCACACTGGATCCAAACACAGCAAACAAACAGCTGTTATTATCAGAGGGAACAGAAAAGCAACATTAATGAACAACAACAGTCTTATTCTGATCATCCAGACAGATTCACTATAATGTGGCAGGTCCTGAGTAGAGAGAGTCTGACTGGACGTTGTTACTGGGAGGTGGAGTGGAGAGGAAACGGAGCTTATGTAGCAGTCGCATACAAGAATATCAGCAGAACAGGGAGTGGGAATGAATGTAGATTTGGACGTAATGACAAATCTTGGTCATTAGATTGTGACAAAACAACATTTATACATTTTGGTACAACAACATCCAAACTCGTGTCTCAGGTCCTCGTTCCTCCAGAGTAGGAGTGTACCTGGATCACAGAGCAGGTATTTTGTCCTTCTACAGCGTCTCTGAACCATGACTCTCCTCCACAGAGTCCAGACCACATTCACTCAGCCGCTCTATGCTGGACTCTGGTTTCACTGCTTTTGAAACACTGCTAAGTTTACTAACTGAAACAGACATGTTTTTAAAGTTGTACATGAGTTGGCTCACATCTGTATATTATTATTATTTTGTATCTGTAAATGATCACAATCAGTGTTTGTAGCAGTTCTGCACTGTACTAGATACGTTTATCTACAAGTTGTTCTAAAGGTCTGTTGAATATTTGTATGTATTCAAGTAGCATTTGTTTTTATTTAGTTACGTTTTTTTGTTTTTTGTTTCCAATTCATCGGCTGGGACAGAGACAATACAAGACCTTATATATATATATATACATATATATATATATATATATATATATATATATATATATATATATATATATATATATATATATATATATATATAATTTATTTATTTATTTTTTTTAAGAAGGAATTATTTATATGAACATATACTCATTTTGAATTTCATGCCAGAACAGTTTTAAGTTTTCTTTTAAATATAATCTTTAGAATTTGCTATTTAAACTGAGGACAGTATTTGTGTCCCAGAATATTTCCTCAGGTGTTTTTATCAAGTCAGTTACATAACACCTCAGTACCTGGTGTTTACTTGTTTTTGTATGTGTGAGTCAGAGGTTTTTGATTGGGTGCCAGGTCTACACTGCAGACAGACCAGCTTGAGGTGTTTATCTTTTTCTGTGACGTTATGCTGTAGATATACTGGAAGGATGTGGTGCAGCATTCTTTGAACTATTACAGCCTTCCTAAAAACATGAACATTTCCTCAGAAATATTTTCCATTAACCGTCAAACTATTTTCATCTGCAGTCTTTAAAGTGGAGGTGAACTTTTATCATTACTTTTGAAAAACTAACAACAAACAGAAAATATCTTGTTACGTTTAAGAAGTCAAATAATCTCATCTCTGCCATTTGTTGTTTTGTTGTTGCTTTACATTGTTCTAAAACTAATGAAGCTTAAATAAAAGAAATAATCAGTGTTGTTGAGAGCTCGTGAACTTACAAACTGACTTGTGTATTCAAACCTTTGCACTCACTCTCCACCTTTCTGCACTTTTCAACAGCAAAACATAATTATCCCTGAAACCTAATAACTGGTTGGGCCTCCCGTACCAGACATCAACGCCAATCAGAATTTATTGTTACTAACGATGAGTCTTTTGCTTGTCATGGAGCAATTTTTGGCTGACTCCTTATTGCAGAATCTCTTGAGTCAGAATCAAAATCATCTTTATTTGGTCAAGTTTGTGCACAAAAAGGAATTTGACTCTGGTTCACTTTATTCTGCATGCAAAAAAAGAACCACACCCAAGCCTCTCAATCTGATTTAAATCCAGACTTTGATTACGCAATTCCACAACCTTTTTTTTTTCTTTTCAAAACATGGACAGGATGTTAAAGGTCATGCCAAACATCGCAGTCTCATTTAAGTCCAAACTTTGATTAGGACACTCCAAAGCTTTATTTTGTAGACTTATCGATGTGTTTCGGATCATTGTCCTGCTGCATCGCTCAAGTGCACTTCAGCTTCAGGGCACAAACTGATGTCAAGAAATTTTGAATGGCCAGTGATCAAATTACATTTTCACATGGGACCGTTTTTATCCATAGTGTTCAATGTTTTTTCATTGGACAGCAGGTCTACACATGCAGACAGACCAGTTGGCAGAGAATGATCTCATCGGTGACATTATACTGTAGATATACTGGAAGGACGTGGTTTGCAATCATTTTTGAATGAGTACAGCCTTCCTAAAACATGAACATTTCTTTCATGAAATATTTTCCATTAACCGTCAACTATTTGCACCTGCAGTCTTTAGAGTGGAGTGAACTTTTATCATTACTTTTGAAAAACTAACAACAAACAGAAAATCTGCTTGTTACGTTTAAGAAGTCAAAATAATCTCATCTCTGCAGTTGTTGTTTTTGTTGTCGGCTTTTACATTGTTCTAAAACTAATGAAGCTTAAATAAAAGAAATAATCAGTGTTGTTGAGAGCTCGTGAACTTACAAACTGACTTGTGTATTCAAACCTTTGCACTCACTCTCACACTTTCTGCACTTTTCAACATCAAAACATAATTATCCCTGAAACCTAATAACTGGTTGGGCCTCCCGTACCAGACATCAACGCCAATCAAGAATTTATTGTTACTAACGATGAGTCTTTTGCATTGTCATGGAGCAATTTTGGCTGACTCCTTATTGCAGAATCTCTTGAGTCAGAATCAAAATCATCTTATTTGGTCAAGTTTGTGCACAAAAAAGGAATATGACTCTGGTTCACTTTATTCTGCATGCAAAAAAAGAACCACACCCAAGCATCTCAATCTGATTTAAATCCAGACTTTGATTACGCAATTCCACATTTTTTTATTTTTTTTTATTTTTCAAACATGGACAGGATGTTAAAGGTCATGCCAAAGCATCGCAGTCTCATTTAAGTCCAAACTTTGATTAGGACACTCCAAAGCTTTTATTTTGTAGACTTGTCGATGTGTTTCGGATCATTGTCCTGCAGCATCGCTCAAGTGCACTTCAGCTTTGTGGTGTAATCGCATAGATGTTAGAGTCAGTCAGTGTAGTTAGGCAGCTAGAGGGCGAGACCCGTGGGTTTGAACAGTAATGGGATGTTATGTGGATCAGAGTAAGAACGGAAAAATGAAGAGTTGTTTATGAATCACACAGTGGACCCGCGTATAATCAATAACATTACATGGTCTCAGAAGTCCTGTACTGATCCATATAGCCTCGACTGAACGAACCGGTATTTTGCGGAGCTCACTGAAAACGAGAGGGAGAATTTGGCAGATGAAACTGCACAGAGAGCGCAGCAGGGCCGAGTGTGACATCCAGCATCCGACTTTTCAAAGCCGCAGGTGTGGTCCAAATGGATACGGAAGTTTGAGAGATTCTGTCTCGCCAGTAATTTGAACGTGACTTAGAGGAGAACCAAGTCAACACTTTAAGTTACTGCATGGGAGATGAGGCGGACGATGTGCTTCGCGGTCTGAGTTTAACAGCTGAGCAAAGGACAACGTATGTGGGGGTACGTGATGGATTCCAGGCTTTTTTCATTGTGAAGAAGAATGTGATCCACGAACATGCCAAATTCAACATGCGCCGACAGGGAGAGAATGAGACGGTGGATGCTTCTGTGACTGCACTGTATGCACTAGCAGAACACATGATGCTACATGATGAACTGATACGCGATAGGCTCGTTGTCGGTCTCACGGACAAACGGCTGTCAGAACGCACGCGGCTTGACCCAGATTTGACCCTGCAGAAGGCAATCACCATGGCGAGGGAAAGTGAAGAGGTAAAGCGACAACAATCCTCCTTACAAGGTGACTCTAGAGCTGAGGCTAGCGATGCTCAGTCCGTAGATAGAGTGCATAAAATCAGTCGTAAGCCTGTTAGAACCAAAACCTCTCCAGACTGATAGTCGTCAAGCTAAAACACGTGGGTTCTGAGAAGACAGCAAAAAAGGGTCAATGTGTCATAAATGTGGTGGCGCTCCATCCCATTCAAAGCAAGATTGTCCAGCACATGAAGTAAAATGCCATGCATGTGGGGGGAAAGGACATTACAGGCGCATATGCAGGGCACCCAAAACTGTGCATGAGGTCGAAGAGGACGAACACGGTTTGTTCCTTGGTAGCATTAAGTGTGAGGATGAACCGTGGAATGTTCCTTAAGCATAAATAACAAGAACGTGTCATTTAAAATTGATATGCGTGCTGATGTGACAGTCCTAGTGTTTAAGGAACTCTACAGGCACAACCATCCCCCTCAGTCTCCACAAACCAACCAAGGCTCTGCTGGGTCCCGGGTCTTTGGTGTCAGTGAGCTTGCTCTCCACTCCTCATCCCATTTTTGAAGCATCCTCCCTCCCCATACTTAATAAAGTATGCTGAAAAGCATGTTAATTCAATTCAATTTTATTTATATAGCGCCAAATCACAACAAAAGTCGCCTCAAGGCGCTTCATAGATACAGAGAAAAACCCAACAATCATATGAACCCCTATGAGCAGCACTTTGGCGACAGTGGGAAGGAAAAACTCCCTTTAATGCCATCGGGTCTGCTGTGGTCATTTACACTGAAGCTGTCACGTTCTTGGATGATGGTGGTTGCTGTGGTCATTGTTGCAATTTATACAGATTTTATACAGATTCCTTAGAAAACTTTCCATTACCTGTAAAGTTTCAAGGAGAGGTGAACCTTTTGTTATCACTGCTCCTGAAAGCCTAAGCAACAAACAGCACATCTGCATGCTACATGTACCCAGTGAAAATAATCTAATCTCTCATAATAGTTGTCTTTTTTGTTTCTTTTATTGTACTAAAACAAATAAAGCACGAGTAACAGAAGTAATCACTTTTCAGTCTCTTACAAACACCCTGTGATGCAAACCTTTGTACTCACTCTCACACTTCTC